>NC_081361.1:73686052-74018552 GCF_030684315.1 Stegostoma tigrinum | reverse complement strand
GCAGGTAAGCTTGCTCACTCTCTCACATGTTTTAATTTATAAAGGATATGGCCTTTTATAGGTTCAAATCAGTCAAGTGGAAATTGGAAACATCTTTTGGCCCACATCTGTTTTCGTTGGAACATGTGCTTCCTCTTTGATTAAAGCACATAGACCAAATAATACCTTATTATAAAATATTACACAAAAGGAAGAAAGGCAGCTTCTACAGGAAACCATTGAGTGGTTTATCATGTTACAAATTTATGTGTCCTGGATCTGTTACTGTTTTAAAAATAATTATAACTTTTATTATTATTACTCTGCCTCCAAATCTGGGTGAGCACAGGGCTCAGGTTTGAAGAAATTTCTTGGGCCGATCTGGATGCAATTCTGCAGCAGTGACTCATCGCGCTGTTTTTCTTATTCTTGGCAGGAGTTTTCATGTGAACAGAAGTGTTTGCATTTTATCTCCACATTCTTTGGCTTCTTTAATGTCTGTGTGGCTATTCCTGCCAAGTACTCAGTGGTCTGTAGTACCTACAACATGGAGTTCCATACCTTTCAGACTTGCATGGATTGAAAGAAAAGGAGTTTGGTAAGTACGTTTGATGTTTATATTAGTCACCAAAGCTGAAAGGGCTTTGAAGCCTCATGCTTTGGTTTTTCAGTAGCTGGGAATTGAATGTTCCACAGGTTCCTCCAATTTCTTAACAGTAAGCATGAGTATGATTTGAAATGCAAATAGTGTCACTTTTACAGTACACGTCAAAGAAAAAGACAGATATTATTCATGCTGATTTGGCTATGGCTCAGCATATATTTTAGTGTCATCCTCTGCACGTGTAAATCCATGTTGAGTTAAAGTTGAAAATTTACTACTAGTTTCATGTTTGGCTTTTGACCATGAACACTGAATAAGATAAAAATGTAAATGAGTGTCCTATATAGCAGAAGAGACAAATGGTGAGAGCAGCACACATAGGATAAGGAATTAGTTTGTTTAGTAGCTTAGCTGGACGAAATAGTGCTGTAAATATGGCTCATCTCTAATATGACATGCATTTGAAACATGATTATTGTAAGTTTTAGCTTTTGTAATTTGTATATTGTAATTTGAAGAGTATCTAAATATCGAATTACCACTGCATTGCAATGTTGGCAGCATTAAATAAATTAAATATATGGATGGAATCTTCTGAGGCCCCACACCACTGGCAAAGCCTCACATTCCAGCAAGTGGTTTATTAGAGTATTGTGGGCAGTACAGTTTTACACTCAGCCCATTTGTGTGAAGTGCCGTTGATGGTACAATAAGTTGAAAATATCCACCCAAAAACTGTCTATTAAGGGTGGTTTCCATCTTACCAATTTTATCTGCCACCCCCTTCCCTGAAGTAACTAACTGTTTTTTCGAGTACACTCAGTCATGCTCTGGTTAAAATTCAGGAAAGCTGTTGAGGTCATTATTTAAATTTGCACCTTGACTTGTGAGCGTTAGTAGGTTTTCAGTCATGGAGCGCTGAGAACTGAGTTAGATTCTACCTCAGGCAATGTTGCCACACATGTACATCACATGGACTTTGTCACATAGCGACCAGAAACCCGGAACAGAAATGGTTTCCCAACTCAGGGATGCAGAAGCTAGTTTTGAATCTTTACCGCTGCCTTGGCTGATTTTGCTTAGTTCAACACAAGGTGTGAATGACACTGGACTCTTGCAGCTTAGGTTCTTTTTTTACTGGATTCATTCACAATGTCATCAAGGGTTCAATTATATTTGACACACTTATTTGAAGTGAAGTACTTTTAATCTGATATAAATGCACATTTGGGAACTGCAGGACTCATTTAAACAATTAAATCTACAGTCAGTGGAATCACCTCCATGCAGTGTATCCCATGCAGTACTTCCGCTCAGCTGCCGTGACTGCAGATACTTACGATCACAAACAACAGGGGTTAACCACATCAACCAACACAACAGAATCCCAGCTACCTAAATGCAATTCTGCCAATTTAAAAATCACAATTAGGATTTAGTTTAAAAATAATATGCCAAGTCACTAACATATTTCTTGAACATTTGTGGAAAAATGTTCATGTGTGTATCAAAAAATAGCCAGTATTTTCCTTAACATTACTAGTTTCCCAACTGGCTTTAAGGCATTTCCATCAATGGACACTCACGTGCTGCTAACGTCGCTAGCTGATCCCAAATGCTGCTGCATCCCACATATAGTACACATTCCAGTACAACCAGGAACCATGTGTACAGATTGTGTTTTCTTCTGCTTTCTGATACTATCCATGTGTTAATGAAATGGATAGCTGCAGTGGTGTCAATGTCTGCCTCTTAACATTGATGTTCCCTACTATGCCCTCGTGTTGGGTGAAATGATGGCCAACAATTTCAGTCATAATGACTGCAGGTATCTTTATTATTAGGGATACATCTGCACTCATTTCAGAGACTGGTAGTGATTAAGATAAATCAGTAAAGCATAGGATACTACAATTGGCGCTTGCACCCTCCCTCCACTCATTCAAGTCCCGTAGCACCCATCTTATTGCTCACATAAGCACCAACCCTGTCTGCCTCCTTTGGTCTGGTGGCACTCTCACACCACCCTCTGCTCTCACAGCAACACCCCGGAATGTGAGGGAACATTGGCATCATACAGCTTTCATGAAGCAAGCTGCATTATTTAAGAACACAGAGCAGTGAGGAGCCTTTGTTCTGGTATGGTATTTGCTGCTTAATATCTGTTAAATGATGCGCTCTCAGGATTGAATATCTCATCACATACAGTGTATACAAGAACATGAGCATGTTTGTTCATTTAGAAAGATGTACAACTGGAAAAACTGACCAGCATATTTCAACTGTGACTGTCAGTGGGTTTACAGATGTAAACATATTCTTCACATTTACTTTAGCAATCTTGCTTCTTCAGCTCCATTACTGGGAGCAGTAGCACAAGTGCTTAGAGCAGTGGACGAGTACTCAAGAGGCCTTGTCTGGTGGCAAACACTCAAAACCAGTCATACCAAATGTGGAAGATAAATTCAGTTGATTAAATTTTAAAAAAATCTGGAATTAAAGCTACTATCAGAAGTGGTGATCAGGAAAGTATTGGGATTGTTTTCAAAAATAAACTGCTGGTTTACTAATATTTTAAAGTGAACGGAACCTACCTTCTGTGCTTTGTTCAGCCAATATGCAAATCCAGGCTCACAGTAGTTAAATGTTAACTGCCCTCTGAAATGGTTCAGCAATCCACTTAACCTTATCAAACAGTGATAATAAACCATCATAAGAATTAAATGGGACAGATAACTTGGCTTTGTTCTAGGCATCGGATTCAGATGCAACAAACCCATAGACTGCTCCATTCACTCTAAAATGTCCTCCTCACTATCAGCTGGGGACTTTGTGCTAGAGGGTTGCATTATAGAACAATCAAATAGCAGCATGATAAACATTCTCAATGATTCTTACCATACAGCTTATGTCCCAGATTCCTTCATCGTTGTGAAGGTTTGTCCCGTCCCAGCAGAGATGGAAGAAACTTGGTATCCAGTTGGGAGTGTCACTCAGCATTTACTCTGGATCCCATCCAAACAAGTCCTGAAGATTAACACCCACCCAAGCCCCTGTCCTAAAGTACTAGCATTCCTCCATGTTGAACACCTCTTAAGACCATAAGACCATAAGACCGTAAGACATAGGAGTGGAAGTAAGGCCATTCGACCCATCTAGTCCATTCCGCCATTTAAATCATGGCTGATGGGCATTTCAACACCACTTCCTTGCACTCTCCCCGTAGTCCTTGATTCCTTCTGAAATCAAGAATTTGTCAATCTCTGCCTTGAAGGCATCCAACGTCCTGGCCTCCACTGCACTCCGTGGCAATAAATTCCACAAGCCCACCACTCTCTGGCTGAAGAAATGTCATGTCATTTCAGTTTTAAATTCGCCCCCTCTAATTTTAAGGCTGTGCCCACGGGTCCTAGTCTCCCTGCCTAACGGAAACAACTTCCTAGCGTCCACCCCTTCTAAACCATACATTACTTAGTAGTAGCACTGAGGATAGCAACATCACTAAATGCACAGAGGATGTTAAGCTTTAATGTTTGTATTAAGAGCGGCTCAGGAGCACTATTTCTGACTGCGTTGACTGACTCCTGAAGAACATACCTGAGAGTTTGAGCTGATATTAACTGAAAAATATGTGAGGGATAAATGATAAATGAATTTGATCTTAGCCCCATCAATCCAACTGTTGCAGATCCCTCCATCCATGACAATATCACTGCACAAACCCCTTGTGTTGATGTACTCCATCACATTACATTGCACTACCACAATGCTGAACATGACAGAATTAAAAAACAGCTAGCAACTCAATACTGTGCATTCATGAAGCAGTGTGGACTATAGAAGTCATAGAATCCCTGCACTGTGGAAACAGGCCCTTTAGCCCAACAAGTCCACAGCAAATGTCAGGGCATCCTACCCATACCAGCCCCCATGTAACCCACCTAATCTACACATCCCTGAACACTACAGGCAATTTAGCATGGCCAATCCACCTAACCTGCACATCTTTGGACTGTGGGAGGAAACCCACATAGACACAGGGAGAATGTGCAAACTCCACACAGACAGTCACCCAAGGCTGGAATCGAACCTAAGTCTCTGGTGCTGTGAGGCAGCAGTGCTAATCACTGAGCCACCATGCTGCCCAGAAGACAAAAGACTTTACTAGGCTCGTCACCCATGTCACCAGGAAGGAGACTGCACCTAGAATTTGAACTCAGATCACAGGTTTCAGAAACCAGCATGCTCACCATTGCACCATGGCCACCAGAGCATCTGTATCTGCAGAATGTAATTAACCATAACCTGCAAATTCATGTTGAAACATATTCCCCCATATTGTACAATTATCATTAAGGAGATCAATCATGGTTAAGTAAAGAATGAGTCCAAAGAAAAGTTTTTAAAAATTGACCAATCTCTGGATCTTGCAGGAAGCATATGGAATGCTGATACATGAATAGTTAATTTCAGGATTCATTTCTTCAATGGTTAGTTGAAATCCTTTTGTTCGTTTCCTGCTGACTGGTTGCTGGTTTCTAGCTGTCAGACCAACATAATCATCTACATACAAGGCATGGGAAGATTATTAGTTAAATTCAGCTAGCAAACTCAATTTGACTTCAGACCAAATGCATACGGTTGTTGGTTAATAAATTCTTTAAAATTTTATTTTGTACAAATTTAATTTAGTTTGCAGTTGACATTAAAGTGAAATCAACGGTTTAAGTTTAGTATACAAGATAACAAAGCGTGAAGCTGGATGAACACAGCAGGCCAAGCAGCATTGTGCTCCTGAAATGCTGCTTGGCCTGCTGTGCTCATCCAGCTTCACACTTTGTTATCTTGGATTCTCCAGCATCTGCAGTTCCCATTATCTCTGACCACAAGTTTAAGTTTAGTAGTTGTCAGATTAAATTAGGATTTTTCAAATGTTCTAGTGAAAGAGTATCTTCATTAAGAACCATCTGAATCTGGATCTTATTAAGTGAATCAGTTAGGCCTTTTACATTAGGAGCATGTAAAACTCGCCAGCCTAGTGTGACTTAACATTTGAGGCTGATTTACAATGGAGCTAGTTAAGTGATAGAGGGAGCTTAGGGGGGAGAGGCAAAGAGCTGTTATGTTGCATTTGCCCTATTACAGCTCTCCAGGAATTGATTCTTACTCTGTTAGCGAAGAAAAAAACTGGTTAATTGATTAAAATCTGGTAAATGATTAAAGTTTATTTGATTTCTAAGTTTTAAGAAATCCACAATGATTCAATTAATTGATTCCAGAGTTGAGAGGATTGGATTATGAGGAGAGACTGAGTAGGCTGGGATTATACTCATTGAAATTCAGAAGAATGAGGGAAGATTTTATAGAAACATATGAGATTATGAAGGGAATAGATAAGGTGGAGGCGGGGAGGTTGTTTCTGATAACAGGGGAAACTAGGACAAGAGGGCATCACCTCAAAATAAAGGGAAGCAGATGTAGGACTGAGGTCAGGAGGAACTTCTTAACCCAAAGGGTTGTGAATCTGTGGAATTCCCTGCCCGGTGAAGCTGTTGAAGCTACCTCGCTGAATGTTTTTAAGGCAAAGCTAGATATATTTTTGAACAGTAAAGGAATTAAGGGGTATGATGAGTGGCGGGTAAGTGGAGCTGAGTCTCAAATAGATCAGCCATGATCTTATTAAATGGCGGGGCAGGCTCAAGGGGCCGGATGGTCTATTCCTGCTCCTGGTTCTTATCTAAGACAGAATAGCAGCTGGTGGTGTGATAAGTAAAATATATAAAAATAAGAGTAAGTATAACTTTGAATCTAATAATTAAGCAGCTACAACGCATTAAGGATGGTTAGACAGGTGATGTATTACAGCTGTGACATGTAGCTGTTACTGGATACCAGCTTTGTCCAAATCAAGCTAGTCTGAAATACATCAGGTTCTGAGAAGGGTAGATGTGGGGGTGATGGGGGGGGCAGTGTTTCCTCTTGTGAGAAAATCTAGAAGTATGAATCACTGTTTAAAATTCAAGGTTTGCTGATTTAAAACTATCCATCTTTCATGCTGAAGTCCCTATATGCTTTCAGATGGCCACCATCATCCCTGTACCCAAGAAATCACACGCAGTGTGCCTTAATGACTACCGCCCATTAGTTCTGACTTCAATAATCATGAAGTGCTTCAAGAGGCTGTTCATGGCCCACATCAACTCCAGTCTCCCAACCTGTCTCGATCCCCTTCAGTTTGCCTACTGACATACAGATGCACAACGATCCCTGTACTCATCTCTGGAACATCTGGACAACAAAGACACCTATGTTAGACTCCTGCTTGTTGACTACAGCTCCGCCTTCAACACCATTATCCCCTCCAGACCAATCTCAAAACTGCGTGACCTTGGACTCGGCTCCATTGCCTGCAACTGGATCCTCAGCTTTCTGGCCTATAGACTGCAATCAGTGAGGATAGGTAACTGCACCTTCTCCACAGTAACACTCAATGCTGGAGCCCCACAAGGATGCATCCTCAGCCCCTACTGTACTGCCTGTACACCTACGACTGCATTGCCAAATTCTGAACGAACACCATCGCTGATGACTCCACGGTAGTGGGATAGATATCTAACAACACTGAGTCAAACTACGGAAGGGAGATAGAGGGCTTGGTGATGTGGTGCAATAAAAACAATCTGTCTCTCAAATCAGTAAAACTATAGAACTGATCATCAACTTCAGAAAGAAGAGAGGAAAACACACCCCCATCTATATCAAAGGAACTGAGGTTCAGAGGGTGGAGAGCATCAAGTTCCTTGGAATGATGATAACCGAGTGATGTCCGGGACTTCCCACATAGGTGGAACAGTCAAGAAGGCACAGCGCTTCTTCTTCCTCAGGTGGCTGAGAAAATTTGGCGTGTCCACATGGACCCTCACCAAATTCGATTGATGCATCATTGAAAGCATTCTGTCCAGGTGCATTAGGCCCGTATGGCAACTGCTCTACACAGGACCATAAGAAACTATAAAAGGTTGTGTGCAGAGCCCAAACCATCATGGAAGCCAAACTTCCATCCAGGGACTCCATTTACATGGCTCACTGCCACGGAATGGTGGCCAACATCATCAAAGACCCATCGCACCCTGGTGATGATCTCCTATAACCCCTTCCACCAGGCAGAAGATACAGAAGCCTGAACACATGCAGAAGCAGGTTCAGGAACAGCTTCTTTCCTGCCATTATCAGATTGTTGAATGGACTCTAGCCTCAAATAATGTAACCTGCAAGCCTCTAAGTATTTTTGATTTGTGCATCCTTTGCTTGCTGTGATCTGACTGTACTTCTCAAAGCTTTTCACCATATTTTGGTATGCGTGACAATATAATGAATGAATGAATTAATCAATCAATCAGTCAGTCAGGTGAATTGCATCTTTGGAACTCTTTATCTGAAAAAGTGGTGGAAGCATTGTCCTTGGATATTTTTAAGGTAGATTGGGATAAATTATCGTTGACCAAGTGGATATGAGGTTATCCAAATGTTTAGGAATGTGGAGTCGAGGTGACACCACATGTCAGCCATGATCTTACTGAATGCTGGAGCTGGCTTGAAGGACTGAATGGCCTACTCCCATTCTTCATTTGCATATTTGGAGGTGTTGCATGGTTCTTTAACTGTGACTTTCAGAACACACTAGCTTTTGAACCCAGGCTCATATCTAAACCCATTGGTACACATGAGCACTTCACCTCACTAGCACACTGTTTTTCCAATAACGCAGAGACGAGGGCTTAGTTGCCATTTAGCCTTGCTTTAATATGTTCTTGCAAGGGAAAAACAAAAAACATGTCTCTCACCCAGTTTGCTGTCTTTTTCCATCATTCTTATAGTCTGCGATAGCTTCCAGATCATTGCAGTATAGATTGTAGTACAATTTTCCCCTTATACATCTATCCCTTTGAAGCTTCTTTTAAACTTTGTCAGGTGTAGCATTCCAGCATCTCTTGCATTAGACAGCTACTGAATTCGTATCTATAGTTATTTGCTCTTTTCAAAACTTCATGTTGGGATAAAAAGTTTGATGTGTCCTTAGGTGGTCTAGAGTCATGACCTGTGGTTGTGACACTTTCTAGCAAGATGAATAAACAACAGTCATTCTCAATTTATTGCAAAGAGTGAAAAGAATTATTATATAGAACAGAAAACACATTCGCATCCAGACACTCATTCTCTTAGCCCCATTCAATGTACTCTTCTCTACTCTTCCACATCTCTTTGATTTCTGGGCAGAGTGTCTACAATGACATTGATTTCCAACCAACGTGAGTGATTTTTTAAAGTGGTATGGATGAATGAATAAACTCCAATGCCACAAAACTGATGTTCTGCATCTTAAACTTTTCTGCAAGGTTAACAGTTGTTGTCAGCATAGACAATGGCCTCTCTGTACTCATTTGGAATTGCACCTCAAAGTGTTTGACAGTGATATACACACCAAATATTTCCTCTTGTACCATAGAGTTCCACTTCTGATGCTTTTGTTTTTTTTGGACAAGTGTTCCATTAGTATATCTGTTCTGGATTCACTTTCCTGAAGAAAGACAGCTCCTACACCACTGTCATTTGCATCAATAGTTACTTTAAATATTTGAACAAGTCTGGAGCTCAAGTATAGGCTTGCTTGGTAAACCAGCCTTCAGGTTTTCAAAAGCTATTTGGCATTCCTCAGTCCATATTATGTTTGCTTTATACTGTAGTAGGTCTGAAAATGGCACAGCTGTTGTCCTAAAACTTGGGAGGAACTTTCAGTGGAAGTCACACATGATCAAGAATCTCATGATTTCCTTTATTGTTATGGTTATAAGGTAATGTACTGTCACTTTGATCTTTACAGTTCTGGCTGTAGTCTGCCTTGACCCACCCATGTCCCAGATGGGCCAATTTTTAGGTGGCTACCAATGAAATTCTCTTCATTACCTCCTTGGGATCTTCTAGATTCCTGAAAAAAGATTTCAGATAGCCAGACTGGAGAGTCTTCTTTGGCAGTGCTATCTCAAACCTCCACTGGCTCAGCTCCTCTGGCTATAGACTATGTGATCACACAGCCATGGAAAATGCCAGGCACTTTCTCCTGCGGCTGTATGGGTTCATTGACTTCAAAAGACTTCCCAGAAGTTTTTGGCATGCTTTCATCCTGCCAGGTCAAGCAGCAGATCAACATCATCAACAGGCAGAGTAGAGACAACTCCTAGAGTGACTGGCCCAAACAATAAGGTTGTACTCTTAAAGCACTGAGTAAAGAGGAACGGCCATGTATCCTACAGCAATCCGTTTTACCAGCACCTGAATTAATCAATTCACACACAATGTGTTTAGAGTAAGATGAAAAGAAGTGATGGAAGCCAAAAAGCAATGTATATTATTTTCTTTCATCTTTTCAAGTGAGATTCCATAATCATAAAACATTAATCTCAGTTTGAAACCTGGATTATCAAAATATGGAGTTTGACCAGCAGTTGTGCAAATTTAATAGCTGAGTAAGATTTGAATTTGACGTTGAGCCAAAGAAGGATGAACTTTACCTTCTGTTGGATTGAGCTGAAATGCTCACTGTACTAATCTGAATCACAATGGATCTTGTACTAGTCATAGAATCATAGATCATGGAAACAGATCCTTCAGTTCAACTGCTGAACAGACATCCCAATCTGATCTGGTCCCACTTGCAGCATTTGGCCTGTATCTCTCCATTCATATACCCATCCAGATGCCTTTTAAATGTTGTAATTGTACCTGTCTCCACCACTTCCTCTGTCAGTTTGTTCTGTACATACACCTTGTTACCCCTTTTTAAATCTTTCCCCTCTCACCTTAAAACTACGCCCTCTGGTTTTGAATTCTCTGTACCCTAGGAAAAAGACCTTGGGTATTCATCCTACCCCTCATGATTTTATAAACCTCAATATGGTCACCACTCAGCCTGACACTCCAGAGAAAAAAACTCTGGTCTATTCAGCTTTTCACTATAGCTCAAACCCTCCAGTCCCATCTTGAAATAGCTACAGTATGGAAGATACTTCTATTTCGATCCAGTCTGAATCTGAGCAAAGTTTATCTTGCATTTGAAATACAGCTCTGATTTGGATGATGTTTACCCTCAAGCTTATTAATTTAGAAACTCAAAAGTTACAGAACCCTCTCTCCC
This sequence comes from Stegostoma tigrinum, assembly GCF_030684315.1. Classification (NCBI taxonomy): domain Eukaryota; kingdom Metazoa; phylum Chordata; class Chondrichthyes; order Orectolobiformes; family Stegostomatidae; genus Stegostoma; species Stegostoma tigrinum. The sequence continues at coordinate 74,007,777 of NC_081361.1, read as the reverse complement.
TCCCCCTTTTCTGATGAAAGGTCTAGGCATGAAACATCAGCTTTTGTGCTCCTAAGATGCTGCTTGGCCTGCTGTGTTCATCCAGCCCCACACTTTGTTATCTTGGATTCTCTAGCGTCTGCAGTTCCCATTATCTCTGGTACTGATGCAGATGTTGGTGTTTATACTGGGACTATCATCATTTGTGCCCTTCTATACTGATGTGTGCCAGATATATAGATTAGTGCAAGGACACCTCACTTGCATGGCTCTGGTGAGAAGGACATTTATTTAGTCCATGAACCGGGAAAATAGGATGAGTGCGCACCCATGGGAGAGTAGTTCAGGTTCCCAACAGATCCATTCCTCCTGGGCTATCACATGATTAATTCCAGGAAGCAAATGCCCGCTCCAAGGATCTAGGTACCTTGATGAGGGCCTGGATTCAACTGATTGGACAGGCATTGTTGTTGTGGAAGTCACTATATCTCACTGACTGTCACTGCAATATTGGATCCTAACTAAGGCTCAGTAGAAGGATCTTATAGGGAAATGTGGAAATGGGCTGAAATAGTTGAGTTATGACATGACCAAGGTCTGTCCAATATCTACAGGGACCAGAACAATCCCTTCAGTGTAACTATATAGTCAAACTGTTGGTGCTGGCAGCAAGAGTGTTGAAAGTATATTGAGTTTCAATACAGAGTGTTGAAAGCGAGCAATGAACTATAGGACGCATTAGCAAGTTACCATTCACTGGATTTGTTTTGTCATTTTGACCGGGTTAATTGAGGATCTTTTTCTTCCTACAAAAAAAAACAAGAGTGACACTTGGACACAAGTGTTATATTGAGTAAGTCATGAGTAAGCTCAAGTAAGCATTCATGCAGAAATCAGAGCGGGGGATTATCATATGTGTTAAGCATTCAATGCGTTGCATAACTCTCACAGGGGCATTTGAAAGAAATTTCCCTGACTGTGTTTTTGAGGGCAATTCCAACTACAATGTTGGGCTGTACCATAGGCCTCCCAACAGTGAGCATGAGATAGAGGTACAAATATGTAAACAGATAATGGAAAGGTGCAGGAGAAACAGGGTGGTGGCGATGGGAGATTTTAATTTTCCCAACATTGATTGGGATTCACTCAGTGTTAGGGGTCAAGATGGAGCTGAATTTGTAAGGTGCGTCCAGGAGGGTTTTCTAGAGCAGTCCAACTCGGGAAGGGGCCATACCGGATCTGGTGCTGGGCAATGAACCCGCCCAGGTGGTTGATATTACAGTAGGGGACTACTTTGGAAATAGCGACCACAATTCCGTAAGTTTTACAATACTCATGGACAAGGATAGGAGTGGTCCTGAAGGAAGAGTACTAAACTGGGGGAAGGCCAACTATACCAAGATTCGGCAGGATCTGAGGAATGTAGATTGGGAGAAACTGTTTGAAGGTAAATCCACATTTGATATGTGGGAGGCTTTTAAGGAGAGGTTGATTAGCGTGCAGGAGAGACATGTTCCTGTGAAAATGAGGAATAGAAAAGGCAAGATTAGGGAGCCATGGATGACAGGTGAAATTGTGAGACTAGCCAAGAGAAAACAGGAAGCATACATGAGGTCTAGGCGACTGAAGACAGACGAAGCTTTGCAAGAATATCGGGAATATAGAGCGAATCTGAAATGAGGGCATTAAGAGGGCTAAGAGAGGGCATGAGATATTGCTGGCAAACATGGTTAAGGAAAATCCCAAAGCCTTTTATTCATATATAAAGAGCAAGAGGGTAACTAGAGAAAGGATTGGCCCACTTAAGGACAAAGAAGGAATAAACAAAAACAATAAAAAATAGGTGGGATAATACAGGTTTATGCAGAGAGCTCTGGAATCGTGTCTCCCTTGGAGCTGTATATGAAAATAGACATCAGTCAACAGAAACTTTCAAAGTGACCTGAGCTGCCCACCACTAAGCAACTCAGAGAGTTCCAGTTCCAAAGTGTGTAATGTCTTTACGCATGGCATTAAGACCATGCAGTTAAAAGTGGAATGCTTGGTGAGCATTGTGAAGCTTCAGAAGGACTCACAACAACAGAGTATCTGTTAACAAGTCTGACTCTGGATGAAGCTGCTTTCTTAGTGGTGGAGTCTGGATTGCAAAGCTGGAGGAAATGTATGAGCAGAGGGTTTCAAGAGCCTTTCAGCACATCTGCATTCTGCTCTGTACAGAATGAGGGCAGCTCCCTGAGAGTGACTGTCATGTCTTCTCCTGCAATGACAGCATACTAACCTTTCAGCCAGGTGGACACACAACTCCAGCCAAAGATGAGCTCAAATATCCATGGGTGACATGTCAATGGCCAGGTCCCCTTATTGTTACAAACAAAAACAGGGATTTCTGGAAAAAGTACTCAGCTGGTCTGGCAACATCTGTGGAGAGAAATCAGGGTTAATGTTCCAGGTCCAGTGACCCTTCCCCAGAATCCCTGATTGTCATTTATCAGGCTTGGTATGATCCTATAAGAGCGAGAGACGAATTGAGTGTAATGTACAAGATCCTGCATTGCCCTGATAAGTTGGATGTGTGTGGAGCTGGAGGAACACAACAGGCCAAGCAGCATCTCAGGAACACAAAAGCTGACGTTTCAGGCCTAGATCCTTCATCAGAGAGGGGCATGGGGAGAGGGTTCTGGAATAAATAGGGAGAGAGGGGGAGGCGGACCGAAGATGGAGAGAAAACAAGATCGGTAGAGAGGAAAGTATAGGTGAGGAGGTAGGGAGGGGATAGGTCAGTCCAGGGAAGATGGACAGGTCAAGGAGGCGGGATGAGGTGGTAGGTAGGAAATGGAGGTGTGGCTTGAGGTGGGAGGAAGGGATGGATGGGAGGAAGAACAGGTTAGGGAAGCAGAGACAGGCTGGGCTGGTTTTGGGATGCAGTGGGGGGAGGGGGACGAGCTGGGCTGGTTTTGGGATGCACTGGGGGAAGGGGAGATTTTGAAGCTTGTGAAGTCCACATTGATACCGTTGGGCTGCAGGGTTCCCAAGCAGAATATGAGTTGCTGTTCTTGCAACCTTCGGGTGGCATCATTGTGGCACTGCAGGAGGCCCATGATGGACATGTCGTCTGAGGAATGGGAGGGGGAGTGGAAATGGTTCGCGACTGGGAGGTACAGTTGTTGGTTGCGAACCGAGCGGAGGTGTTCTGCAAAGCGGTCCCTAAGCGTCTGCTTGGTTTCCCCAATGTAGAGGAAGCCACACTGGGTGCAATGGATACAATATACCACATTGACAGATGTGCAGGTGAACATCTGCTTGATATGGAAGGTCATCTTGGGGCCTGGGATAGGGGTGAGGGAGGAGGTGTGGGGGCAAGTGTAGCACTAACTGCGGTTGCAGGGGAAGGTGCCGGGTGTGGTGGGGTTGGAGGGGAGTGTGGAGCGGACAAGGGAGTCATGGAGAGAGTGGTCTCTCAGGAAGGCAGACAATGGTGGGGAGGGAAAAATAGCTTGGGTGGTGGGGTCAGATTGTAGATGGCGGAAGTGTCAGAGGATGATACGTTGTATCCGGAGGTCGGTGGGGTGGTAAGTGAGAACGAGGGGGATCCTCTGGGGGCGGTTGTGGCGGGGGCGGCGTGTAAGGGATGTGTTGCGGGAAATGCGGTAGACGCGGTCAAGGGCGTTCTCGACCACTGCAGGGGGAAAGTTGCGGTCCTTGAAGAACGTGGACATCTGGGATGTGCAGGAGTGGATTGCCTCATCCTGGGAGCAGACGCGGCGGAGGCAGAGGAATTGGGAATAGGGGATGGAATTTTTGCAGGAGGGTGAGTGGGAGGAGGTGTATTCTAGGTAGCTGTGGGAGTCAGTGGGCTTGAAATGGACATCAGTTTCTAGCTGGTTGCCTGAGATGGAGACTGAGAGGTCCAGGACGGTGAGGGATGTGTTGGAGATGGCACAGGTAAACTTGAGGTTGGGGTGGAAGGTGTTGGTAAAGTTGATGAACTGTTCGAGCTCCTCTGGGGAGCAAGAGGCGGTGCCGATACAGTCTTCAATGTAACGGAGGACGAGGTGGGGTTTGGGACCTGTGTAGGTGCGGAAGAGGGACTGTTCCACGTAACCTACAAAGAGGCAGGCATAGCTTGGGCCCACGTGGGTATCCATGGCCACCCCCTTTGTCTGTAGGAAGTGGGAGGAATCAAAAGAGAAGTTGTTGAGGGCGATGACGAGTTCGGCTAGGCAGATGAGGATGTCGGTGGAGGGGGATTGGTCGGGCCTGCGGGACAGGAAGAAGTGGAGGGCCTAGAGGCCATCTGCATGAGGAATATAGATGTATAGGGACTGGATGTCCATGGTGAAAATGAGGTGTTGGGGGCCAGGGAATTGGAAGTTCTAGATGAGGTGGCGGGCGTGGGTGGTGTCACGGACGTAGGTAGGGAGTTCCTGGACCAAAGGGGAGAAAATGGAGTCCAGGTAGGTGGAGATGAGTTCATTGGGGCAGGAACAGGCTGAGACAATGGGTCGACCAGGGCAGGCAGGTTTGTGGATTTTGGGAAGGAGATAGAAACGGGCCGTGCAGGGTTGTTCACCTGCACATCTGCCACTGTGGTATATTGTATCCATTGCATCCGGTGTGTCTTCCTCTACATTGGGGAAACCAAGCGGACGCTTGGGGACCGCTTTGCAGAACACCTCCGCTCAGTTCGCAACCAACAACTGCACCTCCCAGTCGCGAACCATTTCAACTCCCCCTCCCATTCCTCAGACGACATGTCCATCATGGGCCTCCTGCAGTGCCACAATGAAGCCACCCGAAGGTTGCAAGAATAGCAACTCATATTCCGCTGGGAACCCTGCAGCCCAATGGTATCAATGTGGAATTCACAAGCTTCAAAATCTCCCCTTCCCCCAGTGCATCCCAAAACTAGCCCAGTTCTTCCCCTCCCCCCACTGCATCCCAAAACCAGCCCAGCCTGTCTCTGCTTCCCTAACCTATCCTCCCTCTCACCCATCCCTTCCTCCCACCTCAAGCCACACCTCCATTTCCTACCTACCACCTCATCCCGCCTCCTTGACCTGTCCATTTTCCCTGGACTGACCTATCCCCTCCCTACCTCCCCACCTATACTCTCCTCTCTACCTATCTTGTTTTCTCTCCATCTTCGGTCCGCCTCCCCCTCTCTCCCTATTTATTCCAGTTCCCTCTCCCCATCCCCCTCTCTGATGAAGGGTCTAGGCCCGAAACGTCAGCTTTTGTGCTCCTGAGATGCTGCTTGGCCTGCTGTGTTCATTCAGCTCCACACTTTGTTATCTTGGATTCTCCAGCATCTGCAGTTCCCATTATCACTGGATGTGAAAGGATGTTTCCTCTTATAGGGTTGTCCAGAATCATTTTAAAATTGGAGGATGTCTTTTTAGGACAAAGACAGGGAGAATATGTTTTCTTTCAGAGTGTTGTGCAACTTTGCAAATTTCTGCCTCAGAAGCCTTTGGAGGCACAGTCATTTTTAAGACAGAGGTGGACAGAATCTTGCTAGACAAGACAATCAAAGATTATTGGGTGTAGAGGTGAATGTGGAATGCAAAACATAAACAGATCAGCCATGGTCTTATTGAATGGTGGAGCAGAATCAAGGACCCGGAAATCTACTTCGGCTTGTACATTGTATGTTCGCACCTTCATATGGGAGTAACTTATAACCAGAAGCTATATTTGACTAGCCATTTAAATACCGTGGCTAGAGATAGCAGGTCAGAGGTTGTGAATTCATCTTCCGTCTCCTCAAGGCCTGTCAATCATCTACAAGTCGCACGATCATGGAATTGTTATGGACCAATTACCCAGAGCTCATCTCCTACCCGTTCTCCATATCCCAGACACTATTTCTATCCCAATAATCATCAAAACCCTTCTTGAGTGCTTCAATTGAACCTGCCTCCACCAGGCAATGCATTCCATACCCTGACTACTCGCTGTGTAACAAAGTTCTTTCCCCCATCACTCTTGTTTCATCACTTTAAATCAGGAGCATATTGGAAAATTCTCTGCTCAATACCACTCAAGAAAGTCAACATCATCGAGCACAATCAACCCACTTGAGAACCAGTGGGAAACACCATGTGCCGTCAGTTCTCTTTCAATTCATACTCCATCCTAACTGGGAAATATATCTCCATTTCTTCACTGTCGCTGGGTCAAAATCCTATTGTGTAGCTACGTCACATGGACTACAGTGGCTCAAGAAGGCAGCTCACCAGCTTCTGAAGGCAATGAGGAAAGGGCAATAAATGCTAGCCTAACCAGGGACACCTCCTTAATGAATTTTTAAAAGCATTTCTGATCAGTTGGTTCTCCACAAGCCAGGTCAGTAGCAATGTTGTCTAACATGCCTTGAGTATTAGTCTAGGCCTCTCAATTACTAGACCAGTAATAGAACCATTCAGTTTCTGTTGGCTTTCCTTCTGACTTGAAGTGAACCAAAATTTGATCTTAATGAAGTCAATGTAAAGGGAATCCAAGGGATCTACTGATCAAAGCAAAACTAGTCAAGCTTATGAAAGCAAAGGGAATACTTGCTTATAATGGTAGGGTTGTATGGCAAAAGATGTTAGCTGTTGTGAGTGGAGCACATATACTGATTTGAGTTGGTTGGGCCTGATGGCTTAATCTTGTGTCACAACCCATGTGTAATAGGCAACAGATCCAAGGTGATCTATTTAATAAAAAAAAAGAGTCAGTGAATCTGGCATTCTTTAGGTACGGCATTACACAGAAGGAAGCGTATCCTCAGATTGCATTTAGTTGTACAAATTATCACAGGAAATGCTGCAGAAATCTTAGGCCATGATTCTGAATTTGTTACGGATTGTCTGCTCACAATGAAGTACGTAGCAGCACTTTATTGCATCTTTTGCTCTCAGGCCTAAATTTCAAGAGAAAACAAATTGTCTTTAATCTGCAGAGAGTAGAGGACAATCAAGTCTCAATTTGTTAAACAGTGCACTGTTCATTCACATTATCAAATAAATAAACAACTTACCGGACATTTGAGACCTGCATCAAACTTGGGACAGGATCTTCTCAAAGGTTGTGATATTAGGATCATATGTGGGTCGTGTTTCCGTATGGGGGGGTTGGGGAGCAGTGGGATCACAGCAGGAATTTTCCTGAAGTTGACTTCTTAACGGGAGGCTAATGGTGTAGTGATAGCGCCACTGGACTAATAATCCAGAATCCTGAGCTAATCTTTGGAGGACATGACTTTGAACCCCACCATGGCAAATGGTGAAATTTAGTCTGATGATGACCATGTAACCATTTTCAATTATTGTAAAAGTCCATCTGAATCACTAATGTCCTTATGTGAACATCTGCCATTTTTATTTGGCCTTGCCTGCATGTGACTCCTGGCCTACATATGGCTCTAGACTCACTGCAATGTGGTTGAGTATTAATTACCCTCTGGCCTGTTCGGGATAGGCAATAAGTGCAGGCTGAGCCAGAGGCATTGACGTCCCATGAGCAAATAAAACTTTTAAAACGCCTGCCATCTTACTAAGAAAAAGAGTTTGGTTCTCCACACTCCTGGCCTATCAGAATCCCAGACCCTCCACAGCAGGGTTGGTGGGAAGGCTCTCCACCACTAGGAAATGGCAGGGTAACTTCCTTTCTGCAGACTGTGCCAGGGCACTGTTCCAGTCTGCCTCCATGACATTTTACTTGTTCCCAACCACCACCCAGCTCCTCCTGATGGGCTGGTAGATTCTTACTGCTGAAAGTCAGTAATACAAGGAGAATTCATCATGCATCATGTGGTAGATTCCAGTTGGCAGTGTGCAGAGTGAGGATTCTCTGGTACAATCTGTGTTGTGTTGCCTTTGTTAGGATGTAAAACCTGTGGAAAGGAATAACAAGTAATCCTGAAATTGGTTAGAAACAATTAAGATATTAAGATATTAAAACAGCATGTAAACTAACAGTTGGTCAGCTATTCAATTGTTATCATAGCATTATCATCATTTGAAGCTTTGCTGACACCCTGAGTTAGTTGATAACAGATGGCAAATTTATGAGGATATGGTCAATAAAATCAACTGGACTGCATGGAATAATGGGCTAGTGTAACAATTTAACTCTTTGAATGCTCCCAGTTCCTTTTCAGCGTCAGGCTTCACACAGCTTCCTGTCAACAAAGTATCTACAATTTTACGTTCATAAAGATTGATTTGATCAGAACTTATCTTGAAGCTCACAGATTTGGAATCAAACCTTCACAAAAATTATAACATTAGTTGTGGTTCTCATTCTGATCAAAGCCCTTGAAAGGAGTAGGAAAACAATGCAATTAATTGGGCTAAAAAATTGAGCAGATGGAGTATAGGAACATGTGAGGAAGAACAGAAACAACACAACATTACTTAAATGCAAAGGCTACAGAATGCGATTATACAAAAGCGTTATGTGTCTCGTTCTGCATGAACACAAAAAAATAGTCAGCATTCAGATACAGCAAATATTTAGGAAGGCAAGTGGAATGCTGGTCTTTATTCCAAAAGGAAACTTGTTACGACTGTACTTGCCATTGCTGAGATCACTCTTGGAGCATTGTATGTGGTTTTGGTCTCAATACTTCAGCAGGGTCATAATAAAGCAGTTCAGAGGAAGTTCACTGGGCTGATTGCTGGGATGAAGGGTTTGAATTTTGTAGAGGAGACGGTTGGGCCTGTACTCATTGGAGTTTAGAAGAATAAGAGGTAATATATTTTGAAACGTATGAGATTTGGAGGATGTTTGACAAGATTGATGCAGGGAGGATGTTTCCTCTCCAAGGAGGCACAGTTTTAAAATTAGGAGTCTCCCAATTAAAACCAAGATTAGGAATTTCTTCTCTCTAAGATGCGCCATATTTGGAATTCTCATCCTCAGCATGCAGTGGAAGGTGGGTCTTTGAATAGATTCAAGGTTGGGTTGGACTGATTTTTGATTTGAAGGGAGTTAACAATTTTGTGGGCAGGCAGAGAAATAGAGTAACGACACAATCAGCTCAAGCAAGATTTAATGAATGGCACAGCAAGTTCAAGGAGCTGAATGGTCTACTCCTACCTCTATTTCTCATACTATTTTATTCTAATTCCATAGTGTCAATCTCAATATCCCTGTAACTTTTTTCCATTTCTAGTATTTATCTAATTTTATTGATGCTGTCAAATCTGCTTCCATAACCCTTTTGTTCCAAATTTCAACAACTTGCAGCATAAAACTTAATTTTTTCATGTTCCTGGAGTTAAAATATACAAGATAAGATGCAATAAAATTGTGGGTAATCTGATTGTGTTCTTAATTCCCCTAATTCTGCTTGTCTCCTATAATCCTTCACTCTCTTGTCAATCAAAAATCAGCCTATCTCAGCTTTGAAAATATTCAATGACACAGTATCTAATACTTTTCCCTATCACCCTAAATCCAACTCCTCTAGTTGCCGACCCTTTTGCAACCAGAAATCTTTTCTATTTATTTCATCGAACTGTGTAAAACTTTGACCACCTTGATCACTGCTCCATGTAGTAATCGTCACTGCTTTAAGGACAATAACCCAACATAATCATTCCTCATAACAGATGTCGCCATCTACGGTACCATTCTAGTAAACATCCTTTGCAAACTTTCTAAAACTTTGATATTCTTCCTAAAGTGTGGTGTTCAGAAGTGAATTGGGCTTAGCTGAGCCTGTTAAGGTTTTTGTGTCGTTTTGCATAATATTGATACTCTTATCTTCTCATGATGATCATCATCTTGAGTGCTGCGCCTGATAGCTGGTTCCTGGCTCATTATAGCCTCTCCATGTCTTTCTCTATCTTGTGGAAACCCTTTCATTTGTTAATAACTTCCTTACATTTTCAATCCACCATTGATAATTTCTCTCTTCTTCTTCCTTTCTTGCCTTGAATTCTTCCCAAAATAACATCACTTACAAATCTGTCTCTTCCTAAAATGTGCTCAACCCAGGTTCTCCCTCTGTTTCTATCGCATTCAGCAAATTTCTTTCTTCCTTCACTCTTGACACATTTCATTATTTGGTGCTTCTCTGTCCAACTGATTCTTTCTATTTCCTCTAAACTCACACTTGAAAATTATTTAGCAAGTTGTTCACATCTTTCTGTAGAGACCAAGTTTCACATCCATACAGAACAACACTCCAAATCAAGGCCTTTATAAGTCACTTCCTGAATAGCTCATCCAGCGTTTATCTCGCAACCGCCACTTCTTAACAAATTTAGGCATGCGTTCCTACTCAATATGTGTTGCCTGGGTTAAACATTTATGTACTTAAATCCAAAACAATAGCATTATTTACCACATTTAAGAATTTCCTGTCATGTCATCTACAAACATTGTATACCCAGCCCAGATCACTAAAGTAGATCAAAGCGAGCAGTGGCGTTAGTATCAACTTCTGGAGGGTACCATTGAAAACCTCCCTTTAATCTATAAAACAACCATTCACCTCTACCCTTTGCTTTCTGTTCTTTAGCCAATTTTACATCCATGCTGCCAATGAGCTTTTAATTCTCTAGCCTTTAATTTGATTAAAGTTTATCATGTGGTATTTATCAAATGTCTTTGGAAAATCCATATGCGTATCAATCCCGACCAACCGTGTCCATTACTTCATCAGCAAATTCAATCAACGTATTTAAAAACGATTTGCCTTCAACAAATCTGTGCTGATTTTTAGTTCTCAGTCCATTCATTTCCAAAAACCAAATAATTTTGTTGCAGATTATTATCTCTGAACATTTCCCCACCATCAGCAGGCTGACTAGTTCATGAAAGACCTCAAAATAAAAGAAACAAAATTACAGACTTAAAATGGGAAGTCAATATTGTGTAAATGGAGTCACTGAGGTGAAAAGTAATCATGAAATCAGGGAACGAAAGTTAGTTGAAGGGAAGTGGCATGTCACATGGCAGAAGTTGGGGACAGCAGATCAAGATGAGAGAGATCTTGAGATATGTACAGTTTGAAATATGCCACACAAGACATAAGACAGGCATAAATCAATGAAAAGATTGTCATGCTTTGCATCTATTCATAGACATGCAAGTAGTCATTGGGTTTGTTTAGCTGCTTAAATGTTTAAAGTGAGGTTGGTGATGAATTGGACTTTACAGCACACTGAACAATTAGCAATAAAATATTTTGAAAGTTAAGTTAAAAGAAAAAATCTGAAGAAAATGAAAATCCTTGTCTATGTAGGTCATCAAAAGATAGACATTGTCTGTTTATGCTGGCAATATAAGGCTTAAATGACAGTTCAAGCCGCCCACACTGGGTGGGGTTCCTCTGGCTGACTCATAAGCATTGTCATCGATAAGAATTCCCCACACAGCAGGTGAAAGTTACATAGCCTGCTGTACTTCACAGCTCGGTAACCCAGTTCAAGAGCAAGGTGGGAGTTTGCAAACTGCTGCGATTCTGTCTCAGAGAAAGTATTTATTGACAGCAATTAATTCTCCACTTCCATTATCCCACCCCCTTCCCTTCTTGTCCCTTATCCTCTGGCTACAGTGCACCAGGGTGGAGTTCTGATTTTTTTTAAGAAGCCATGAATGATCTGGGAAGGGTTATTATTTCCAGCCACTAAGCATGTCCCTGCCCTAAAAGGGAGGAAGGAGGAGTTTCAAGGGGCTGTCCTTTATAAAACAAAGTCATTTTTTTCAGAAGAAAGTTGAATGCAATTGACCACCAGATGGGATGTTGTAGCAATGAAGTAATGATGTTAAAATATGTTCCTGCTGAACACAAGTCATCTAGAGGGGAAGACCGGCTTGATTGTGAGTAACAATTCAAAACTCTCTTAAAGTCTTCTTACATGTAAGTCTTTTCAGTTTAATCTTTCTCATTTTGAGACACGCATGCCCAGCTCAGAATTACTCTGTCAATGAGCAAGTTACTTCTGAAAAATGTTCAGTTAAAAGCAGGCTACTGCTGTCTATAATGTTTGCCTTTGACTCGTTTTGAAGGGGCGTGGGTTTCTGTACAAATAAAATTGCACTTGTTGCTAAATTTAGTTCACAGTAGTTCTTTATCCTGGCAAATCTTTTGATCAAAAATTCTTTATCACGGCATAGTTATTGTAATAAATAGCATTGAATGGTCCATTTTGGCACGACAGTGAGACAGATTCTGAAAGCAGCAGTTCATTTGAGCCAAATGAGACGTGTACGTGGCTGATGGGGTAGTTTTAGTATATGTGAAGCAACTACCTTTGTCTTTTCAAACATGGCTGGAGTGAACTGCAAAATTTACAGGAGGGAAATCAGTCCGAAAATATATCTGCCCGCAACAAAGATTTACCTTTCCTTAAAGTTTCCTTTTTTTTAACTCTTTCAATGACTGGTCCTGTCTGCGCAGACACCCTTATGGCATTGTTGAATTTTCATGTTGTTAATCTGTAATCCTCAGTAATTATCACTAAATTCTGTTTCTGTGGATTGAAAAAATATCAACTTTGTCCTGTTCAAAAATTTATAGTCTGGTCCACTTCATTAATTCACTAACTGAAGATTACGGTTTCATTTTCAAGAAGTTAAGAAGGAGGAAAACAGAAAGCATAGATTTACAGTACATTTAAAGGTAAAATTTGCTAAGTTTGGCTGGAATTAGAACAACTTCCAGTTAGAGGTGATCATATAAACCAGGGACTAGTCATCGTGACTGCTCCAGTCAATTGGAATAAACTCTTCTTTTAAGTTTAAATGCTTTGCAAATTGCATTTTCCCAAGCTCACTGAGTCTACCCAATTAAATTACTCTGTCCACGGTGAAATTGGTGAGATTTTGCCATTAGTATTTAAGGTATTGAAGGAACATCAATCTATTGTGCAATAATGATAAAAGGAATGGTCTCCTTACTACAGCTAGTTTGGTTTTCCCGAAGAAGTTATCAATGACTGAACTCCGGGCGTAATGAAACCAGCTCTACTTATGCACTTTTAGGAGCCAGCTGATTGATTTTTGAAAACTTTGTTCTGTTTTGCTGATGGTTTTTCCCTCTTTTGTCGGAACTTGCTGCCTATGTAACGATTATAGATTTATAACCGCGGTGAAGAAATTAAGTCCGGAAGAAGGGATTGGATTGATATTCATTTTCAGCAAGGACTGTAATAAAACTTCTGCTATAATGAGATGTTTGTTGTAACAAGGTTCTCATTGTAGCTTGATTACTTCTATTTTATTTACACTTAATTTTTAAAGAAAAAATGTGTGAGCCTGAAAGACAGGAAGACCCAATGTGGGAGAAAAAGTAAGCTCAATATAAAACATGAGAAAAGAAAGGCACGAATTCTAATGCAAAACTCACTGAAGAAAAGCTTGAGGAAAATAATAAAATGTCCTCTGAATTTACTTATTATGGATGTTAAATGTATCTTTTCCTTCAAAGAGATTCGTGTTTGTCAAATCCTACAACTTTTCACCTGTAATTAGAACATTCTGAGTTGAGCTGCATTTGTGCATGGTCATTTTCTGGTGATTCAGGTTCAGGATAGGAAAAAATTATTGATATAACTCCTTGAATCTTCAAATTTTGCTTTAATTTTTGCAGCTCCATAACTTGTATCTGTAATTACTGATTCCTACTCCCAACGTTTCCTCTCAACACCACTGATCCCTACAGATATAATATTGTTAACAACAAAGCTACCTTTTGGTCCTAAAATCTGAGTGTTTTTTAAGTGAAAACACAAAAATTAAAAATAATAGTTCATTTGTTCTGAAATATGTGCATGCTTAAGACATTCCCTTGAATTATCTTCAGTAAAATCAGATGCGCCCAGAGCGGAGGTACTCCACCCCAGGAAGAAACTGGTATCTGGATTTTTAAAAACATGTCTATCATCAGTATCCACTTATTGTAGACTTGTATATATGTGAGCTGACACGTTTATGTGAGAGAAGAACTACATTCAGTCTGCTGACCTTCAGAAAGATACAGATTCCAATGTTTAGTAAGCCATTTGTTCATTCTGTCATTGTATGAGTGAATTGGCATCTGCACAGTGTTCCACGTGTACAACGTTAGCCGTATGCAGAACATGGTGGCATCACTACAGTGGAAAGAACTACGTAGAGTCTATCTGAGTGGAGGTGTATTTTGAAAATGTAATGTCTGTGTCGAGGAAATACATTCACTTGTGAACTTTATGCAATCAAGAAATAAAGGGGGACACAGAGTAGTCTCTGAAGCTTCCTGGGTTGAAAAAAATACACATGCAGTTATTCATTGTGACCAGTACCAAATGCAATGGAGTAGCTATTATATAATGTATTTAGGTTGCTGTCATTATGTAGACTTCTTTGGGAATGGGTTCCAACCTAGGGGTTTTAACACTTTTTTCTTAGAAATTTATTATTAATGCATATCAGCTGATCAGTCCAGTTCCTCTCTAGGACAAACCCATTTGTTGTAAATATTTTACATTGTTTTCATACTACATTTTATACTTCAATATTAGGGATTTTCTGGAGAACCGTTGCGTCCTTTTCTTTAAATATGCAATATAGTGTTGTTTGTACACTCTGCATATTCCAATCTACAGTTCTTTCGTGAAGTAACTTGATTTTCTGCTTCTGATTTCTGGTTAAAAATATTCAAAAGGGTAACAAACATGTGAGATTCCGAATGTGCTGACTTGTAAAGGAATTACCCATTTAAAGATGTCACAAACAGCCCAATAAACCCTGCCCTTCTCAAACAAACAAACTTGAATTAATCTCCCTGAAGTATCCGTGCAATATCAAATCCTTCAAAAATTGATATGGATGTCTGAAAACTACCTTCTTTTGTGAATCTCCAAGGTACTACACCCTAAAGTAGATCGGGGAATAATAAAAAGTGCCTCTTTGCTGATATACTTTGAATGCCTAATTGACATTGACATTGTAGAAATGTTACTACCACATGTGACAGTGTTAATCCTATGAAAGGCCTTCATTTGTGGATTTGAAAGCATGTTTCTGTTCTTTCTAATGCTTGATCACTGAAAAAGCCAGTGTTCTATCTTGTTTTAGTTGTTTTTAACTGATGCTCGCCGGGCCTTTGTTGAATCATATGAAAACAAACCAAAGACCTGGCAAAATGTGGCACTTATGTGCTAGCTTGCTGTGCCACAGAGTGCACAATCAGCAGATTTTCCCATCCCCTGTGATCTCTGTGTCATGAGTTCGAAATTTAGCATTGTCCACAAAAGATGGGAAGAATTTAACAACTTCAGAAACCTCCCAAAAGCAGTCCAACGGCACTATTTGCATATTGGAAATGGGTGTGCTCCCACTACCAAACAAGCAAAGAGCATGTGATATGGCTGGAAACAGTGGTAGATAAAGGAAATCCTTTGAAAGATTAAACCTGTACAGGACATGAATTTTTGTTCTGTTATTATATCGGTGCCTATTCATTCGCTTGTCGATAGGACCTTGTGTTAATCAATTAACTAAAACTCCAGTCTGAATGAGCCTATAGGGATAGTGACTTTGTAATGTGTGTAATTAGCCTTAATTCAGTAAATAGATTATAGCAAAAGGGAAACGCAGCCGTAATTGTTCCAGTAAAAGGAAGCAGACACCCATACCCCACAGGGTTGTAAAATGGCTCCTGTGGAGGAGGTATGGTAGAAGGCAGAATTTAGAGTAAATGCGATGGAACTATGACATTTTCAGTGATCCATCTGCAACAAGTTTATACCATTTAAATTCTACTGCGACAGAGCTCCAAAAGGCCACATGATCATTAGGGAAATTATAAACGCAACAATAATGATCCCTGGAGTCATGCAATTCCCATGTTTAAGTTTCAGTTCATTGCGTGAAACATGATTATTCCCAAAATGGTAAGAGTGAAATTTTGCTCCACATCCATGCTTCCGTGGCTTAATAACATTTAGCTGTTGCATATCTGCGCTTAGAAATGCTAATCAAGTCCTTACTTGTTTCTAACTTAGTAGTGATGTAGCCCTCCAGTAATACTTGCCTTTTTAGCACATTGTCAAACCCATGTTAGAAAGGGAGAAACTTTTTGTCTTGTAAAAGGAACATGAACCAAGAGAGCATTGAGTTAAAGTGATCTGCAAACGAAGCAAGGGTGAACTGAGGAAAAACTTTTTCACTTTGCAAGTATTTAGGATACAGAAAGCATTTCCATGGAAATGTGAGGGTGGAATGTTGAACTGAACCATTCAAGAGAATGTTGAATAATATTTTGGATAAAAATAACGTGCAAAGGTGTGTGGAAAAGGCAGGAGATAGGCACTGGGTGATGATGTTCATTTAATGAGTGAGTACAGGCTAAATAGCCTTCTTCTGCATTGTAACACTTCTGTGATTCTGTTGTTGCTTTATACGGTACAAATCTAGAATTGATCAAAATGTGAAATGTAATGTAAAATGCCCTCTTGAAGCCTCAAACTCTGGAATAATACATACTCACTTTTTCTCACCCACAATCTCCACTCGTTGTACAATACAGGTACAAATGTATGTGTACTCAGTATTGATCTATGGTCGCAGTTTGACTTTGTGAGATAATTTAAGATGAGTCATAGCCAATCGACATCCTGTGATGCATCCTTCATAATTTATTTTCTACGTTGAAATATTCTAAACAAACTGTGGTCCAAATTAAGAAAAAGAAATGCGCATTAAAACGCTGCTGACCCGACATTGTTGATTGGTTAAATGTTTGTGGCACACCCATGTCAAGGTTTAGTAAGAACCACTTTCAAAACTGAAGCAATATTAACATCGATATCAATTTTATACTAACTCTGAAAGCCAGAGGGTGATTTCAGCCAGGATTATTCTAGGTGGATATGGCAGCAAATAGAGAATGCATTCAAAGTTGCTCCATAGATCAACAATAAATGTTCACAGGATCACTGAAATAGCATTAATAATCTCTGTTTATCCGCAATGAGGATACACCTTCCAGTTTATATCCATTTTATAGGCGAAATGCTGAAGAAAGTCTTCTTTCATTGATTTATTCATTTATGATTCATTGATTTATGATGCATTATTCCTTGATTTATGGCTCAATTTAGAATGTAGTTTTATGTCACAATGCATTTTACTTATAGATGTATTCCAATTATAAATCTTACGGATACACTTTAATGACCTTCAACTTAAATTTCCAATTTGAGATGCCAAAGGAAAAATTTTAACTGCCAATTTATTTGGAATGAGTGGCAATCCCTACAGTCTATTGCTGAACCTTATTTCAGTGCTATTGGAGACGTGGAATTTGTCTAGCACAGAAGGAGACCATTCTGCCCATTGGTGTTGAGTTGGCCATCTGAAAGAGCTAGTCTCACTTCCAATCCTTTTTCCCATCGCCCTGCAAATCTTTTCTCCTCAGATAATTTTTCGATTTTCTTCAAAAAGTCATGTTTAAATTTTCTGCCATCACAATCTCAAACAGTGTTTTTCGGATCCTCACCTCTTGCTGTGTAAAACCGTTTTGCGAATGTTACTTTTTGTTTGTTTGCCATTCTTTATATCAGTGGCCTCTGATTTTTAACTCTTTAGATTTTCCTCATCTACTGTGTCAAGTCCCTTCACAATTCTGTAAGATTTGCAATGCCTTTACTGGTTCTAACAGAACTGGGCCAGAAAAGCCACATAGTCATTCTACGAGCCTCGATTCCCTAGTGGAAACCCATTACACATACATGCTACAGATTTCTTTGATATTTAGGTGAGATTCAATTTTACTAATTTTGTATAGTTAAGAACAGCTACATTTTGCAAATTTAACTATACTGACTTCTGAAATGCTTGCAAAAAGCCCACAAGACATACCAGCTAAAGAAAATTGTTTTGAAGACTGATATGATTAACAGATCAATCATATAAAGTATAATAAAGAAACACTAAGCACTATCAAAATATTGCCACTTTTTTGAATGAGTAGAATGTGATTTAAATGAAACTGCATGCACTTCTCTATAAAAGTGTCAAATAATATAATTACTTTGAAATTGAAATTGCAGAAAATTTATTTTGTTTATGAGTTTCAGTTGTCAGTACTTATGTCTCTGGCATTTCTAAAATGTCTTTTTGCACTTTAATTTTAGTTGCTGTATGATGTTAACAGATGCAATGTTTTAACCTTGTGTGTTTACACTGTCATAACGGATATCGGAGTGAATTTGATGTAGCTTTATATAAATGGATCCCAGCTTCAAGCCTGCCATGTAACCTCCCTGAACTGTTTCAACATGTTTTAAAAAGCAACAATAATTCTTATTATAGAAGTCGAATCATTTTCATTGTACTGTTTAGAATTAGAGATTTGGATTTAACCACACATTTCTTCATTGACTCTTTAATTCTATCAATTATAATTTTTGCAAGCTGTTGTCCTATTTTCCAACCCTTCCCATATAGTTAGCGATGGAAAGATTTGTTCCTGACATGCCCCAATAGTCCCTTCTATTCAACCTTTCACTTTCTAGTTCTGTCTGATACAGATAGTCCCACATATCTCACATCAACCTTTGTGTTGGCCCTTGTATATGTATTGAACATAAGAAGTAAAAGGGAAAAATTCATTGTCAGGCATTATACAATTCTTCTCTGTTTTGTTACTGGCTCCTATATTATGTAAATGACATGTGCACGCTAAATGTGCATATTACTAATGCGATTAAAACAAAAGTTATGAAAACCTACTATTTGAAGTACTTCACTGACATGGAGCTGTTCCAAGTGCATTGCTAATTGAAGTTTTTCCTGGCATTAGATCAGACAAGCTTTTCATTAGTAAATTACTAAAATAATTGTGTTTTTTTGAAATTCCTTTCCGACCGTGAAGCTTTCAAATACACTTAATTCATAAAGCAGTAACTTGTCTGGTATGAACATAGGCAACGTGTATGTTTTAGAAAATAATCCAGTGAAACCAGGTGTTCCTTTTGCAAGGTAGGAAGAAAGGCCAATTTTTAAAAATGTATTAACTACTCCAAGCTACTACTGCTACATGACAAATGCTTTGTTTGTTTGTGATAATCTCACTTGCAGAACATGCTAGGGAGCAGATGGAAACTCAGTCCTGCCTGGAATGTCTTAACATTTTCTCCTATACATGTCTAGTACATATATAGTATGAGGGAATCATTCACATTTGTGTGGTAGCAGCTTTGCAGATTGTGAAGGAACTGTATACTATTCCACTGAGATATACTAGCTGTGAGTGTTCTTTTAGTTGAAAGCACGGAATTGTGGAAGCACCCCTTATTTGTTTTCCATGAGAGGCACTGATTACGTAAACATTGACCAAAGAAGTATGATTCAAGTAATAAAACTGGATAACTGAGTAGATCATTCAGCAAAATAATGTATATAATAATGAGACTGAATGCTGAGCAAAGCGGTAAGTAAGAAATGTGTAGGGACATGTAGAATTAGAAGGATTCCTGATTCTGGAATTCAATTTTTCTTCTGAATCAAAGTCCCAAAATGTAGTGAAATCAGTTGCATACAAATGCCTTTGGGCAGAAATAAAATATTTCTAATCAGGAAATGTGTTTAATTAATAAAATAACTTCCTAGTTAAAAATATTCTAGTAGGAATAAACCCCATGTTTGGGAAAATGAATAATGCAGACTACTTCTCTGGAATATCTTGTCACATTTATTGGTGACTATTTTACATTGATAGCCTCTATTTGTGATCTCCCCACAAGACAGAAATATTTTCTTTACATTTACTTATCAAAATGCTTGTAAAGGCTCACTCTAAAATCGTAATTCTTAAGAATGAACAATTTGAACGGACAAGCTTATGAATGAGACATCAGTGACAGCATCAGGCAGGTCAGTAGGCAGACAAGATTTTATACATTCCCTTAGCTGTATAGTAGAGTGGAGATGTAGAACCAGTTGGTTATGTTAACTATGCTCTTTATATGAATTTTTTAACCAGTAGCAGATTATCAGAGCATAAACAAGGGCAAAAAAAAATCTGCACAGGCAATAACGCATGTAGAATGCTTAAAACTGACAGAGTTCAAAAATCAGATACACTTATTTTACAAAAGTTGCCCCTCATTTCTTTTCGAATCCTTCTCCTCTCACCTTAAACATATGCCCCCAGTTTTGAACTCGTCTGCTTTAAGAAAAAGGCCTTTGCTATGCACCTTATCTCTGCCCGTCATGATTTTATAAACTTCTATAAGGTTACCCATCAACCTCCTGTAAAAAATCCCAGCAAATCCAACCTATTTTATATAACTCAAGCCCTCCATTTCCAGCGACATCCTGGTAAATCTTTTCTGAGCCGTCTCCAATTTAAGAATATGTTTCAACAATATCCTTCCTATAACAAGGCAACCAGAACTGCACACAGTACTCCAGAAGAGGCCTCATCAACATCCTGTACAACCTAAACATGGCATCGCAACTCCTATACTCAAAGGTCTGAGCAATGAAGGTAAGTGTGCTAAATGCCCTCTTAGCCACTCTATCTACCTGTGACACAAATTTCAAAGAATTGTGTTTCTGAGCCCCTAGTAACACTACCCCGGGTCTTACCATTAATTGTATCAGTTCTGCCCTTGTTTGTTTTACCAAATGTAATAATTCACATTTACCCAAATTAAACTCCATTGCCACTCCTCAGACCATTCACCCAAACAGTTAAGATCCTTTTGTAATCTTAAATAATTGTTCTTCACTGTCCACTCTGCCATCAATTTTGGTATCACCTGCAAACTTACTAACCATGCCTTCTATATTCTCATCCAAATCATTTATATAAATGTCAATCAAAAGTGCACACAGTACCAATCCCTGCTAGTCACAGGCCTCCAGTCTGAAAAGCAACCTTTCACCACCACCCTCTGTTTCCTACTGTAAAGCCAATTTTATACCCAATTGCCAAGCTCACCCAGAATTACATATGATTTACTGGTTAGTGTGCTGTGTGAAACCTTATCAAAGCCTTTACTAAAGTTCAAATAAACAATGTCTATCCCTGTTTCCTCATCAATCTTTCTGGTTACTTCCTTAAAAAACTAAATTATGTTTGTGAGACATGATTTTCCTTGCACAAAACCATGCTGACTATCCTAATCAATTTTTTGCCTTTCCAAATGCATGTCAACCCTATCTTTCAGAATCACCATCAACAACTTGCACACCACCAATGTCAGACCCAGGTACCTGTCATTCGTCAAAGGCAGTTAAAAACACCACAAAGCAAGAAAAATCAAAGGAATAGCTGTCCTATTTCAATCTCACATAAACTATCCAAGCTCACAAGATTTGTGAGATGGTGAGATTGATTCCTTTAAGGGAATTGATTACGTACTCAATCAATGGTGTCTGAAAATTGTATGGGGTATCTTGGACATTCTTAGTGTATAACAAAGGACCTTGATTTGCTATATTAACGAGAGAGCTGCCAGAAGCAGGCTGTCTGCCTGTTCCTTTCCACAAGTTTAGGAAACAGAGCCGTATTGAATGAATGAATGAATAGGTAGGAGCATGAGCTTTGTATTTTTTAGAATTTTAGTGCATTTTTGCTTACAGAGGCAATAAAAGACAGCTCCCAGATTTCTCCAAGATAACAAAGTGTGAAGCTGGATGAACACAGCAGGCCAAGCAGCATCTTAGGAGCACAAAAGCTGACGTTTCGGGCCTAGACCCTTCTCCATTCTTTTCACAGCTTCAAATGTAAACTCTATGCTGAGCAAAATTATCATCCGTAATTAATCAGTGGTTTATATATCATGACAAAGAGGAGGAGCATTAGGAGCAATTACAAGGTAAATATTTGATCAGTTAGAAACCAAAACAACTGCAGATGCTGTAAATCAGGAACAAAAACAGAAGTTGCTGGAGAAGCTCAGCAGGTCTGGCAGCATCTGTGAAGAAAAAGATCGGAGTTACCGCTTCGGGTCTGCTGACAGCTATCACTATTTGTAAATATCATCTAAACTCATTTAATATTATTACCTTTGAAAATGCATCCTGACAATCAATATTAACATATTTACTATTTGTATTTTCCAAACTGTTTTTGAACTGGAGATATTTGTGCGTTTGCTCTCGCAGTGACATAACCATGCGTGTATCCAAATTCAGCATACTCCGAAGTTCTTGTGTTTAAACAGGGGGATTAATTATCTACATATGCTTGCTTTAAATTTTTCGGAAACAGCTACTGCTTATAAAGTCAGTCAATAAATATTGTGTACTTATTTATTGACAGTTGAGTCTACACGTTAAATATTTGTTTACATTTCTGCCTCCTGGTTCCATCGCGCATGGATTGCCACACCTGTGAAAACATTCTGGGAATTAAATTCAGCTCCAACTGGGAAATAAATCATATAGACATGCACAGGCTTCACTTCCATTAATTCAAAAAGGAGAGATGTATGACTAGCAACTGACCCATGATTTGCCTACTGTTTGTGTCATTTGACAATGAATTTTGCCCCAAAAGTAAGTAGAGAAACAATCATTTATTACATAAATAAAGAGGAAGCTAAATTTCAAATATTACTTCTTGATGATGAACATTAATAAACATCTGAATTAATTGAAAAGAATGTGCAATATTTTTCTGCAAGAGGCTTACAAGGCAATTTTTCCTTTACATATCAAAAGAATTATATTTTTTAACTAAAAGCTTCATTTTAAGTTAGTTATTGGTTATTAAGGTCAAAAATGTGAGGAATGTTAATATAAAATAGTTCCATGTGGCAGCATTTTATTATCCAAACACAGGAATTTAGGAATATTAAATCAGCAACTATGTTGAGTAGAAATTATTCTGTCTTTAAATGGGTGAAGTTTCATGGCTTGGTTATAAATTTCGCTGATAATAGCACCCAAACGAGGTATGACAAGATAACATGTTTGTTAGAAATTCTTTTCATCCCTATTTTAGTGGACTAGTTAATTCAAGTAAAATGAGTTTATGGGCTATATTTCAATCCTACAACATGGTGGGTTTAAAAAGGAGTCTCGTGGCTATATTGTGCTCCCAACTATTGTGTCACTGGGTAGCCTTTACGGCCAATTTTCCAGAAGGTATACAGGCCCCTGCTGAGGCAGACAGAAAGAGGCAGTGACAAATCAGCAGGAGCCAATGATGCCTCCTTTCATGTCCCCTTCCCTGACATTGAAGGTACTAGAGAGCCATACTGCAGTTGTCCACCATCCTGTGGATCGATTCCACTTCATGATTTTGGCTTCGGTTGATGTGACAGCTCGGATCACATTTTAATTTTCAACTTTCGAATGTCTTCAGAAGGCGCCCTTGCTGTCCCCTCATTCAATGACAACCCACACCTTTCTTGGTAGGGCCACCAGCCAAGTAAACCTTCCGATGCTTCCAATGGCTAGCCCACCATCTTTAATTGTACAGAGCTCCTAAAAGGTGCTGCTTCATTGGTTTTCAACACAAAATTTTCTCTGATGGCCCCATTACATAAACTCCTGCCAATGGGTTTGAGAATCTGGAGCTGAAATCTGACCCAGTATTTCTGTTCATGCTCTGTAATGAGGAATTCCAGCCAAACACATCAACTATTCAATAGTTCAATGAAGCGTGCAGTAGGGTATGTCAATATCAGACATATTTATCAATCTAGTGAAAGCTACAGCACAAGACAACTCGCATACCAAACAGCAGAAGTAAAATGCAATAGATAGGCCTAAACAATCCAACATCCAATAGACCAGACTAGATGGCCCTGCCATGAATAATGATGGACAGTGAAATAGCTAATGGGGCTGGAGATTTGTTAAATAGTTCTATTCTCAACAGTGGGATAGCCAAGCACGTCAGCACAACAGACAAGAATGAAGTGTTTGCACCCATTTTCAGTCAGATATGGTGAATTGACTATCCATTTTGGCCTTGTGCTGAGGCAACATCACAGCTGTTAGTTTTCCACCAAGTCAATTCACTCCATGTGTTATCAAGAAAAGGCTAAAAACACTGAAAACTGCAAAGGCTGTGAACCCTGACAAAATTCTGGCAACGGCATTGATGGAATAGCCCCCCACTTATCTGGATGAGCGCCGCTCCAAAAACATTAAGAAGTAAGACATCCTCCAGAATAAAATGGCTCACTTGTTTGAACGGATTGAATGGAATGGAATGGAATTGAATTGAATTGGAATAGCTTTATTGTCACATGCACTAAAATGGGTACAGTGAAACATTTATATGTCGCCACCTAGAGTGCCATCTTAGGTATAAGGTACCTAGGTACAAATTCTTCAGTACAAGTTCTCAAGAAAAATGAATAGAAAAATAAAGAAGTTAAACGTTCAGCATTAGAGATTGTAGGAATCAATTAGAAAATAGAGAAATAAAAAGTTCAGAACAACATTCCTTCCAACCCATTCCATGCTGGCACCAGCCTCCAGTCCGCACCACCTGCCACATTCAACGTATACTCCCTTTGCCGCTGACACAAAGTGTCAGTACTGTATAACATTTATCAGAAGCATTGCACTAACTCACCAAAGCCCCTTAGACAACAACTTCCAAATCCACAATTTCTTCCACCTATAAAGACACAAGCAACAGATATACAGGAATACCACTACCAGCAAGTTCCTTTCCATCCTGACTACGAACTCTATTGTCAATCCTAAACTGTCACTGGGTTAATATCCTGGAACTCCCTTCCTAACAGGACTGTGGGTGTTACTATACCCCAGGGACGGCAACAGTTAAATAAGCCAACTCACCACCACCTTCTCCAGGGTAATATTGGACAGGCAATAGATGCTCGCCGAGCCAACAACACTTAATTTCCATGAACAAATAAAAACGATCATACATTAGTATCCCACAGTGTAATTTAGATTTTTTGGAGAATGTTCAGTTAATTTTTATTGGTGTCACTTGCTTTTGGCCATCATTGCTTTTTGTAAAGGCTACTGAAGATTTATTTTGCTTCTTCGTTCTTTGTTACAATATTTTTGATGGCACTTGTTACTTTTTCATATGTTTCATTTACTTCTATGGATGTGCTGCTTTACATTCATGAGTCAAAGCCCGACAAAAAGAAACTTTGCATGAAATTCACTTTAAGGAGGGGATAACCATCTGACTAAAATTACAGATAAAGTTGTGCTTCATCAAAAAAGGTACTTTTGGAAGAAGATTCCTTGCAGTGTGACTCCCTCTTGTAAAGAAATTCCATTTTCTTTTTCAGAATTCTCCCTTTAAAAGGATTCATGATGCCAGAACTCTGTACTTAATATGCCCACGGAGAGATTTATAGACATTTGGCCAGAAACAACCCCCTATAAATACAACTTCACAGCACATTAGTGATTCCATATCCACAATAACAGCTGAAATGAAGAGGGCCTGAAAAGGGGCAAAATGGATTTTAAAAGAGCAGGATCTTTGTGGGAAAGCTGGATTGCATTAATGTAGAAACTGTTTGATCAGAGTGTGCGATAGTTTTTGAACACAACCTCTGTGTCTGCCATATCGCTATCAAACAGTATGTTACTCTTGACCCCAGACGTTTGATGAGAAAAATGAATTCTCTTGATGCAGTCAAGCATATCAACCACCTCCCAACAAACAGGAAAGCATGTATACATCGGAAAAAACTTGCAAGATGATATTTCAAATAATAACATTTCCCTTTTCTGGCACTAAGCTTTTTCAATAATGTATTATTTACTGTTGAAATCATGCTTAATTTTTGTTTTACTTTATGAAATTCCAAACCTATTAACGGCCCTCATTTATTATACATTGTGCCAATTAAGGAGCTCTACTTACTTTCGCTGGGAAAGAGGCTTCGATAGTCATTATTTAGAAGGGAGAGATGGGTAAGGTATTTCCTCTCTCCTCTCTATTGTTTTAGGTCTCTTGGGACTCAGTCACAAGCTATTTGATTCCAAATCCCTGCCGATGGTGCCCTTGACCTGCCTGTTCAGAAATGCCTGATGCTTGACTGTCCTTGTTCTTAGTTTCAGGGTGTGGCTTGCACTGGCAAGGATGGCTTGCATTGCCTGCTCATAGTTGCCTTTGTTTAAAACAAGTCAGCAGGTTAGGCCAATTCAGTCAAATCTATTAGTATGTGATGGAGGTTATGTGTAGGCTTGACTGGAAGGGGAGAGCTGGACTGTTTCTTTTTGGAGAATTGGGGTCTTACAACAATTCTGAATTTTGCTTTGCTTTCTGAGATTTTTAAAAACTGAATTTAAGTTCTTAAAGTGCCTGAATTGAAATAGATGTTATACTAAGGCATTAAATCCACATTTCTGGAATGCTATAGAGCAACATTAACAGTACATTGGTGTGCTGTAGTTATTTACATTGTGCAACATATGTTTTATTGATAAGGGAAACATGTAGGTCCCATTTTGACAAAGTCAGTAATATCATTTTCATTTGATTGGCAACAATATTGAACAAATAACTTTTCAGTCTATGTACTCATAGCTGAGTCTTTGGAAACTACACTTACTTGGGAATTTCTGTAACATCAGATGTATTCACTAGGTCATTGACTAATGAAAATCCAAATGAAAAATCTGACAGCTATACACAACAAACCTCTGTGATTTGTCAACAATGTGTAAATGCAAAAAGTGTTCTTTTAGCAATGCTTAACAATTTATTTATCGAGTTATTCCAAGTTTCCAAAAGTTCATATCCCAAAAATTGCTGATTAACTGGAGAATAGGTGGGAGATGAGGTTGAGAAGGTCAAGCCTTCAAGATAACCTCAGCTGGTACAGGAATTGAACCCAGCTGTTGGCGTCACTCTGCTTCACAAACCATCCAGCCAACAGAACTAACCAACCCCTAGTAAAGCAATATTGTCCACCTGAATCCAGTTAATGCAGTTTATAGCTAGCATGTGAATCCTAAGATTATCTAAGATTCTTTTGTAATATTGAGAGTTTCAACAAATGGCTTAGCTTCATTTTGGTACCTTATGCCTTGCCATTGATAGTTGCCATGGTGGATACCCAATAACAAAAGTTCCTGGTTAAGTTGGCATGTGATGACATCCATATTGAAAAAGTGATTGAGAGATTGAGACATTACAATGATAGATATATCAAGTGAAGATCTATCAGATGCGTTTAACTAATACAGTATTATAAAAGGAAAATACAGCAGATACTGGGAATCTGAAATAAACCCGAAAATGCTGGAAATACACCAGAGGACCAGTATCATCTGTGATGAGAGAAACAGAGTTAACTTTTCAGATTGATGGGGTTTTTTTATCAGCACTGATAACTCAGTTATCTCTGCTTCTCTCTCTATAGATACAGCCTGACCTGATAAGTATTTCCAGTGACTTCTGTTCTAATTTCATGTGACATAAAGTCACTTAAAAAAACAAAATCAGTCACCATTAAATTTGTATACATAGGTTACGTCTTCTTGCCCTGATAAAAAAAACGATCTGTGCACTCTGATAGCTCGCAAACTGCACATCCATCCCACGTCCAACTTCATGTTGTTTTATTTAAAATGTTTTATACAGGGGAATGGTTTGCAAATTGTAAACCAGAGTGAAGGCTGTGGGTGCAGAGGCAATTCAATTTGTCCACCTCAGCTCTCCCACACAGCACTCTGCTCCAAACAGTATTTAAAATTCATACCTCAGCTTCCTATCCCATAGCCATACAATGCCCTTGTCACCTCATTCTAACTCTATCACCCCAGTATATTCTCCATGTCCCATCAGAAAGCCATGTCATCCATTCTACCTCTATAGTCTCATGCATCCTCCATAGCCACCCAACCAGTATGTACTAGATACAATCCTCATGATTCCATGTAATAGCAACAGCAATATTTTATGTTCCCTAGATTCTAAAGGAAAGATACATTCTGGTGTGTGAAACACTTTGCAGTATTTGTAATTGTTAGCTGTGTAAATAAACCATATTAAAGGACAAACTGGTAATACAACTTCTTGAAACTATCATTCATTCTCCAAAAATTGGATAACCTACTGTGCTCAAACCCATTAGAACTTAAAGCTCAGTCAAGCATTGATAATGACCACAGCTATCCGAACAACAGACTACTCTCTGAGAAGGAAAGAACATCAGGTGCTGTTTCCAAGTTGAAAGCCAAATGTCTGTCAATAAATTTGGGAACAGATAACAAGGTTTTCTTTCATGTGTATATTTTTAACTGCGAAAACCAATTGTGCTTTCAGCCAGAAACATTTAAATCACTGAAGGCAGCACCGGCTGATAGGATATTTGGTAACATTTTCCACTGTGTTTATTCTTTAGAAAAGCACATTAATACAGTGGCTAAATACGCAAGGCTGGCCAATGTAATGGTCAGCATAACTCCTGATTGAAACTTGCAGATGTGAAAACATTTGACCAGAAAAAAGGAGGCATGGCTCAGGAACAGGAAGGTGGGATCAAGGGGATCTTTGAAGGTATGTAGGGGATACAGGAGATAATTGAAGAAGGAAATCAGGAGGGCGAAAAGGGGGCACAAGTTAGCTTTGGCTGAGAAAATTAAGGTTAATCCAAAGAGATTCTTTAAGTATATTAAAAAAAAACGAATAACTAGAGAGAGAGTCGGACCCCTCAAGGACCAAAGCGGACATGCATATATGGAACCTCAGGAAATGGGTGTGGTCTTGAATGAACATTTTTCCTCTGTGTTTACTGTGGAGAAAGGCATGAATACTTGGGCACTTGGGGGCGTTCATGGCGATATCTTGGAGACAGCCCATATCACAGTGGAGGAGATGTTGGAAGCATTGGAGTGTAGGAAAAATTTCCTGGTAGCGATCAGACATATCGAAGAACCTTGCAAGAGACTAGAGAAGAAATTGTGGGCTTTTATTTTTGGTTCATCGTTAGCCATAGGTGAGGTCCCAGAAGACTGGAGGGTAGTGAATGTTTTGCCTTCATTCAAGAAGGGCTGCAAAGAAAAACCTGTGAATTATAGACCAGTAAGCTTAACATCTGTGGTAAGTAAGTTACTTGAGAAGCTTCTGAGGGATAAGATGTGCATGCATTTGGAACGACAGGGTTGATTAGGAGTAGTCAACGTGGCTTAGTGTGGGGGAGATCATGCTTCACAAATTTGTTAGAGTTCTTTGATAAAGTGACGAGGAAAGTTGATGAGGGTAGAGCGGTAGACATAGTCTATATGGATTTCAGTAAGGCCTTTGATAAGGTTCCTTGTGGTAGGCTGCTCTGGAAGATAGAGAGCATGGAATCCAGGGAGAACTGGCAAACTGGATACACAATGGGCCCGATGGTAGGAAGCAGAGCATAATATTGGAAGGATGCTTATCAGACTGGAGGCCTGTGACTAGTGGTGAGCCTCAGGGGTCGGTGCTGGGCCCATTGCTGTTTGCTACCTATTTCAATGACATGGATGAGAATGTACAAGGTATGATTAGAAGTTTGCGGATGCCACTAAAATAGGTGGTATCTTTGACAATGGGGAAGATTATCAGAAATTGCAACAGGATCTTGATCAGCTAGGGAAGTGGGCGAGAAAAGGCAAATGGAGTTTAATATAGATGAGTATGAGGTGTTGCATTTTGGAAAATCAAATCAAGGTAGGAGTTTCATGGTGAATAATAGGGCCCCAAGGAGTGTAGAGGAACAGACGGACCCTGGAGTTTTAGGTGCATGGTTCCCTGAAAGTGAAATCACAGGTAGACAGGGCACTGAAGAAGGATTTTGGCACACTGGCCTTCATCAATCAGGGCATTGAGTATAAAAGTTGGAAAGTTGCTGTTGTACTGGACATTGGTGACGACACACTTGGAGTATTGTGTTCAGTTTTGGTCACTTTGCTGGAGGAAAGGTGCTATTGAACTGGAAAGTGTGCAGAAGAAATTTATAAGAATGTTGCCAGGACTCAAGGGACTGAGTTATAGGGAGAGGTTGCACAAGCTAGGACTTTTTTCTTCAGAGCATAGGAGACAGATCTTATAGAAGTGTAAAAGATCATGAGAAGCATGGATAGGGTGAATCCACTCAGTCTTCTTCTCAGGGATGAAGAATTGAGGACTGGAGGGCATCAGGTTAAGGTAAGAGGGGAGATATACATGGGAACCTGAGGGGCAACGTTTTTACACAGGGTGGTATGTATATGGAACGCTGCCAGTGGAAGTGGTTGAGGCAGGTACATTAACAACATTTAAAAGGCATTTAGATGAATGCATGGATAGGAAAGGCTTAGAAGGATATGGGCCAAGTCCAGGGAAATGGGATTGGCGTGTATGGACATTTTGGTCGGCATGGACCAGCTTGGGCCGAAGGGCCTGTCTCCATGCCATAGGACTTCATGACTCTATTTCTAATATGTCCCAGATTCTACGCAGGTATTTTAGATCCTTCCCAAATCCAGTGGTGTTTTTAGTGGGCTTCTACAATCCTACACCACCAGATGAAAATTGTGTGCTCGAGGAAATCCTGTTCTTGATGCTCATTTTAAATGGAGAACACAACCACAGCAAACATGGGGCTGCATTTTGTGCACTTGGCATTCCTGACACCTGAAAAGGCCAGAGGAAAGTGGTGTAGGGTTAGGAATGCAGAGAAAGTCAGATTTATTATTGAAATAACTAAATGTGGCTATTAGTGTGGCAGCATGTACTTCCAACCCCTGACAAAAACTCTGCTTGTAATTTCATGGAGATATAATAAATGAGGACAATGCAGCACTGACAACTGGGAAAAACTTCCTTACACTGAAGAGATGAAATATCTTCCCAAACGAGAGCAGCCCTTTAATCGCTAGGATCATTCCTGCCAAAGCCTCTAGTTATA
Organism: Stegostoma tigrinum; assembly: GCF_030684315.1. Taxonomy (NCBI): domain Eukaryota; kingdom Metazoa; phylum Chordata; class Chondrichthyes; order Orectolobiformes; family Stegostomatidae; genus Stegostoma; species Stegostoma tigrinum. Next base: position 73,976,983 of record NC_081361.1, on the reverse strand, counting down.
CATTGCTTATTTCAAAAATCACTTCTTCCCACATTGGCTGCATTAATGCTGGTTCAGATGTGGAAAGTGGGCTGACATTTTAACACCTTATTAAATACAATGGGGGGGGTGTTTTCTTGTTCATGGTATGATGAGAATTCTGGCATGCATAGTGACAAAATAAAATGAGAATGACGAAAACATCAAAGGGTGGAAACTTCCTAGCCCCTGAATGACTTGGGCTATAACAATACTAAAATACAGAAAGGAGAAGCTTTTCTTCTTGTGCTCATTAGAACTGGAACACAAGAAATAGACTGAAGGAAAATGTCACCATTTTGTAGAATGGGAAAAGGGTGCTGTTAAGTTGGGATATAATTCGCCAGGAGATGCAGCAAGAACAGATAACTGTTATCATAATTCTCAGACCAAGCCAGTAGATTCTGATGGGGATTGCCATGGGGATGCAACTTTTATGAGAAACTGTGCATCAATCTCCATGGCAATTATGGTCTAGTCAATGAACACCCTCTTGTCATTCTGCATAAAATGGTGTCTTCTTTTCAACTCAAGTCTATTTCTTGCGTCCTAGTTTTGATGAGTGTAAGATGAAGATCTTCAGATTCTGGTCTGCTTTTAGCAATGTCTAAGTTCTGCACTACCAAACATTTAGGTAAAGATTTGGTCTAGTGTGAGAAATTTGGAAAAATCAGTTGACATATCAGCTGTGGCCCTACTCGATATGAAGAACAAAAAGTTGCAACTTCTAACTGAATCCTATGGGATTCAGGAAGCCTGCTTGCATGGATTATCATTCATTGTCACCTTTATTATTATCTAATTAATATGCAGCTCCCCATTCTCCCTGTCACTGGATAGAAGTTAGACATTGGGAATTCCTGCCACGAAAGTCAGAGCAGGTACATGGTGAGTCCAGCTTGCCACCTTCTCTTCTGCACTTCTATCTTGGCTCTACCTGGGCCCAACATCTCAGGGCAGACTCGAGGGGCAAGGGTCAAATGCACCCTGTGTCTAAGATCATTGCCCTCGAACACATACCAGTCTCAACACATCATTATGGCACATCTCAGAATCAATTATAGTTAGCTCCGCACTTCAATACAGTACTTTGGCCTGCACCAGCATGCCTTATTGCAATGATGTTGCAAGAATACTTTGTGAACTGGGACAGGCACTCAACTCATGGATTAAACCAGGCTACAACTCAGGACTGTCTTCCTGGCTTTTAGCACTCTCTAGATTGGTGCCTACGTGGCTGCTCACAGTGCCTTTCTTTGCCCCGCCTTTTGGCAATTTGTTCCCTCAGCCACACCTTAAAGGCACGCAGTACTTCAGTCCTGACCTGCCTTTTAGCACAGACTCAAAGCCATGCAGCTCGCGTTTTCTCAGCAGTCATCAGTGAATGGGGTGGACATGTTGCTTTATGCTACATCAATGTTATACATGCAGCATGTGCCAGCTATGTATGTTCCAAAGGCACTGCATGTGCTTCAAGCAAGCTGCCATGTCTTAATGTCTCTGAGGGGGGTAGTCCTCAGTGAAGCCCAAGGAGACACTATTCATGCAGGGGCTCCCAGCATGGTAAGTAAAGGGCAGCCTTCAATATCAGTCCAGGGGAGTGGATCCAGTCAGTTGACCACATGAAATTGTTAGGGTAGGGGAGTCTGTACCTGTACAGTCTGGGGATTCAAAGCAATGAGGCCTGTAAGTCCAGTGCAACCACTCTTAGGAGTTCTGTGAAGATAGTTAGGGAGCTATACAGATACCAAACCTTCATCTGAACAACCCCACATTAGACACCCACCAGATTGACACTGTCTTGCCTACTTTGTGTCAACTCAGGGACCACTTCAGTTGTACAACAGTCTACTTCAGAACTGACAGAAATCTACAATTTGCATGTTTCTGCCAGGTGTCTTTGCGGACAGGGATGGTTACGCATATCGTGCATTTACACAAGATGCTTTAGCGCTCATATCAATACACTCATCTTATGGGTCTGAGCTTTCATTCGTAGTACTCGTAAATTTAATGTCAAGTTGCAGGCTGCCAGCCTTTGTGAGATGTATGTACAGTGACACAGTTAGAGCCAGTGCTGGCCTTTGTTTGTGAATTAGGAGAGAGAAAATACTGGCACTTAGCTATTCAGTGCACAGGAGATCATGGGCTTCTTGTTGCAGTGCTGAGCAATCCTTTTCACACAGGTCACAACACTGGCTTGTACTACAACTTCTGTCCAGGCTGCATCTGTTTGCATTGACTCCTTTGGTGGTTCACGGAGAAAAGAACTGCCCTTACAGCCTCATCTAGCAGCAGCTCCACATCTCTGTCCTGGAAGTGGGGAGGTTGGCTTGCTTATCCTGCACATTTTTGGGTTGAGCACTGCAGTTTTGAGGGTTTGCACTGGCAGTGTCTGAAGTGGGCCGTCAATGGCAAAGAAGTCAAACAATCTTGACAGTGTTGAACAATCCTGCCTTGTTCACCACATGATTTCCTGAGAACTGTGTGGGTGCTCCTACACAAATGGACTGCAGTGGTTGAAGAAGTCAACCCACCACCATCTTCTCAAGGGCAACTAGCGATGGGCACTAAATGCTGGCCCAGCAAACAGTGCCCACATCTCAAGGACGAATGAAATAAAAAACACACAGTTGCCTAGCCAATGCATTGAAAAGCATAAAACCACATGAGAAATCTCACCCTTGGCCTTGGTGGGCAGGATGTCATTCGCTCACCACTACACAGTAACAGCATGATACTGTAGGAAAATTCAGCTCCAGAAATTCGCTCAGATTAATTTGGTAAAAAGATTTTTGTTTCATGAATCCATTTACTGGATGCTTCTCCTTGTGAGGTAATCTAGGAACCAGGAGCTGAGGACACATTTTTCTCTCAGAATATCATAAACCTTTGGAATTCTTTACCCAAGAAGCAGGAGGAGCTGAGTCATTAAATATATTCAAGACAGATCTGTGAGTTTTAGGAGAGTAAAGTGTTAGTGAGAACTGGTAAGGAAATGGGAATGAGACCAAGATCAGGTTAGCCATGTTGTTATTGATTGATAGAGCAGGCCTGAGAGGCTGAATGGCCTGCCTTGCTCTTTTTTCTTATGTTCTTACAGACAGCCAAAAGAGTATAAAATTTCATTTAAATTAGCACAAAATTCAGAACAAAAATTCAAGCATTTGAGTTTCAATCCAATTTTGAAATATAATTCTTAAAACATAATTTCACTCTGTTGAAATTTGTATCTTGAGTTAAGCCTAACCATCACCAAATTACCTGTGTCTACCTCTGCTTCTGGATCCCTCTTCACGAACTCATCTCCATTGCTATGGAAACTGCCATCTACACCTTTGTTATCTTCAGATTCAACTACTGTTACACTTTACTCTCCAGCCTCCCAAGCCATAGGCAATACAAATTTCAACTCATCCAAAATTTCATTGTATATTCTATCCAATGCCAAATCCCATCTGCTTGCTGCCTTTGATGTAGTCAAATTTCAGAACCGGATGGGTTTGTAACAACAATCAGCATTGGTTACATGGATGCTATTGGGTAAGCTTTTTATTCCAGATTTTTATTGAGTTCAAATGTCACTCTGTGGCATAGAGGGATTTAGACTCATGGTCCCGGAACATTGGCTGCAGGTGCTGGATTACTAATACAGTGAAATCCATCACTATACCACTGCCACCCCATTCTCCTCTGAAATGTTTTAAATGAACAGCATTTGCCCCCACCTCTAAAATTCTTCTCAAAACCAATTTCTTTTACCAATTCTTGAATCACCTTACCTAGCCCTTTTCCTAAAGCCTCCTTGATGTCCATTTCTCTCTGCTGTCAAATAATGTTGGAAATATTATCACATTAAAGGCAATATTAAAATGAAAATTGTTGTCATTTGTGGAAAACAAGAAGCAAATTACTCTGCTCGTCATTCATAGACTGAATCACTTGTATCAGAATGAGATTTATCTTACTTTGCTCAAGATCTGAATCTCAGTGATTCTACATTTTAACTCACATGCAGTAACCTCTGTCCTGCTGGATAAATCAAAAGCCAATGCTTCTAAGCACACAGAATGCTGACTGATACTTAGTCCTGTCCCTAGTAAATAAACAGGAAGTCTAGTCATTATACAATAAACACAGAGACTAGTATATAAATCTTGACCCGACTGAATGAATAAGACCTGGAGTTAGTCAAGCAAAAGATATGCAGCCGACCCTTTAATCTTTTCCGTACTTAATAAGGAAGAAAATAGTTTGTAGAATAAATACGGTGACTCATGTTTAACTTCTACCCTTCCAGATAAATGGGGACTTTCTAGAGTTAGTATAAGTAATGCTGTGAATTGTACTTTCTTCCATACCTAGTAATGGAGAAAGTTCATATAATATCACAATAAATGTGGAAGACATGGATTGTCTTATATCAAGGTAAATCCAAATAATATTATAGATATATTTGTTAAAGGAGCTAGAAATAATTAAGAGACAAAATGCCGTGTGTTATGTATTGATTTTATTGCCAATTAAATTTGAGATGAGAGACACACAACACTTTGTGTTTGGAGGAAGAAGGATAAAATTGGTTTTCAGTCAACACAAATTTCCATTGAAATTTGTTCCAGAGAAAACCTAAACCTGAAACTGTGAAGAGTAAATGCTTCTATTTTATTACTCTGGCTGTTAATCAAAACAAAAATAATTTTATCTGGAAAATCCATCATGATGTGAAGGGAATATACGAGGTAAGTGCAGTCTAAAGTGAACAGAGTGCGTAAGGAAAATAAGATGTGAAGACTGTCTTTGAGAACTGCATAACTATTGGGCCTGGTTTTCAGCCATGTACTATACTTTTTTATGCATCACATATGGAAAGGATCAAAAATGTCTTTTTAAATCTTGGTACGAACCCTTGACCTGAGGCCTACCTGATTAACTTCAATCTAGGCAGCCCATGGCCCTTCCTGAAACTGGTAGGTGTCCCAATAAGCTATATCCAAAAATGGGAGATAACAGATAATAATTGCTGTTTTTCACTAGAATATAGTAAATTATAGGGAGTAATTAAATCCAAGACGGCCTTGTGTAATGTTTTGATTTTAATAGTGGGCTCAGTTCCTATCTTAAAATGAAGATTTACAGTTGATTAAATGCATTCTGCATTTTTCTTCTTATGTATAAACACTAGAAATTTGAGCCCTACATACCTTTGCAGGTAAATTAGCTTCAGTCTCTTGTTGAAGCAGCCGATATTTTTATTGAGCTGAACCACATTGCTCTGTACCTATTTAGATAGTCCCAAAGAGTGTGATGATTGCATCCATTTGCATTTTGAGTAGGTATTCATGTGTTTTGTGCATCTTTGTTCAACTTCACCAAGGCCAGCTGAGCTTATTTAATTGTATTCCTTCACAAGATGTCAGAAATCACATGACATCAGGTTATAGTCCAACAGGTTTATTTGAAAGCACAAGCTTTTGGAGCCTCAGTCCTTCTTCAGGTGTTAGTGAGAGGAATAGTTTTGGACACAGAATTTATAAGTAAAAGATCAAAGGTTCACACCATTGATGAGGATGTACTAGTCAAACCTAAGACACTGTTAAATCTTGAATCAGTTAGAAGGTTTTAATTGATGAATACGTATATGTAAATCTCTGAATTTCTTTCAAGTCACAGTCCTGAGAGAACAAAAGGTTTTATCAATGTATAGAATCTCTTGCTAAGAAGGACCGAGGTCCAAAAGTTTGTGTTTTCAATTAACCCTGTTGGACTACAACCTGGTGTCTTGTGATTTCTGACCTTATCCACACTAGAACAACACCAGCACCTCCACATCATTCATAAGATGTGGCTGTTCTCAGGAAATCTCAGAGTTTGTTGTCCATTCCTAATTATCTTTAAGATGTAGCAGTGAGCCACATTCCTAAATAGTTGACAGTATGGCTATCGTTGAGGGATGAATGAACTCTAAGCTGGGCAAGGAATGCATAAGAAACATCACATTATTACCAGAGGAATAAAACCCTAAATCTGCCATATCTCACATAATGCACAAATCTAACATCTGACGAACTAGTCATAACAAAGATTTTTCCAACAGTAAACCAATTTCTTCAGTTTCGTTTAACAACTATTTACAGGGGAACCATTTGAACTGATACTAACAGGCTGTATTCATGGCAACTTTGTTTTTATTGCCTTCTGCAACTTACTCACAATCTCCTTCTACCACCATTTGCGTGGGTGAGAAGGACAGGATGGTGCCAAGTTTCTCAGTTACAATTTCACCTAAATTGTCCTGATATGGGATGCTGAAGAGGCAAGAATTAGATGACTATATCTTGGAGGAGTGTCGAGTTGAAGAAGGTTATGAAAATTGGGAGGAATGATGCTAATGGGAGGGATTTGAAAACAACAGTGAGAATATTAAAATTGAAGCATTACTTGTTTGGGACCCAGTGTAGGATAGCAAGCACAGGGGTGAGAGTGGAACCATATTTCGTGCAAGTTAGGTACAGGAACAGAGTTTTGGTGACATCAAGTTAACAGATAGCGCAGTGTGAAAGTGATCAAGAGCATGTTGAAGTAGTCAAATGTAGATTAAATAAAGCTGCAAGCAGGCATTTTCAGCAGCAAAAGAGAATGGAGTACACATGACGTTATCTGACAGTGACAAAGTTAGACAGTCTTAGTGAGCCTGAGGTGGTCTTAGGTGTATGTTTGAAAGCTCATCTCAGCATCAAAAATGACACTGAGAATGCAGGTGGCCTGGTTCAGCCCTAGCCTGATTCCAGGGACAAAGATTGGGTCAAGGAATCAAAGTTTGTGGTAGGGACTGAAGGCAATGATTTCGGTATTCCCAGTATCAAATTAGAGGCATTTCTGCTCCTCCAGTACTAGATACAAAGTAAGTATCGTGTCAGTTTAGAGAAAGTGTAAGAGTCAAGAGAGGTGCTGCTGAAGCAAAGTGCATGAGTTGATGTATACATGGAAACTGCAGTAATATTTTTGGATATCACCATGGAATTTGGAAATAGATAAAAATAAGTAAAGACCCATGAGGATTTATTATTGGCAGACACTGGAGGTAGAAAGGCAACAATTGTTACAAATATCTGCAGATTGTTACCCAAGCAGCAGGTGACATGTTGATATTAAAATCAGTTCTGAGTATAGTGCCAGGGAGAAAACCAAAACTACCTTCCCTGGGATTATAGTACCACTGACTACAACCACAAAAGAGCAATATTTTATTCGCATTCATTCTCAATTTATGAAAATCCACATCGATGGCAGTAGTCACTAAGTATTTGTGCCTATGAGCAATTAATAAGTTTCTGAAGAGTGTCTTTCTGTCCATAACATAAAAGAATCATCAATTCCCTACTTTTTCCAGGGAAAAAAGAAGACAAATTGAATAGTGGGCTCTTCAGAATATGGGACTGCCCTCTCAAAACATGGCCCATGACATTGCTACAAAACATCCATGTTTCCCAACAAAAAAGCATGCAATGGAAAACTCTAGGGAAACAAGAACATTATTGAGCAAACAACTGATGTACTCAAACAATGTTTGAGCTGTTTGAATCGCTGTGGGAACATTCTACAATAAGCTCCTGAAAGAGTTGGCTGAAAGCTGGTGGTGCACTACATGCTGTACAATATAACTATTAAAAAGGCTAACCAGCATTCATTTCCCAGATTCTACATGTTGCACTTCTGACAAATGGTTACACCAGATGTGCTAACACATTCTTGCTCATGACAGATTCTATTCGGATTTGCTGCTATTATCATTCCTCTGTAGCGCCATTAAAGTGGAAACGATTAACTTCACATTTTGACAGTGATGTGTTGTGAATTTGGGGAAAATAATAGTGTAAGTATATTTTGCTTCTGGGCTTGTCTCTTGTACAGTGCCTTTATTACCTGTAGCATTCCAGCTTGAGATGCCCTACTGGATTTTCCACTTGCCAGACAGTTCTTATGTGGTTATAAATGAGAGTTGTGCATCCATATGTGGAATCCCTATTGGAGAGCTCCTTGAAGGAATTGGCCGTGAAGTTGAATTTTCCACTGGGAAATTCCACTACACCTGCAACCCTATGAAAGTGTCCAAAAAAATTGGAGACTTCGGATAGTTCAGATGAAACAAAATGAAATATTTACTCTGGAAAGGTTAGACTGTTAAGTACATTGTCAGCCTCCTCAGTAACTATTAAACTGACCCCATACTTACCTCACTCACATATTCCTGATCCCTTACACACCCCAGATTCTGACCCGACATCCCTCAGAGAACTGATAGAGTCTGAGAGAATTTTCAGCAATACCCTTCTGGACATAAGACTTTGGTGTGTGAAATCAAACGGACAGCAGGAGGTTCCAGCTCTCCACCCTTTATCTATCAGGCCTGAGCAGAACTTTCTATTTATTAAAAAAAATACCAAACTGTATTTCACCACCTTTGGTTCAGCTTAGTGCACAACACAGCACCCAACCAGATAGAATCAGCACTTTGTTTATTTGGGCTTCTTTTCATTCATTAATGGGACGTGGGTATCATTGGCTAGCTCAGCATTTATTTCTCACATCTAAATGTCCCCAAGAAGGGGATGGTGAGCTGCCTTCATGAACCACTGCAAGCCTTGAGGGTGTAGAGGCCTCACCTCACTTCTGGAATTCACCTCTTTTGTCCATGTTTGGACTAAGGCTATAATGATATAAGGAGCTTAGTGAACCTAAACATGTCAATAAGCAGTTTATTGCTGGGAAATTACTGTTTGAAACCACTGCTTGTGACGCCTTCCATTACTTTGCTGATTATGGAGGGCAGACTGATAGGTGGCCATTGGTCAGTTTGGATTTGTCCCTTTGTTTTGTAGACAGGACACACCCTGCCAGTTTTCCACATTGCTGGGTATGTGCGAGTATTACAGCTGCACCAGTATGGCTTGGCCAGGGGCATTGCTAGTTCTGGAGTAGTGCCTACAGTACTATTGTTGGAATGTTGTCAAGGCGCATAACTTTTGCAGTATGCAGTATCTTCAGTTGATCCTTGACATCACGTGGAGATATGTTTCTGAAAAGGGTGATGTGTTGGTGTCAAAAGCGGTTGATGCTGTCATAGTAGTTTTCCTTTGCGAATTAGTTGGTTTGGCTAGTCACCTTCTGTTTACATACTTAGTTTCTCAGTTTTTCACTTGAGTGCTCCTGTTTGTTCTTACAGATTGTTTCAGGTGGAACTTCCTTTTTAATAGCTCCCATAGCTCAGTTGACTGGATGGCTGGCCTTTGCACTATAGAGTAATAACAATGTGGGTTGAATTCCTTCACTGGCTGACAATGAAGGGCTCTCCTTGACTTCTCCCCTGATCTGAGACATGGTGACTCTCAGGTTAAACTACCACCAGCATCTCTCTCTTGTAAGAGAATAGGACCGTTGGAAACTTTACCTTTAGATGTGTTTCCTCAATGTGTATAATTTGAAATATTCATCCTTGTGTTTAAATCCTGTAATGGTTGTGTTTCCCCCATATCAGTTTCCTCCCTACCCCCCACCCCATGCAACACTCCCTTTGACCTACCATTGAACTTTCTATTCATTTAGCATTCTATATTTCTCGTTTATTTTTTCCCCTGTTACTAGTAACCAAGAAGTCCATTCTTACTCTTCATAACTCTCTATTAACCTTTACCCTTTAAAGTTTTGCTTAAAATTTATCATTTTGATCTGCGTTTTGGGCACTCGTTCTAATGTCTCCTTGTATGGCTTAGTATCCATTTACACCCTTGCATTTCTGTAAGCTACCTTGTGATATTTTCTGAATGTGAGGATATATTAAAATGTAAGTTAATGTCATAAACTGTTGGCCTACCATACTGTGACAGAATAGGGTGAAAGGCTTAAGCAACATTGTTTTGTCCTTTTAATTACTACCACTACATTCAGAGATGGAGACAGAAATACAACATCTACAAAAACTCACATCAGTGCATACAGGGAAACAGAGTACAAGCCACAACAATTTCTACCATAACAATTTCTGATGAAGGGTCTAGGCCTGAAACGTCAGCTTTCCTGATCTTAAGATGCTCCTTGGCCTGTTGTGTTCATCCAGCTCTACACCCTGTTACAGCCATAACAATTTGTAGTTTTAGGGCACCTTCATGTAAAGAAATGTCACAGAGTACCTTACAAGGAACACTGAGCTGGATGAATTTAAGCAGAGGAAACTCCACTTCAAGCTTTTATTTCACTTTCAAAATCATCAAAATGACTGGGGGACAATTTTTTTATTCTTAAAATGCAATGTTTTGGTCTGAGAGGCAAGAAAGTAGATGATCCAAGAGACAAGAAAACATATTACACCTTTTGCTTTTTCATTTTGGTCATAGGTAACTGCATGCAAAATAGTGCCTTTAGATAAAAATGGTGATTTTACTGGAAGTGAAGCTTCACCACATTTAGGCTACATTGAATTTCCAAAACTGGTACTGTTGTGCAGTGTCAACAACCTACTTAAAGCTATTAAGTAACGTTGGTTCCTACATATCTTGTAAAGTATGTATGTATACATACTGTATTCAATTTGAAAATAGACCTTGAGATAATTTATTTCATGTGAAAAATGTATAATTTGTGTTAGTTACTAATGGTTAACAGACAGAAGAAGATGTGCAATATCTGCATCTGGAGTTTTGTAAAAGTCAACACACTCGTAAATTATCAAACAGCAGGAAATGCCTCCCTTTTTTGCCTCAAAGAGAACTTGAAACTTTTTCTCCCTTCCTGCACTTACATGCTAATGGCATGAATAAAACTTTTAATTAGTGAGGATCTTTGAAAGGCTTAGCCTCAATGACAAATTATTTATGGGATCCTTTTATTCAACAGTTGACAGGGTCTGGATTTAAAGGCAGCTTTATTATCAAAAATGCTTGGGGCAACCTGAAGGTGAGAAAGCTAGCCCTCCCCTGGGCAGTCTTACTGCTCTCATTTGAAGAGAAGGGAAATATAATTATCCTTTGACAGTTGATGATAAACTGGAAGAATGAACATATCATTTACATCACATGACAACAAAAACAGCTACCTTCTTTGAGACCCAGTAATCACAGAACCAATGTTGCTATAGGCAAGTGATGAAGGATTAATACTTGTTTCCACATACCACTGGAGAGTACAGGAGGAGTGAATATGTTATCTCTCTGGGAAGATATTACTTCTACTGTAGGTTGAAAAATGATTTAATGTACACTTTGGCCTTTGTAAACTCCTAGAATGGAGGCAGCAAAGTTTTTGACTAGGGGATGACAGAATTTGCGAAATGCCAAAGTTAATTAAGAACGTCAACAAGGAACCTGAAATAATACCATTGCACATCAAACTCAATATTTTAAGTGATTTATTGCTGTCACTAAAATATTGCAAAATGTTATTTGAGACAAGTTGTTTAAGCATTCTTACACTTGTTCCCACAGTATGATCTCAGGATCTAAATTCATAGTGATAGCTATGTCTGCCCAAACACAATTATTGATATATCAGCTAATTATTCATTCCTGCCCCTGGTCCTGTGTAAAATGCAACACGCTACAGTTTTTTTTATTTTGAAGCATTCTTCAATAAGTTTGACCTGAAATGAGGACAGAAATCGTGGTTGGCTATTTGCTTGTCTTGCAGCTTTGATTGTGAGTAGAACTTCACTTAACATAAATATGCTGACAAACCACATTCTTTATTGGCTCATGGGCTAACAAAGCCAGCTTTTACTACCCATCTTAATTGCCCTCGAGAATGTGATGGCTAGCTGCCTTCGTCAATTCTTGCAGTCCTTGAGGTGTGGGTACAATCATGGTGCTGTCATAAAGGGTGTTTCAGGAATTTGACCCAGTGGCAATGAATGTTTGGCTGTATATTTACAAGTTGAATGGTGTGTGGCCTGGAGAGGAGTGTCCGGTTGTTAGTATTCATCTGCCCTTGACCACCTAGATGGCAGTTTTGAGAAATATCATCGTAGAAACATTGGTGAGTTGTTGCAGTGCATGCACAATCAAGTGCCAAAGCAGGAACCATTGAATGTTTAAAGAACAAATGAAAGTACAGCAGATGAAAATTGTGTTTAGTGGGCCTAATTGCCAAGGAAAATTTGCTTAGATAAGTTGAGCCAACAATTTTAAACAGGATGTTTACTTTCTTCACGGTTTCCAATGAATTGTATAGTGCGCATATGCATCCAATTGGAACTGAGGTAAAATGCTTCAAACTCATTTGGATGTCAAATTCTCAAAAAGAACTTACTTTCTGCAGTTTCAGTTGAACTCTTGTTCTGAGGTGTGAAAGAACAATTGTTTAATCCACTACCCAGCCCTATGAATATTCAGTCTAAACGGGCACTGATATTCTTTAGTGATTCCATCACGATTGGGCATAACACTTCGTGTCAGTTTGCAATACTTCCAATAACTATTTCGTTAGCTTGATGTTAGGACTGATTCAGGCAGTACTTCCTTCATAATTTTCATTACGTAGCCATTAGCAGCTGCACAGATGGGCAAAAACTATGACATTGAAACCTGTGCTCGTCGCCCACCTAGCTTTTACCTCTCATGTACAGGTCACTAAAACTTGCAGTTCAGTGTCATTGTTCTTTCCTGGTCTGTGTACAGATAAACATAATAGATTTACAGCCCGTGATGATAGATCTTTTCATCAGATGGTGTTCCTAACCATGCACCCGGCTCTTCATTCAACAATGGTACAGATTGTAAACTCCTGTTACAATGGTTGAAAAATGACATTTGGACTGTAATGGTGAAGGCTTCAACGACAGTCTAGCTGATGTTCAATGTTGAAACATCTACACAAATTATAGGATCTCTAAAATGCTTTAGAAGTTGGCAAGTACATATTAGACTACACAAACAAAAATTTGTATTATTGCCCTTATAAATAGAGCCTACAGGGTTCTCTAATTCTCTCAAAGAACTTGTATTAAAGCAGTACTCGAATCTGAAAAAAGACAGCTGACTTAGCGACAGCCTGACTGAGTAAATCGAAGCAAGCAGCAGTAAATTAACAATATAATACATCTCAACAAATGTTCTCCTAAACGAGAAAAAATGGAAAAATATCTGTTTGTCTAATGAAATCATATGATCAGGCCCTGCATTCTAAATCAGTATTACATCTCTTCTAACTCTGTACAGCAGTGCAATTGTAAATTCAATTGTACCACAAATAACCATAGATCAAATCAGCAGGAATACTTAAAACAAAGATTTACCACCTAAGTATATGCTGCAATTAATGCCTCGTACATCTTTGGCAGGATTAGATGACCAGTATAAATTATCATGCTTTCCTGACTGGGTTTGATGTCACTTAAATCCTTTGGCAGGATCAATATTTTATAAATTATTTATGTGCCATTTTCCTGTTTAATGCTTTGAATCAATTAGGAATGTTGCTGATAATTTTACAGTAAGCTTTGTTTTTGTTTCTACTTTGTAACATATTGTGTATTTAAATGTGACCATTGGGTTCAAAGGACTGATCCCATTTTTCTGACACTTGATTCAAACGCTGACAATATTTAGTGAAGCTGCCAATAAAAATGTCAAGTTAAGCTCATTGGTTGGAAGAGATGATGGGATGATCTAATTAAAGAACATGTACTTTCAAGTCTAGCTCTGAGCTGGCAATAACAGGCTGAATTAGAAGGAGTGCAGCTTAGAAATATGTACTAACATGACTGCCTTTAATCTTCTAGTTGATCAGTGGGATGAACAGCAGAGATGTCGAATTTGGGTGCCACAGTTTAAATCAGCTAATTTTCCATGTTGAGACGAAATAAATTGCACGACAGACCAGTCAATTATTTTGCATTAATGGTAAGTACTTCTTCCACTTCTAAGTTGAATTCAGTCCCATTAATTCTGGGAGCTGGAAAATATTTTGAGTGTTGAAGCATGACACTCATATTTGCAATCTGCACACTTCTAATATAGATTGAAGGGTTCATCTCCTGTCTGTTAACAAACACCTAAATGATGAACTTCTTTGTGGATATGATAAGGAGTATATTTGATGAAATTCACTGGTTGCTGAGTTTGCGTTCAAACCCGGTAATGGTCACACTTAGGAAGTATGGACTAACTGCTCAGTGAAGCATGTAGTGAGTTTCACACTGTTGAAAGGTATCCATTTTTTTCAGATGAAGTGTTAAACCATGTCTCGAACTGTTTTTTCACATAACTGTAATAGATTCAGTGATATTATTCAGAGCAGGCAATTCATGAGTATCTGGTCAATAGTTTTCGCTCAACCAGCTGGCCACTCATCTGAGTGACTGTCAGTCAGATCTTAATGTGTACACAGTGACTCCATTACTTGCCTACAACAGTGACTGCACTTGAAAAGTTATTCATTGAGAGTAAAGCACTTAAACATTTCCCAAGGATGCAATGAGGTGCCATGTGAATGCAAGTTAATATTTTTCCAAATTAGACTTTTAGCACCTCACAAGTTAAAGACTTTGAATAAAATTAAAACCATAGGAATCTAGGTGAGGGCAAAAAGGGGAAGCTGCTTTTATATTGCTGTCAGGATTTCAGAGGAATGGCTGAAGTGCATTGCTGTCTCTTTCATGGCTTAAATAGTGCAGACATTTAAGTCATTGCAGAGAGCTGAGTTGCAGCACGTAGAACATAGATACACAGATTGTCTGTGACTAGCGGGCCAGTGTGCATGCACACATTAGTGATACTATAGTTCCAATATTTACAGGGAAACAGTGAGGTTGTGTGAAAGGCCAAAAACAGATGAGGAACCTGGCAAGACCTGGCAGGGCCTCATTGAAATCTCATAGCTTCAATGCCTGCCCAGCAGCTCATCTTATTCTCAGCCTTTCCAGCGGGTGGTTGGTAATGGCAACTGCAGGGCTGGCATGTAGGAGGGAGGGAGGGGTGGTAAAGCGGGGTTGCAGGAATCAGTTGGAGCTGATGGAGGCCTCCAGTCGGGGAGGTGAGATTGAAAATTGGGACTGGATTTGGGTTGCTGAGATCAGTGATGGAAAGAGAGGTGTCTGCTATTGGTGGTCAAAATACAGAAGGATCGAAATCAGTGTGAGAGGAGAAGTCAAGAATTGATAGTGAAACGAGGTTGACTCCAACTGCCATGTTGGGAAGGAGGCTACTCTTGGGGCTGCAGGGAGGTGGGAAGTGGGGTCGGTCTACAGTTGGAAGGAGAGGGAGAGACTGTCATCCATCATGGAGGGACAGGCCTGTGACTGGGCCAGGCATGAGGGTGAAAAGGGGCCTGTGAAGGCATAGGTGAGTAATGTTTGGGTTTAGCAGCAGGTGAGGCCTGTGATCAGGGACTGATGAGTTAATGAGAGACATGAGGGGCTGGGAATCTGGAGATTGGCCAGGGATGAGGAGCCTGCTGACTGAGATTTCCATGAGGAGGCTGGTGATCAGGAGTGGAGGAGGCCAAAATGTTACATTCAGGGACTGGGAGGAATGAAGCTACTGCTCCTGGAAGAAAATGTGCCAAGTTTCCTGACTGCTAAGAAGCTTACTTTGTGCTGTGTAAAATCCTAAGTGCAATATGATAATTTGGTGCGACATTGTTTCACAAGAGGACAATAAATCCACCTTTATAAGAACGGTGATTAGTGCCCAACATGGAGGAGTCATTAGTAAGGTCAGCAGTACGAAATGGCTACCTTTAGATCATGATGATTCCTGAAAGGAATTACACTGTGGAAGACCATAAAATGGAATACCCTTGGAGTTTCTCCCATTCTCCCATTCTTTCTCAACAATCTTTCCAGAGGTGCAGTGATGATGCTTTCTGCGCTACCTCTGGCAAAGCCAACAAAAGAGCATAAGCAACTATAAGGAAATTCTAGGCCTGCGTTGAAAATGAAGGAGGACTTCCTGATTTCAAGTTTTATGAAATTATTAATTTGAGCTGCAACCTACAGCAGGAGAACTACACTTCAGGAACTGTCGGCCACAGAAGGCTGTGTAAAATCAAATACAGCGTACGGCAATAGCAATGGTTCTATTTATATAGCACCTTCAAAATCAAGTTCCTAAGGTGCTTCACTGGAATATGTGCAGCAGTATTCTCAAACAGAATTTGACACTGAACCACATGAAGATGCATCATGGTAAAGTCACTGCACTATTAATTCATAAACTCAAGTTTATAATCTGGGACAGGGGTTCAAATCCCACCACATTAAGTGATGAAATTAATAAAATCTGGAATACCAAACTGGTTTTAGTAATGACCAATTTGAAACTGTCATTGGTCTTCTTCATAATGCCCAAGTGATTCACTATAGTCCTTTTATCAGATCCTTACTTGATCTGACCTAATGTGATTCCAGATTTGCTACACTGACTTTCTCTGAAATGTCCAACTAAGCCATTCAGTTATATGAGAACAAGGGATGGCCAACAAAATGATGCCCATATCTAATGAAAGCATAGATTTTTAAATAAAATAGACTAGGACATGTAACCGAAAACTATAGGCCCTATAGTTTTAAGTAGGGCCTTGACTGTGGAGAGTGGTAGGCAAGTGGTTAGATTTAGAGTGGCAATTCCTAGGATTGCTCATTAGATGCATACCAAGAGCAATACAAATTTCAGAACCTCCAAGATTGTTAGCTTTGAGTAACAATATTTCGTTCCTACATTAATGACCTGAATGAAGAACCCAACTGTAAACTTGAAAATATAAAATAAAGTGTAAGAACTAAGGCAACATTCAATCATTTATAAAATCGTTCAGAAGTTAGATAATCAGTTCAGAACTACCAAATGAATATTTGCATAATGAACAAAAATAAGTGTGATAATATGAAAGTGATAGAATTAGCACAGAAAATTGAAGAAAACTTCTGCTACTGACAATTGACAGAATTTTTGATATCACTCTAATGTTAAATAGGCAATAACGAGATGAGTAGTGGAATACACGACCAGTAAGGTTATGTTAAAGGTCTGCAGAGAGTCTGTTGAGACTTTATAATGCATTGGTGAGAGAAATCCTGCTGAATACTCTGAGTGGTTTTAGTTACTCTGCTTCAGTAAAGACATAGATACATTAAAGAGGAAGCAATGTGAGAGAACAAGCACTAAGAATGATCTGGGGTGTAACAGGAGTGAAAGTCAAAAAGGTTAGAGAAAATCAATCTCCAGAGGCTCAAGCAGATTATTCAAATAAGACAAATGAAGAAGGTATGGGATGGATAACATAAATCCAAATATATTTTTCACGATGTCATAAATTTAAATGAATGCAAATGAAGTGTAACCCTTATATTGGAAAGAATATTTACTCAAAGGTTGATAAGTATTTGAGTCTATGGTGTTCAGTGTTTTCAAATGCTGATTTGGCTGATTGGTAGAAGCATGAATATGAATTATTACTACTTTTGGCCTTGAGTTTATTGTGTTCCAAAGATAGTACATCGAAACAAAGTTGGACTGCTGCAAGCCTTTATCCTGATACCACAGATTCACAGAATGACACAGCTCAGAGGAAGGCCTTTAATCCATTGTGCCCGTTCTGGCTTGGTAAAGCTATTCAACTAGTCTCACTTGTCCTTTCCCCACAGCCCTGACAGTTTTCCCATCATACATTTATCCAAATTCCTTTTGGAAGTAATGATTGAATCTGCTTCTACAATCATTTCAGGTAGTGCATTCTAGATCAAAAACACCTGCCGAGTAAAAGTAAACATTTTCTATGCCATTTCTGATTTTTTTTTTGCAACACCATTAAATCCGTGTCCAATAATTACTGACCATACTGTGAATAGAGAAAGTTTTTTTTCCCCAATTACTTCAGTGAGGTGTTAGTAACTGCCTTTGATATCAAGACAACGTTGGACCCAATGTGGCATTGAGTAGCCCTAACAAAACTGGGATTCAAACTGGGTGGAACTCACTCCACTACTTTGAGTCATACAAACAGAAAGGAAGATGGTCACAGTTGTTGGATGGCAACCATTTCTGTGCCAAGATATCTCTGCAGGAGTTCCTCAGCATAATTCCTAGGCCCAAACACCTTCAGCTGCTTAATCAATGGCCCTCACTCAAATGTAAGTAGAGAAGTAGGGATAGTCACTGATGATTGCACAATGTTCACCACCATTCAGACTCCTCAGATACAAAAGCAGTTCATGCCCATATGAGGCAAGATATAGATGACAATCAGACTTGTGTTGTTGAGCAAGACCTATCTCATTATATAAGTGCCTGACAAGAGAGACAAGTTTTTACTTGTTTTGTAAGCCCTTTGGAAATGTCCCCCAGCACTTGTTGTAAAATTCCGCATCAGGATAGTGCCATCAGTGATCCAGTCTGCCTCAGTAGCTCAACCTAACTGGCAGCGTTGTATGACGTGGGGATTAGAATCATGCTGTTTTGTTTTCTTGGGGGAGCGCTAGGTGGAAGAGGCCATGGAGGAAGTTACAGGTTTCAAGTCCGGATTAGTGGCCTTCGGGAGAAAGTCATGGGAAGGGGCTGTCAAATCACAAAGCCTCAGAAGTAGGCAGCTAGATCGAGGAGTTTGTTATGATGGCACATTCATACATTCATCCTAAATCCACCAAGGCCTCATCTGGAGGGAATGAGCTGCTAAGTCAGGCAACCTGGTCAGCAATAGTTAAAGTTGAAAAGTAAAATGACAATGAGATTCAAACCCTTATTTTCATATTTAAAGTGGTTGCCACATATTTGGATCAGCTTGGTGACCCACCCATATTCTAACCTCAGTAACAGCTGGAAATAAATGTGTTGAAGGTGAGTATGGGTTAGGGTGTAGATATCTGACAACTTAATCCTTCACACCCAACTCAAACGTGTAAATATTTTACTGTTACAATTCAGCCCCTATCACTAATAATCCACAAGGAAAAAATAGTAAAATGTGCAAATGACTCATACTCAGCAGACTCATCTTGCATTCCCTAAAATGGAATCCATCATAACCAATACATTCATTTGTAAGTGTTGCTTTGTTTTTCTGTTTTCTTTCTCTCTGGGAGAGTCAGGGAACTTGGATACTTTCTCAACAGCCTATTAATATGCCAGGCTACCTTCAAAGATTTGGCTACATAATCAACCAGGTCTCTCTGCTCCTGCAGCTCTTTAGAAGTGTTTTATTTCAACTTTTCACCTCTCCTGAGCAAAATAGATCACTTCAAAGTTCTTTGCGCTAAATTTCATCTGCCATTCGTCTGCTCACTTTATGAGTCTACATATGTCCTTCTAGGTATGTCACCTCCACCTTATTGATGGATACATTTCTTCCTGACATGTTTTCTGCAAACTTTAAAACAATGACCTAGCAAATTCATGGTCATTAATCAAGATCAAAAACGAACCAGTGGTCTCAATACTTACCCCTGGACCAAACAATCGTGGTACCTTTAATACAACAGGCTTCAATTTTTCTTAGCAAGTCACCCACTATATATTAGAAACAATGGGGAGCTTGAAAGGTGTGAAATTAAATATTAGTGTTTGTATATTCTTCTTCTTTAATGGCAAATGGATCCATTGGATGTCATAGAATCCCTACATTGTGAAAACAGGCCATTCAACCCAATAAGTCCATACTGACTCTCTGAAGAGCATCCCCTCCAGACTCAACCTCACCACCCTCTAGATCCCATAGCTAATCCATCTGACCTACATATCCCTGGACACTATGGGGCAATTTAACATGGCCAATCCACCTAACCTGCACACCTTTGGACCGTGGGAGGAAACCCATGCAGACAAGGGGAGAATGTGCAAACTCTACACAAACAGCTGCCTGACACTGGAATTGAACCCAGATCCCTGGCACTGTGAGGCAGTGCTAACCACTGGGTCGCCACTGTCGGCACAAAATAGTTTCACCCAGTTAATCACTCCCAGATGTGGGAAGGACAATTAAGGATGGCAATAAATGTTGGCCTAGCCAGCAATGCCCATATCCTTTTGAGGAATGAATAAAAAGTAATGTTGCTTAACATTAACATCAAACCTGCATTTCTTGAGATGTGGTTTTCCCATATCTCCATCACTTATTTTTTGTACTCACATGTGCAATATTACATGAACCCATTGCACTGTATATATTAATTTGCATAAAATTCCAACTAGATTTGATCATATTTGCTCCTGCATATACATCATTAACTTGTACCTTTTAAAATAATTCACTAGTTGTAGTATAGTCAGCAATATAGCACTCTGTAGATAAATGCATATCATGTAATTTTCTCTTTCCCAGATGCTTTAAACACAAGGCATCCATACCCTCTGAGAGCTAGATCTCTATTTCATTGTAACACAATTGGAGCACCTTTTGCAAAATGGCAGACCTAGTTATACATTAGTAAACTGAATCTATGGGTTCATTTGGCTTCTGATTTGATACTTCAGGGCAGATTTCCCTGGACAACACCCAACACCCAGTTGCTTGGCTGCACAAGTCATCAAAAAGAGTCAGCTACACTGTCTGCCCTGGTATTTTTTCAGGGTAGACTTCAGTCTGCAGCTGCAGTAGGCACACACCCTTCAGGGACAGCTATTGACGCGGGATGAGGAACAGTTGCCATCCCGTGACTCATTTCCTTGAGAAATAAAAGTGAGGCTCTCTTTTACAATACTGCTAGACTTGCCCTTTAAGCATTGAGAATGTCCTGTAAATGCCTCTTTAGAGTTGCCCTTCTTAAATCCTTGTCTCAACACAATTTTACTCCAGTTCTGCTCTTTTAAGAAGTCACCATCCATCTTATTTAAGCCAGCAATGTTACTTAGCTGTGCAAAGACAAGGGTAGAAGAGCATTCTCTTCCTCTTTTACATCATAGCTTAATTTTAGCCCAGAGTTGAATTGAAAAGTAGACATTTGGGGGGTGGTGGGGGTGGTGAAAGAACATGTTGTTTCTCTTTTTTTTATCACTTTTGTCTCCTCCTCTGCATCAGACAATAGTTTATGGAAAAAGTGGAGAGCTTGTTGTGTGTCATTCATCTCCGTTTCAGACCCACTTAGTTTTATAAATTGAAGTCATAGCAGAAGTAGGTCCATCTTGGAAATACCCTATGTTATGTTTGGATTCTCTATAAAACTAAACAAAAAGTCATCCAGAAAAACTACCTTCCAGGCTAAACATACATGGACAGAAGGCCAGTTTGCCAGAATTGCTGACTTCATTGCTGCTTCTAATTTCCTCTGAAAAATATTTGTCTTGCCACAGTGATTTTTTATTCATTAAAGAAGTACTCCTTACTCATATCCAACTCTTCTTTGAAAATATCACTGATACGAAGTTCACATTTGATGAAACCTTAATCATCACAAAAATAAATGGTCTTGACTTGTTTAAATTACAGTGAAAGATTGTGGTCTTTGTCAGGCAGGAAATCTGGAGCACTGAAATCTCTTTGTTACCAAGGAGATGGGAAAAAAAACACATTACAAGTCTGGTTCTGGTTCTTCTTCCAAAACTGACAAACTTACCTGATGCCATTTAACCCTTTCAACAGTGAAGGCCAGATACGATTTGTCCATATTACAACTAAATGGTCACTTCACGTTGTGTGCCTTATATGCCCAATTTGACTCAGCGTAATAATTTCCCCATTCTAACTTTGCATGGCCTATCTTCAAAAACTTCTTTCATAGCCTTCAATTGATGATTTCAGACAAAGAAAAAATGCTGGATAAAAACAAAAACAAGACCCTTTCAAGATAATGAAATGTGAGGCTGGATGAACACAGCAGGCCCAGCAGCATCTCAGGAGCACAAAAGCTGACGTTTCGGGCCTAGACCCTTCAACAAGACCCTTTCAGATCACCTTCTGTCACCCTTGTAATCACATGACACCATGACAATTGAATTTTTGATTAATTATAACAACCAATCTAAAAACAGAGTTAATCTTTCTGGTCTGGTGGCCCTTCCTCAGGGTCACTGGACCCGAAACGTAAACTCTTTTTTCTTCTCCACAGATGGTGCCAGACCTGCTTTTCCAGCAACGTTGTTTTTGTTTTATAGCATTCACAGTTCTTTTGGTTCTTAACTAATCTTAAAAGATTGGATCATTGCCTAAATATCCAATATTTGCAATGGCAACGATTACCCTCATCCACACTCAATGTTTATCAGGAAACCCATACTGTCAAGGAATTTTCAATTGTTAGCAAGATACCTGGTGGTCGAGATGGCAATTATCAGAAAAGTTTACCTCCTGATTCTTCATTTTTACTTTTTCATTAAAAAGAGATGGAATTCTGTTTTCATAGCTCAGTGATTTTCAAATCAGCGCTACAGCCTTATGCACTTCCCCATTCAATATGCTCAATGGAAATTCCTTTCTAAAAAATAAAAATCACTTCCTTTCTTAGTTGGCAAGTGAAAGATTACAGTACTGCACCTCACCTCCACCACATTTGTATGGTCAATGGGCAAAATGTCCACTATTTAGTGGCAATTGCGGGGGGGTGTTGGTGAGTGATGATATGGTGACAGGTAGGGACCTCATCATTTCCACTTTCATCCTGACTAAGCCCATGGCATGGAGACCTTGGACCATCTTTCTACCTTGCTGGCAATTGAGGCATTTCTGCAGGCAATTATTGCCCATTTAAGGCTCTTTTCCTGCAGCCAACAGTATTCAACTAATAATGGATTTGGTGGGGGAAGGGGGCTCAAAATTCAGGGCTAGCAATGAATAACCCTGCAAACGCCCACCCACCATCATTCACTTATGGCCTGGGATCCACTGATGATACCAGGTGGATGCTCTTTCAACATTAGCCATCATCTTCCCTCGTGTTGTTCTTAGTCAATAGAGCTTCCTGCTCTCTCTGCAGGTGGAACTTACCTCGTTTAAAATTCAAACAAAGCTTGGGTTGTTAACTGTCAGTCATCACTTACTGATGCATTCTGCTAAACTGTGTCCACTTGCCAATCAGTCAGAACTAAGCTTTCATATCTCCTTTCATGCCCTATCCTTTTGTCGTAAATGTTGTTTTCCCTTTACTTTGATATTTCTTGGAAATTGTCCTGTTGAGAGGAAAATGAAAAGCTTTGATAAAATGAGTATTTGTCAGCAATAGTAAATCTTAATGATATCCAGCTGAGACGTTTTACCGAATTTTAAAATCATTGGCAAAGGGGCAGAGATCACTGTTGACCTTGCAAATGGTTACCAACAAAGATGGAGCAGGCTTAGAGCATGGATTTTCTCTGTGCAAACGTGGCTTTGAGCTGGGCACTACATGTAGCATCCAACAATAATGCAAGCAGCTTTCAGGTTGAAATCAGCCAGTGAGGCTGGACAATTCTCACTGGAAAAAAATATGAGAGGTTGAAAGTACAGATCATAATTTGTCTTTTCATCATGTCACAGAAAGTAAAATTGTGACGTGGATATGAAATGAAGGTGGAAGCTAAAATTACAACAAAGATTCTTTAAAATATTTTTTCAGTAAATCATGGAATTTTTACAAATTCTTTTGAGAGAATGAGAATGCACATTTACAAGATTAAGTTTTCAGGGCCATGGAGTTGTTCATCAATAATAATAATTTAGAATTAAGAAATTAAGAATTCAGTCACACCCTCTCATCAAAGTTTATTTTCTTCAATGGATCTAACAGCATGAATAATGTGAAAAGGTTGAAGTACATGTCAATCCATTGATTCCGCTCATAGTATCTGCAAATGCTATCAGGACAGGACACATGGAAGAGTAAAGAAACAATATTGCTAGGAATATGATCATCAATACACTGGGGGAGGTGGGTGAAAGTGTGACGTCCTCAATTCATAGCCTTTCCAGTGGTTACTGGGTTCTGTCAACTCCCGGCGAAAATTCCAGCATCAGGGCATGATAAAATGCTGGGGCAGAGAAGGAGCACTACATTCAGCAAACAGGCATTCAGCATCATGACTGACAAGTCAACTCTTCTATCGACCACTAGGTAGCTGTACTTCCAAAACCTGATATCAGGGAAGCAGCTACTTCCTTGTTCAGGCTATGACGTGAGTCTTGATTACTGAGAGTTGAGCTTCTCCAGATTTGTCTTTTGTTCTAGGAAGTAAACAGAATTATCCCAGCAAAGATTCTCACTCGCACCAGTTCTTCTCATTCTTTGTGAGGCAGTACCTTTTTCCCACTCACTGCCTTCAGCTGCAACATCAGATATTGAGTTGAATGGGACTTTGCATTCATGCACTCTTGCAGTTACTGGGACTTCAGTCTCTACAGTCAAAAAACCAGCACTTACGGAGACATCTGGTGCAAACTGCTTTTAAAGTTGTTTCCAAAAATAAACATTCTTTTAAATCTTAAGTTTTTTTCTGAAAATCTTTGCAAGAGCTGAAATGCATTCACAATTGTTGTGTGTACCAAGTAATGACCATTTTTGGCTGTGTTGACTGAGACTGAGCCTTTACATGCCAGTTTTTCCTCAAAAGGATCGTTTCAAATCTATTCACTGCGCGTTTGATAATATCGTGATACGTTATTTTTAACTGATGACATTATTGCTTCAGGAAATTCTCCCCTCATCACCCACCCATTACTAAAAAGTTCTGATTCTGTGGTCATTGAATCATGTTTCCTCTCTGATACAAATTGACGATAATGTCTGTCAAGCTCTTCCTGTCTGGCTTTAACAGTAACGCAATTGCTTTTTGTCTTCAGCTTATTGCATCAGTCAGGGACAATGTTCATAAAAGGCTGCATCCTGCAGAAATGACAGTTGCATGACTTCATTCATCATTTTACTGCTTTTAGCTTCAATCCAAACTTATTCCATAAATCATACCTCATTGCTGACACTGTTGGTAAAGATTGCAGTCGCAGGGTTTTGTCTACATATGGGTTAAATGGGATGTTTACAAGCCTCACAGACTTCAATTATTATGCAGCATCCAGGCAACAATGATATTTATAATTGTAACATTTGTCATTTATAACTTGTTTTTAATTTCTGATGCACTTGCCAGAGGTATGATAAAGCAAAATTTGAGACATTATCATTAAGTAGGCAATATCAGGGTGGATGACCAAACACTTGGTCAGATAGAAGTTGTAGAGCATCTTTCAAAAGGCAAAACAAGGTAGAGAGAGTTGAGAAAGGAAATCCTGTATGTAGAATAATTGAAAGTGAAGTTACGGCTACAGGATGGCCTGGTTATAGTCAGGAATATGCAGGAGAACAGAACTGGAGGAGCACAGAGATCTTGAAATTATAAGAGATTACAAAGATAAGGTACAGCATAGTAATGAGGGAAATTATGTTCTTCTCAGACACTCTGGTGTATTATTGTTGTCTGCTCTTTCTATGAGGCAATATTTTATTCTATGTTCTTTCTCAAACTTGATCCTCAGTTCACCTGTCTTGCTTCCCCCTTGTTCCTGCTATTTTCCATTCAGTTACTTTTCATACTCACAGACTTTCAAAGCATTAACTATAATCTTGGGCCTCACGCATTTTGACTAACCTGATAATCAAGTCATACAGGTACTGAGAAAGTGCTGAATTGTGAAAATCTCAGGACTTTCCAGAGTACAGTATAATGAATCGAGTATTTTTTTGTTTACTACTTACAGATTACTGCCCTGTGGCATTTTTGCTGCACTGGAGAACAGATATTTTGAATTTTCTAGAAGGTGGTGGTGGGTCTAAATGAAGAGGGATAAGAGGTTAGCTAGACCTTTACGGTAAAATGTTTGCTTCAGTAATATTTTGTTGTAGATTCTAATGCGATGAAGAACAGTTAGGAAAAGGTGCATAGGCAACAGACGGTGGGAGCAGAGAGATGGAGCAGTATTCAAATGGAGGAGGAAGCATCTGGAATGCCTATGCTTTGATTGAGTTATCTCCCAAGATGTCATCCCAACATCACAACTAATCTAGATTTTACCACTTTTCAATCCATTTGCCTTATAGCATCACAGCATTCTCATGACCAAAACTGTAAACAAAAATCTTCCAACATATAACCATTCCAGCTACTTTAGAAAAAGCACCTCCAGTAGCACAAACAAAACTGCTGAAGTTCTCTAACTCTCTGCTAAGTCAACTGCTGCAGCAAGGCTGGTGGAAGGCAGTTGGTTTTCACTGGGCAGTTACAGATGACCTAACAGTATGATTATTGGACAAATCTGGGCTTTGACCTGCATGGCACAGGCGGCAGCAGTTTGAACTGTTTGGCTGAGGGGCAACTGTAGTTGACGGAATGGCAGTATGAGTGCATTCATCCTGAAAGAGAGATCAACCCAAGTCCGTACAGTATTGCCACTCTGCTGGCAATGGTCTCTCACCAATCCTTGTAGTCTGTTAGAGCACAGGCAGCTTGGCTGTCATTTCGTTGACAGTGATGATGGGATGTCCAGTAGTTAACGCAATAGGAATGACCATTCATATCCTTCTGTGTGTCTCTCCCCATTAAAGTCCTAACCTAAGTGTCCTGGAGCAGAGATAATGGGAACTGCAGATGCTGGAGAATCCGAGATAACAAGGCGTAGAGCTGGATGAACACAGCAGACCAAGCAGCATCTTAGGAGCAGGAAAGCCAATGTTTTGGGCCTAGACCCTCATCCATCTGCAACCTTGCTGCCCAGCGATCACATGAACCAATCTTTCCCAGCCTTACTCACACACCGTGACGGATGATCACGGCTCAACATGACCCTCTCCTCTATCAGAGCTGCAGGCTGTCACTGCCTCTTTATCACATGTCTGCTGTTCCTCATGGCTTCCTCAGGAGATGGCAGTCACTATCTGCCAAGCTGCCATTAGAGAGATGAAAGCAGAAATGCAGAAGAGTAGGATTCATTTAGACCTCATTACTAAACAGCAGGATATGGCTGAGATGGGAGTTTAGAAGAGATATAAGGCAAAAACATACTGTTATCCTGAATGAATTCACCATTGCTGGAGATATTGGTTTTTGACCCAGCTGGCTGCATGCTACAGAGCACCATCTCCACAGAGCTGGAGCTACGTGAAATCAGTAGGACGTGGCTATGAAGCAGTATCAAGTGTGTGAAAGGGTAGTAGAATGCCTGAATGATAGACCTGAGTTCCAAGTGCAGAGATTGCTGATGGGTGTGTGTTGGAGCTATTCTGTGCATTGAGTTGCAAGAGTTTAGTGAAACGGTGCATTCACTGACCTCACTCTCAGCTGTTTCCTGCCCATTAGCCAATTCTCTATCTGTGGCAATATACTATCTGCAACAGCATGAGTTCTTATATTATGACTTCACCTTTTGTGAGGGAACTTGTTGAGTGCCTTCTAGAAGTCCAAATGCAACATGTCTACTGGTTCCCCTCTATCCACTCTGGTTAAGACTTTCTCAATAAACTTTAATAAATTATTCAAACATGATTTCCTTTTCAAGAAGCCATGAAAACTCTGCTTGATCAGATTATGATTTTCGAAGTGTTCTGCTATTACCTACTTAAGAATTTATTCCAACCACAGCTGTTAGACTGATCAGCCTCTATCTACTTGCTATTTGCCTCTCCCTCTTTTTGACTAGAGTGTCACGTGAGCAGTTTTCCAATCCTCTGGCACTTCTCCAGAATCCAAGGATTTTTGGAAACTTACAAGCAAAGCATCCACTTTTAGGATCCTATGATATAAGCAATAAGAGCCTGAGACTTATCTTCCTTTAGCCCCATTAGTTTGGCTAATACTACTTTTCTACGATGAAGATGGTACTTAATTCTTCCCCCATATACTTCAGTATTAATGGGATGTTTGAAGTATCTTCTACCATAAATACTGATGCAAATTACCTGTTAACTCCACTGCCTATTTCCTTGCTTCTCAGAACCACCTCCCCAGTTTCATTCTCTAAGGGGCTTATGTTCATTTTGATCTCTCTCTTCCTTTTTATGTGTTTAAAGAAGCTCTTATTGTCAGTTTTTATGTTCCTCTCTAGTTTTCCCTTGTAGTTTAGTTTCTCTATCTTTATACCTTGTAAGTCCTCCTTTGCTGGATTCTGAGTTTGTCCCAGTCTTCAGGGCTCACAACTTATGCCTTCTTATATCCTTTTTCTTTCAACTTAATGCTCTCCTTAACATCCTTGTTTAGCCATGGTTGGTTTAAGGTTTATCCCTCTCACAACCTTTCAACTTTACTGGGATCTTATTCTTGCTGAGGGCTGTTGATTACCTCCTTAAATATCTACCGCTGCTTGTTTACTGCCATTCCTGCTCATCTATCTACCCAGTACACTTTAGCCAATGTAAGTTAGACAAAGTTGTTTCTGACCCAAATTTCTCACTCTCAAACTGAATATTATATTCTATCATGTTATGATCATTATTTCCCAGGGGATCTTTTACTTTGAAGTCATTTATTAAAACATGCCTCATTGAACGTCTTGCAGCACCACTGCCAGATCCTCAGAATCAAACTCCAGTTACTGATGCTTCGGTCACCTCTCCACCCCCATTTCATCATCAAGATTGCCTTGATAGCCTCTTGACCATGTGTAGGAACAACCCTTGTCCTTCTCACCTCCTAAAATCCAGACAGCCCTTTTTGCTTCCTATTGTTTTCTTTCCCTTACTTTTGCTTTTTACCCAAGTCTTTCACAGACATTCTGCAGCAAATTTGGCTCAATGATGTTACATTATCTTCTTAGATATAAACATCCCAATAATATACAAGGATAAATGAAACAATAATAGTCATAGAGTCATATAGCATGGAAACAGACCCTCTGACTCATCCATGCCAACCAAGTCTTCCAAACTAAATCAGTCTGATTTGTCTGCATTTGGTCCATATCCTCCAAAACATTTTTTATTCATGTACCTGTCCAAATGTCTTTTAAATATTGTAATTGTACCTGTATCTACTACTTCCTCTGGTAGTTCATTTCACAGAAGAATCACCCACTGTGTGAAAAAGTTGCCCCTCAGGTCCCTTTTAAATCTTTCTCTTTTCTCCTTAAAAATATACCATCTAGTTTTGAACTCCCCTACCTGAGGGAAAAGACCTTTGTTATTCACATTATCTATGCCCTTCATGATTTTATAAACCTCTTTAAGGTTATCCCTCAGACTGTTATGTTCCAAATAGGAATGTCCCTGTTTATCCAGCTTCTCTTTATAACTCATACCCTCCAGTTCTGGTAACATCCTTGTAAATTTTTCCTGTACCCTCTCTAATGTAATAATATTCTTCTTATTGCAAGTTGAACAGTAGTGCACACAATAGCCCAAAAGTGGCCTGACCAATATCCTGTACAACCACAACATGATGTCCCAACTCATATATTCACTGGTCTGAGAAATGAAGGCAAATGTGCTAAATGCCTTCTTTACAACTTGCCTACCTGCAACACAACTTTCAAGAATATGTACCTGAATCCCTAGGTCTCTCTTCACAACAACACTCCCCTAGACCCTGCTGTATAACTGCATAAGTCTTGCCCTTGTTTGTCGTGACAAAAATGCGACACCTCACATTTATAGTCATGCAGCCATAAAGATGTAAAGCATGAAAACAGACACTTCATGTCAAATTTGTGAGTGCCAACCAGATATCCTAGATAAATTTAGTCCCATTTGCCAGCATTTGCCCCATATCCCTTTCAACCCTTTCTATTCAAATACCCATTCAGATGTCTTTTGATGTTGTAATTGTACCAGCCCCCACCACTTCCTCTGGCAGTTCTTTCCTTACACATACCATCCTCAGCGTGAAAAAAATGACCCTTAGGCCCCTTTTAAATCTTTCCTCTCTCACCTTAAACCTATGCCCTCTGGCTTTTGAATCCCCCCACCTGACTTTGTCTATTTAGCCTTTCCATGCCCCTGATGGTTTTATAAACCTCTATAAAGTCATCCCTCAGCCTTTGACACTCCAGGGAAAATAGCCTTGTTCGATGTTTTGCTATAACTTAACTCTTCCAAACCTGCAACATCCTCGTAAGTAACCCTCGTAACCCTTCCAAGATTCACAATTTTTTCCTATAGCAGGGAGGCCAGAATTGCATACAGTATTCCAAAAGTAGCCTAACCAATGCCCTGTACAGCCATATCATGACCTCCCTACTCCTATACTCAATGCACTGTCCAATAAAGACAAACATACCAAATGCCTTCTTCACTATCCTATCTACCTGCAGCTCCACTTTCAGGGAACTATGAACCTGCTCTCCAAGGTCTCTTTGTTCAGCTACACTCCCCAAGGTCCTTACCATTAAGTGTATATGTCCTGCCCCGATTCCCCTTTCCAAAATGCAGTACCTCTCATTTATCTAAATTAAACTCCATCTGCCACTCCTCGGCCCATCTGATCAAGATCCTGTGGTACTCTGAAGTAACCTCCTTGTCCAAATTAAACTCCATCTGCCACTCCTCAGCCCATTGGCTCAATTCATCTAGATCCCTTTGTGATCCTAAATAGCCTTCTTCACTACAACACCAATTTTGATGTCACGGACAAACTTACAACCATGCTTCCTAAATTCTCATCAAAATTGTTTATATAAATGACAAATAATAGTGGACACTGCTCTGATCTTGGTTGGAGAGCAGTGTGGATCTTGGAACTGCTCCTGAGTTAGACAATTTCTGCATGACGTTTTTGTCTTTAAGAACTGGTAACAGAATTTTTTTTAAATGTAAAGACAAATTTTTAAACATGCAATAAAAAAATTTAACCTAAAGCACTCCTTTATAAATTGAAAAGAAAAAAAACAGGTTTTGCATAGTACCCAAAAAAATCCCTTGTACAGTACCCAAAAATATACCTTGTATAGTATACAAAAACACCCTCATCACCCACTCTCATATTTGGAGCTCAGTTTTTGTAAGGAGGAACACACCTTTTAGCAGAGTTTTTCTGCATTATCTTCTATAACAAGCAATGAGAAAGAGAAGCTCAATAATGTGGGTTCTTATTTGAACAGAAGACTATCCATTGATGATGTCCACTGGGAGCTGAGTATAGCACATCTGATTTCTATCACTAATGCTGAGAGACCAAATCATGGGACTTATACATCATGTCTTGCTGACCTAAGTGATGATAGACAGTAGTTTAAGGTGTGCTCCCTTAAAGCTATATGTACATTAAATTAAAATATCATGCCATTTTCAAAACCAAAGATTTGCCCTTAAAAAATCCAACTACTTATAAAAAAAAGGAAAATAAATTGTGTCTGAATTAACTTTAAAATAAATTTACATGTCTCCAATATGCATTGGTACTTTGCTTCTCCAGCCAGCTTTGGTTGTGATGAATTTTGCCAGAACTTACAATACATTTTCAGAATGTTACTTAATGTTGCCTTGTTTATGATGCCTTAATCAAAACAAGGTTATTCAGCGTTTCTCTTTGTGGTGTTTTTCTCATTTGGCATCTATGTCATCGCACTATAATGACACTTGGTATTCACACTTGAAGTGAGCTTGGTTCTGGGCATATGCTAATGATTTCTGAGAGATTCCAGATGTTGTACTTAAAATTCCCATCCAATGTCCTGATTGGTAATTCATTTCTTGCCTGCTGGGCTTGAAATTCTTTCATTTTTCCCTGTTATCCAAGTAGTACATCATATATTCCTGGAGGTACCAATGACTGATGACTGGGGAGGTTTGTCCACACTTGGCTGCCACACTGTTTTTGATGATGTTCTTTATGGTGCATAGTCCTCATTAGTGTCTTGACACGTCCTAGCATATTGATAGCTCTGCAAGCAATGGACTCATGGAATCCACAACATATCTTGACCCATCAGGATGAGTCTATTGAGTAAAGTTTCCATCTAATGGATGCCGGGGTTGGAATCTTCAAGTCATGGCGTAAAATGGGCTTGATGCTGGTTTGTTAAATCATCATGTTTATCATTAGATGACCCTTGATTTTTGAGCATAGCATCTGATGACAGCAAGGGGTAGTATTCTTTAATGCTCACCATATTGCTCACTTTGTGTGTCAATGTAATTCTTTCCATCTGTGTAAATTGGCTAGAAAGTTTGTGGATATTGTCTTGATGCCATTTGGTATGCCTTGGTTTGGAATGATGCGAAGTCATTTTACATGGTGAGTCTTGATACATGTTTCACTTTCACTCTTTTCTTCTTGCTCTATGTGAAAGATTGAGGCTTAAAATTCTGCTCAGTCAAATCTTCAAAATCCATGCTCCCACAAACTACCACCATGTTGGCATATACTTCAAAAAAAATCATAAATCTTCAAACAGCACAATTGCTTACATGTTACATTTCTCTCTTAGATGTAAACATCCCAATCATTTGAAATGATATGTGAAAAGATAACAGGGATTTTTAAATTTAGTATTTTACTAGTAGCTCTCTGATTAATAAAGTGGACTGAATCAGAGTCAGTGAGCTGATCCCAGTGAAATTCCATATTCCCTTGGATAAGATATCTGTACTGCTTATGAAGTTCAGCCTGTCTACTGAATTCTATTGCTCGTAACGTCTTCTTTAGACTGTAACCATTCTGTTATGGCTTCATCTAGCATTTCTACTATTGTGCAGTCCTGTATGGCTTTTTTTCCTGAAGCCCATACTCGCAAATATTCACAGACAATATAAATTATTCATAAAACGGTGCAAGCCTTTCCCTAGTTCTTGACTGCGCTGATTATATTTTGCTTAATCTATGATGGGAGTTTGATGTTAAATGGAATTCAAACCCTTTAATTACACCATTGTATGTTGCAGTTTCTTCTGTTATTCTTTGTCTGGCAAGCTTGATGCTGGTACTGGTGCTGAACAATAATATACTAACCAGGTTTTAAATCACTTTTTATCAAGCTGTGATGCAGCATGGCATCTGTTAAACTTATTGGTGCTAAATTACCCAACACACGGCCTGGTCAGGGCTCTCTAAAGGATCTAACAAGGGCATGGCTGTTTCCAGCTGGGCGATGGGGACCAAAATGCTTACTTTCATTTCTGGAATTGTATGGTTTTCCTCTCATCTCCAGTTATCCCTTTCTCAAAACAATCTGACCTATCAGAGGTTATGACTTGCTGTGGTCAATTGATTACTTTTTCCCATTGTGAGCTGCTTTCCCAGCTATAGGCCTTCCCCCAGGGTATTTCAGCTTTGTGTGGGATTTCTCTCTCTGCAGTTTGGAGACTAGGTGGGTCTGGAAGCCTGCCACACATTGCTTCCTGTCACTACTGAAGTTCCACAGGATCATAGACATTTTACGCTGCTGAAGGAGGTCATTCAGCCCATCGCTCTGCAAATCAAGTCGAAGTCCCATCAGGACTTCCCCACGCTGCCCTCAGAAAGTTGGCTGGCTTCATGTTTCACCTACAACACCATGTTGTCTCTAAGCTTGACATTAGGTGCTCCTTACCTTGCATTCTACGTATCAGGTCACCACTACAGCCATATGATCAGATCAGGTCCTTACTCGTGTAAGTGAACATGGCTTGATTTAGCATAGCTATATCCATAGGATGGGAAAACATCTCCTGAGACTCTACAGATTCAGACTCTAATTTCATCTGATCCAAAGTCACTGTGACATAGCTCCATAAACTGTTCATAGATATATAGTTGACCCTTTAAACCTCAGACTACAAGAGTCATAGCTCCACATCTCTGTTTTGTGGTGCCCAAAAGTGGATGCAATTCTCCAGATAGGGGTCTGACTGAGCACTGGACAGTTTGTTGGAGATGCATTTCATGAGCCCAACAGGCCAGTCTCCTTCAGCAATTGATAGCTTCAACTTCTGTGTGATGAAAAACATGAAAAATTCTTTTGCAAAGTCACTGCGTTCTAATTTTCAATCACGCTGTCAGGTCTGACATATTATTAACACATACATTGGTGAAACGTGTCAAAATTCCTGCCCCACCACACATTCATTTTATTTTTTGGTATGTCTTATCTTGATAAACTCAATGGCACAATAGAAAACTATGGAAACAATTGATTGCAAATATTGTGTGGAAAGCCTCTCAAGCCTGCACAGTTATTTAAAGAGGTTCTCTTTAAAATCCAAAAATTTATGTGTTATAAAATTAGTCCACATGGCACAGGGGAACCTCATTCTTAAGTTATTTATAATTGAATATTACCAAATCCTTGGTGCTGTTGTACGAAAGGGGAAAAACATAGGCTGCATGAATCTTTTAAGAGGCTTTCTACAAACCTTAGCAGCATTGCTGGAGAAAATCAAAAATCAAATTGAACCAAATTAATAAATTCAATACATGCCTGCTTTAACTTAAATTTTCAACCCATATTCCTATTCTGCCTTATGCAGCTTTCTGTCGTGCTGTTGCCTTTCGCAGTGTTTATGTTTTGCTCAAATTTTAAAGTGATGATGGCTGTGATATTGGAGGCTGGCTAAGCTGCCTAACTCTGCTCTCAAATTGTTGCCAGGTTGCCTCCCTCTAAAGTTTTCTTTTACTTAGATCTTAAAGAGGTTTGACGAAAGCCATTCCCCAAAGACTCTCAACCCAAACAGTAGAGAAAACAGACTCCACGGTATTTCAAATGTAGAGTCCTCACATAGTATGACCACTAGATGCCACTGCCCTGAGAAATAAAGAGTGAACAGAAGCCACCATTGTCTATTTTGACAAGAGCTCTCCTCTTTCCTCCCCATGCCTTGATGTCTATGGTTGTTAATTTTGTTTGAAGTATATAGCTAGGACTTCAATTTACTCAGCTGTGCACACACTGCAGATGACAGCCTTTCCAGCGGTAACTACTGCCTCTCTCTGCATTGAGTCAACAGTTAACAAAAGTATATTTGGCAGATTAATGGTGATAGAATTTCAACATTAATGACTCTACTGTCAACAAAACTGATTTAAAACAATTCCCCGTCCCTTTATTGTGTACTTTAGAAGAGGTTTACTATGAACGAGACCAGCAGAATGACAGAGGAATAAACCCATATCTAAGCAAAGCCCTGCTGCAACATGCCTCCCTTAATCCTCACATCCTTTCCACAAAATTAATCACAAACACACTAAAGGTTTATCTTGAGTATGAAATGAATGAACATGAGAACAGGCTACAGACTCATCATTAGATATGGAAACAAGTTATAAGCAAGGTGTGACTTATTCAGTAGAGAAAGGTATCCACTTAACTGGTGAGCTCTGATGCAGATGAAAATTCATTAGTGACAGCAAAAATAATGGAGTGAGGTGTGAAAGGAATAGAGACAGAGAGGAAAGTAGAAAGGACTGACTTTGCTGAAGATGGGTTGATTCAGGCCAGTCCTGTGGTTACTGAAGTAGAAATTAGCTCCTCTTGCTTTTAATTTTCACAAAGCTGTCTTTAGTTGTCAGTGCCAGCACATGGCAGAGAGAACTGTGGTTACTTTTTACACAAAGTGTAAGTTATTTCCCGATCCCCTACAATGAAAGATAACATGTAAATTAGTGGGAAAGCGTGAAGACTGAATTTCAACCAGCCATAAACAGCAGAGTTCCCAAAATTGTTGAGGTAGCAATCAATAAAGTGAGTACTGTATGTTTTTATCTGTATGAAGTTTGACTGTACAGGGCAGTCCAGAGCCAGCCACCATAGTTTAACAATGTGGGCAAACCATTTAGGACTGAGGCGAGGAGAAATGTCTTCGCCCAGAGAGTGGTGGGTGTGTCTGTGGAATTCATTACCATAGAAAACAGTCAAGGCCAAAACATACATGATTTCAAACAAGATTCGGATATAGCACCTGGGGCTAAGGGGATCAAAGGATATGGTGGGAAAGAAGGAACAGACTACTGAGTTGGGTAATCAACACAATGAACAGCAGAGCAGGGCAAAAGGGCCAAATGGCCTGCTTTTCCTTGTATTTTCTATATTTTTATGTTTTTTTTCTGACAGGCTTACTTCATCAGTCCTTTCCAAACCCGTGATCTCCAACACTCTGCAGGACAGGGCTGCAGACAAATGGGAGAGAAGCCAGCACCTTGAAATTCACCTCCAAGTCACACTTGTTGTTGAGTCAAAAGCCTAGAACTCCAGTCCTAAGCTCATTGTACTTGTACCTACACCAGATGGTTTGCAGTGGTACAAGAAAGTAGTTCACCAACCCATTCTCTGGGGCGAGAATGGACAATGAATGCTAGCCTGGCTAGCCACTCTCATATCCTTTAAGACTTTTTTTAAAAAGAAAAGTCTGTGTACAATTAATGTGCACATTATGAATATAAACAGATTACATTTACTTATGGATGGAGACTAAGCTGGGATTATGGCGATGAGAGCCTCTTTTCTTTCTGCCTCCACCCTGTTTTAATTGATAAAACGTCTGAAATCGAAGTAAATCCATAATCTGATACTGACATGATAATCTTCACTCTACAGTACAGAGCAAAGGAGCAGAGGGAGCTTTCTGGTGCTGTTAAAGTTTGCTATCCCTAAACTTGGGGTGTTTGACTTTGATGTAGTGCAGACAGTAGATTCCATCCTTCCGCAATACACCTTGAGTGCACAACTGGAAACCAACAAAAATATTACTTGTTTTATGCTGGCACAACATAACAAAGATACATAGTGGAGAAGCCGTTTTCGAAGGTAAGAAGTGACCACAATGTAACAAAAGGAACAAAAAATACATTCCCTGGGAATTATACTGTGGGTTAATTGTTTGTTCAATTAAAATGCTTCTTTCTTGTTGCTTTACTGGAAAGCAGTAATTTATTTCAGGTAACAGAGAGAACTTCTAGTGAATGTGTTAAGCATTGATGAGTAGTTACCCGACAAGGTGCTTCCAGGCCAGTACACACTGAATAAATTATGACAAAGAGTGAAGATTAGTGAAGATTAGAATAGTTTACAACTTCCGAATCAGTCATTGCAAAAAACAAACCAACTTTACATTTTTGCTTTGTTTTTCATTTTCTCTGCTGAGTTTCCATCAAGTTTGTTTCACAACTCAAATGCTGATTATGTTCTGCTGCGGAAAGGTCTGGAGGCTATTTGAGGATACGATTAGTGGAAATTGTTTCTGACGGCTGATGTTACTAATCATTTTGCCAAGAACATTCATTGCCATTGGCTTAAGTAGGAATACCATAAATGAATGGAAGATGCTGCAATGTTGGATGCTGGGTACTTTGCCAGTTACAAGGTCATAGTTTGCATATGTTCATAGCCTACAGCTCGAATACAACATATCAAGGAGCTTATCAAGGGTGGCTCAATGGTTAGCACTGCTGCCTCACAGCACCAGGAACACGGGTTCAAGTCTACCCTCAGGCAACTATTTGCACATTTGCACATTCTCCCCTTGTCCTTGTGCGTTACTGCCGCATGCTCCAGTTTCCTTCCAAAGATGTGGAAGATAGATGGACTGGCCATGCTAAATTGCCCATACTGTACAAGAGTGTGTGAACTAGTCATAGGAAATGCAGGGTTCCAAAGAAAGGGTAAGTGGATGGGTCTGAATGGGATGCCCTTCAGGGGCCAGTATGGATTTGTCAGGCCAATTGGCCAGCTCCCAGACTGTAGGGATTCTATAATTATACTCTGTGGCAAAGGATTAAAAAAATCCCTATCCATTGTGATACTACATCTGGATAGAACCTCTTCTTGCCATCTTGATCCTGAATGATTTTTCACAAGACTTTAGGTTAGCAGGGCTCTCTGTCAGTATGACCATTGCTATAGAAAGACAGCCTGCTGCTGGAGGACTGGGGACCCAGTTTCATATCCCACCATAGCTGATGGTGGAATTTGAATTCAATAACAAAAAAGAATCTGGAATTACAAATTTACTGATGACCATGAAACCATTGCCAATGGTTGGGAAAAGCCCAAAGACTCCCTAACATCCTTCAGGGAAGGAAATCTGCTGTCTTCACCTGGTCTGGCTTGCAAGTGACACTGGACCCATAGCAATCTACCATCTGAAATGGTCTAGCAAGCCACTCAGTTCAAAGGCTGCTGGGGAACGGCAATAAAAATGCTAACCAGCTAGCAACGCCCATGTCTGCAAAGGCACTACTGCTCCAATACAGGAACAAAAACAGAGGTGCTAGGAAAGGGGGTGAAATGGAAACCCAAAGACCAAGCACGAATTCTGTTAGCCAAAGAACTAATAATGCCTTTGCCTCTCAGAAATGGTGAATCAAAGACCTTATTCTACAACCCTTTTCTTCTCACGGTGGGATGAATCAGATCAGTGGTTAAAGACAAAGATGTAGGGAAATGTACAAGGCCGCATCATTTACTAACGCACTAGCTTGATTAAGCAGTATACAGCAAAGAAACAGCCACTCATCTTCCAGGTAGACTGGAGAAGGGAAAAGAAATGGGATTGTGATGGGAATAGGACAAAAAGCATCATTTTCTAATTTTCTGCAACAGTACAGATTGATTTTCGTTAAAATGGCAGGTGAAAATTCAGGGCAATTTACATTATGTTACACATTGTGAAACATGCAGATTGCATTCCACTCAAGGACTGACGAGCTTGAAAATACTGTTACAATCATAATTGGAGACAGAGATTTATCTAATTTTCATAATTACCCTGAGGTCCTTGAAAGTTTGTTATTCAATGTAATGTTGTTCTGTGTTATCCGCAAGTTAGCATCGGTGGGGTTTTCTTTATTATCAGTCTTAATATGATAAACGATCTGTGGAAATCCCAAGGAAAAAGATAAACAACATTTATTCCATTCCTTTTATTTTTCACTTAATCTTTAAAGTCACTTGAAGATGATGGGGGAAAACCATGTGCAATGCGTCATGTGTATCACGTATACTGCCACAGCTATTCTCTGGCTTCAGATTTACAACCTGATTAGCCAATGCAAGAGCATGCAGATTTTGAATAAGAACCTTACATCCATATAATGTAAAACATTTTATTAGGTGGATACATGTCGCAGCACAATGTATAATGCACCCAGAAGTGTTGTACCCCATTTACAGAAAGTGTGTTCCAGCGAGGAAAAAATACAATTGCTTTCCTTTGTTCTATTCATCCACTTTATAAAGTGTAACAGTATAAGTTCAGTGGATATTTGCACTGTAAGTAGAAGTTCTGTGCACTTAACTTCAATGCTTGAATCTCAAGGGAGAAAAGACCCAGTAATGTCAGTCTATATATATTATAGTAGAAGCTTTTCTGAGATGGCAGCAAGGAACTCTGCAACTGTATTAACCACATTGCTTTCCCGTACATTTGAACACCACAACCTGGCAATGATACAAGTGACAATGAAGCTGTCAGATTGCCACCAAACTGTAGCTCATTCATATCCATCAGATAAAGAAATGTGTCACCGTGACTCGATCAGATCCATATTTGGCTCCAGTGACAAACCAACATGGTTGACTCTGAATTGCTCAATAATGTGGTCTGGTCCTTCTCAAGGAAGCTACAGATAAGCAATAGTTATCAGCCACACAATCTTACACTATTAATTAATGTAAACAAAAAGATTCTCCGCCATTCCAAATGATTCCTTTTATAATGCTTTGAGCTGTCAACGTTAGTAAAACCTTGAGACTATTTATTTCCCAAATTGGCCTATGTTAGCTAAAACGTACACAGAATTACAGCCTTCTTGTGGTCAGTGGCATCACATTTATATAACACGTGTCATACACGACAATTCAATCCTTTCCCATAACATCAAGAAAAGTTAATACTTTGAGAATGCAAAATCTTGCAGTGTAACAGATAGCAGTATACAGTGAAATACAGAGCTTTTCCAGCTGTAGCAAACTGACATATCAGTAACAACAGAGGTTTCACAGCTGTCTCTACTGGAAAGTGATTAACTCCGAAAATTCCTCTTTCCCAGTAAGCATTGTCAGATCAAAGACTGATACAGTTTCTGGAAAGTCTTTTTTTTAATTACATTCTATTCATTTTGTCATGAACATGGATGCATGCCTTCATTTCATCCATTACTCAATCTGTGGCCTTGTGAGATGATAATGTGATTTAATTTTTTAAAATTCATTCACAGGATGAGGGCGACACTGGTCAGGCAGCATTTATTGCCCATCCCTAATTGCCCAGAGGGCTGCTGAGAGTCAACCACATTGCTGTGGGTCTAGAGTCATATGTAGGCCAGACCAGTTAAGGGTGGCAGTGTCCTTCCCTAAAGGACATTAGTGAACCAGATGGGTTTTTCCGACAATCGACAATGGATTCATGGTCATCGTCAGATTCTTAATTCCAGATATTTATTGAATTAAAATTCCACCATCTGCTGTGGTGGGATTCGAACCTGAGTACCCAGAACGTTAACAGTCCACCGATAATACCACTAGGCCATTGCTTCCCCTTATTAATTAATGAGATGAGAACATTGCCATTGGGCCAAACGTGCATTCTCCATTCCTATTTGTCTTTGAGAAGAAGGTGGTATTGAACCACCTCTTTGAACAACTACAATTCTTGGTAGGGGGTGGAGGGGAGGAGTGGTAGTGCTCCTGC
Organism: Stegostoma tigrinum; assembly: GCF_030684315.1. Classification (NCBI taxonomy): domain Eukaryota; kingdom Metazoa; phylum Chordata; class Chondrichthyes; order Orectolobiformes; family Stegostomatidae; genus Stegostoma; species Stegostoma tigrinum. The sequence goes on along the minus strand of NC_081361.1, from coordinate 73,936,497 downwards.
TGGTGGCGGTAAGTATACCTCCCAGTGCTGCTAGGAAAGATTTTGAATGAGCAACAATGAAGGTACGGCAATAAAGTTCAGAGTTGGGATGGTGTATGGCTTGCAACGATCGGGTTGAGTGTTGAAGGCAGTGAACAGTTTGCTAATCAAACAGCCCACTTTGTTCTGGAGATTGTTAAATTTTTGAGCGTTGGAACTGTTCATGAAAATGGAGGCTACCCCAGGAAAGATAAATGAGCAATTGGTTGCCCAGAGGAAGAGCGAGAAATTTATAGCATAAACTTGCAAGTCCAATGATTCAGATAGCTGCTATGGAAACTGACTAAACTTGTCACATTCATGTATAGTACAGGTTTCATGCTAACTGAAGACCCCATGAGAGGTGTATCATTAAAACATTCATGTGCCTCTTTATGTAAAACTGTCTGAGAGCTAACATCATTAAATCTTTCAAAATCCAAATTATGACATTCCACTTTAACAACATCAAAGGAGGGATGTGAAGGGAAATATGTAATAGCTTGCAATTCTGCACACAGCCAAGAGTAGTGAACTGTCAATATGTTTTTCTTACCTCTTCACACATATCTGTGAGAAGTGATATTTATCAATAATTTATTCAGAAATAAAAATGGTTTTTCTATTGCTCTTCCATGTATAATGTGTTATCATGATGTAGTGATGATTTTTTTAAAGTAAAAAATATAATGACTGCTCTGCAGTCAAGTGAATTCACCCAACTATTACAACACGGAGTCAAACAGGAAAGGAGGGGAGGTCAGAGGTAGGAATACAACTCTATAGACCCTGTTTTTCAACACATTCTCCATTTTCATCACAACTCCCAGCTGGGAGCTTGCAATTACAGGATCAGTCTTATTGATTGCATTGTACCTTTGACATCTTCACTTAGTTCTCAATAAATAATATAGCTGTTAAGAAGCTGCTACTGCATATATCAAGAACATTTAATGGGGATTTCCTTCATGCTAGTTCATGACCTTCAACTTGACAGCTGTGGCAGAGAACAAAGAATGAAACTGCACATATTGTTAAATAAATAACAGAATTTCAACCAATCTGGAAGTTGTAACTTCATCTCAAAGTATCAAAAGTAGTTATAAACTACTTTATATGGAAGCTAATGATGAATGCTTCATGTGTATAATCATGACAATTTTCTGCCTTTGGTTTCACAATCCAATTGGCCAATCCAAAACCAGGCAGAATTTGAAACAGAAACTTACGCCCAAGCAGATGTAAAATGATTTATTAGGTAAATGCATATCTCAGCGTTAGTGTGTGATATTGTGTAATGCACAAGAGTTTTTCCTCATTAATAGAAAGTGCGATGTAGAAAGGAACAAAGGCAACATGTATCAGAGATAATGAGAACTGCAGATGCTGGAGAATCTGAGATACCAAAGTGTGGAGCTGGATGAACACAGCAGGCCAAGCAGCATCTTAGGAGCATAAAAGCTGAAGTTTCGGGCCTAGACCCTTCATCAGAAAAGGGGGATAGGGAGGGTTCTGAAATAAATAGGGACAGAGGAGGAGGCGGTTCAAAGATGGATACAGGAGAAGATAGGTGGAGAGGAGACAGACAGTTATAGGGGCGGGGATGGAGCCTGTAGAGGTGAGTATAGGTGGGGAGCTAGGGAGGGATAGGTCAGTCTGGGGAGGACGGACAGGTCAAGGGGGCGGGATGAGGATAGTAGGTAGGAAATGGAGGTGCGGCTTGAGGTGGGAGGAGGGGATAGGTGAGAGGAAGAACAGGTTAGGGATTCGGGGATGAGCTGGGCTGGTTTTGGGATGCAGTGGGGGGAGGACCGATTTTGAAGCTTGTGAAATCCACATTATGTACATCGCTTCCTCGTTTCCATCATTGGGCTCAGAAATTATATAATGGGAGCATCCAAAACTGCCACTTATTGAAATGACTTCCCAGTTATCTCTTAGACTTCATACACTTAATGATTGACAAGAATTCCTTATTTAGATAACATCAGACAGGTAAAACAGTAGACAGGCTCATTTTGCACAATACGCTAAACCTTGTTCTTTGTATCGGAGGGAAACCTAACCTGCAACCCAAATGAAACAATGACAATTGTAAGTAACAGCAATTTTAACATAGTGTGAGCAGGTTCTTGCAACAAGTTATTTGTTTATACCCTTTGTCAAGAAATGCTGCATGTATAATATGGAAACTTTGATCTCCCTGGTTAGACACAGTACACATTAAATATTGAATAATGCTCTCTTTTCATTGAACATCCCAAATCTCAGTGAGTTTCTTCCTATCCAAGTAGAAAAGCCATATGTTTGGATAGAGTGAACTCTGTTACTGACAGAAGTGAAATGATTTACTTGAACTGAGACTTTCATCATGACAAAGGGTGTTTCAATTATACAAAAGTGCCAGTGAATTTGCAAACATCAAGTCCCATCTGAAACCCAACTCTTTCATTTTTATGAGGGGTCAAGTTCCCAAGATAGCTGGCCATATAAATAACAAAGATTCTAGAGTCCTAAGTGCAAGAGTGGGAGATTAGATCAAGTTGGACCAAGCTGGTTCTCAGTGCAATTCTTTTGGAAAGCCAAGGCCCTGCTTTGGGAAGATGAGGTATCTCTATAGATATGGTTCCAGGGCACCATAGGGTTGGGGGTCAGGCATCTTGGACTTAACTGTGGAGAATGCTGTGCATTAAAAAGTGGTGATGCACTTTGGAACTCTTAAACTTGTTAAGATTTGTCAACCAGTGTCTATAAGTGTCAATAAGTGTGGACTTGACAAGAAGCGTCAAAGTGTGTTTTAATGAACAAAATTGCTTTTCTCAGTGAAGTATGGTCTGCAAAATAGAACATAAGCAATAGAACTGTATTTTTTTTTTCTCCTATGTGCTTAGGTACTTGAGAATACGCAATGAGTTGTCATGGTAAGTGAAGGAGGAAAGGATGATGGATGAAGGGAGCCTGGTTAGCACTGGGATAAAAGGGGCCAGGGAGGATAGTTTGAGGGCATTAGGTTGTATGGGACATCTTGGATGAGACATGAAGAGTGAGGGAGATAAAGAGGTGAGGGGAGGAGAGATTTTTCAGTGATAACAAGGTGTTGAGCTGGATGAGCACCACAGGCCAAGCAGCATCAGAGGAGCAGGAAAGAAGACCCTTCCTCAGAAATGGAGGAGGGCAAGGGAATTCTGAAATAAATAGGGGGAGAGGGGGAGGCAGATAGAAGATGGATAGAGGAGAAGATAGGTGGAGAGGAGACAGACAAGTCAACGATGCGGGGTTGGATCCAGTAAAGGTGAATGTAGGTGGGGAGTTAGGGAGGGGATAGGTCGGTTCAAGGAGGATGGACAGGTCAAAGAGGTGGGATGAGGTTAGTAGGTAGGAGATGGGGATGGGGCTTGAGTGGGAAGAATGGTTAGGGAGGCGGGGATGAGCTGGGCTGGTTTTGGGATGCAGTTGGGTGAGGGGAGATTTTGAATCTTGTGAAGTCCACATTGTTACCCTTGGGCTCCAGGGTTCCCAAGGGAAATATGAGAATCTGTTCCTGCAGCCTTTGGGTGGTATTGTTGCAGCACTGCAGGAGGCCCAGGATGGACATGTCATCCAAGGGGCGGGAGGGCAAATTGAAATGGTTCGCGACTGGGAGGTGCAGTTGTTTAGTGCGAACCGAGCGGAGGTGTTCTGCAAAGCAGTCCCCAAGCCTCCGCTTGGTTTCCCCGATGTAGAGGCAGCCACAACGGAACAGCAGATGCAGTATACCACATTGGCAGATGTGCAGGTGAACATCTGCTTGATGTGGAAGGTCTTCTTAGGGCCTGGGATGGGGGTCAGCGGAGGTGTAGGGACAGGTGTCACGCTTCCTGCGGTTTGGTGGGGTTGGAGGTGAGTGTGGAGCGGACAAGGGAGTCATGGAGAGAGTGGTCCCTCCAAAAAGCAGATAAGGATGGGGAGGGAAAAATGTCTTGGGTGGTGGGATCAGATTGCAGATGGTGGAAGTGTCAGAGGATGATGTGTTGGCTCTTGAGGTTGGGGGGGGTGATACGTGAGGACTAGGGGGATTCTGTTTTGGGTTTTATTGCGGGGGTGGTGGTGAAGGATGAGTTGTGGGAAATGTGGGAGACACAGTCGAGGGCGTTCTCGGCCACTGTGGGGGGGAAGTTGCAGTCCTTGAAAAACAATGACAACTGGGATGTCCGGGAGTGGAATGTCTCATCTCAGGTACAGATGCGGCGGAGACGAAGGAGTTGGGAATGGAATTTTTGCAGAAAGTTGAGTGAGAAGAGGTGTACTCTAGGTAGCTGTGGGAGTCGATGAGCTTGAAATGGGTATTGGTTTCCAGGTGAATGCCAGAGATGGAGACAGAGAGGTCCAGAAAGGAGAGAGAGGTGTCAGAGACAGTCCAGGTGAACTTAAGGTTGGGGTGGAAGATGTTAGTGAAGTGGATGAACTGTTCGAGCTCCTTGTAGGAGCATGAGGCAGCGTCGAAACAGTCATCGATGTAACGGACGAAGAGGTGGGGGATAGGGCCATTGTACCTTTGGAAGAGGGATTGTTCCACCTTTCAGTATTTAGGGGTGTTTCAGTATTAGTTTTTAAAAATTGTGGAGCCCCAGCCAGGCTTTCCCCCAACTTTCAGGAACTGGCAGCTTATTTCCCTCTTCTCGGATTGCCCAGCCTCACTCCGTACTTGCCCATCCTGCCAGGCTGAAAATGGGGAAACCAACTGGCCACTTTTAAATACTAGCTTCAAGGGCTGTGTTCAAACCAGAAACTGGGGGCCTTGTGTTTCTGTAACATCTAAAACCACGGGAAGTCTTGCAGTATCTTACACACAATAAAAGACTTTTGAAGTGCAGGCGTTGTTGAAAGGTATAAACTTACGTTTGAAATTATCAAAGGCTTTGCCATTATCCTCCAATCCTTCTTTTATTTAGGAGAAGTAACAGGTATCTGGTGGATTGCAAATGTTATGCAAGAGATCCCTGGATTTATGAATGCTTGTACTTACAAATGTAACCCCATAGAGGAGTGTAATTTTAAATATCGAACACACAACCATTTCCTGTACTTATGAACAGCTGCTTTCCATTGACCGGCATTGTGTTCAACTTACGTATGATTTGACTTGTGAACAGACTGCAGAATGGAACCTGTTTGCAACCCAGGGACTGGCTATATCTTTTATTTAAAATAAAGATTATACCTGGCAACTTTAGGCCAATTAGCCTAATGTAGGCAGTATGCATCATGAGGTATTCAGATGGTGGGATTTAGGTGTAGATCGTGGGATGCCTGATCACAAAAGGAGGGTCATGGTTGCAAGGGAGAGTCTGACAGTAGTTTGGGTGGGCAGCACACAGATCAGAGTGGGAAACTAAAGTGAACACACACTCTCACTATAAAAAGTGGTGATCACATTGCTAATGTGCCCCTGAACCTGCACCCATTCAAACAGGAAGTGGGAGACTACAAGGCAGATTCACTTCCTGCTCCAGATTTATTTAACCTTTTGCTGTCAAACTGTTTTTGGGAGTTGAGACTCAGTTGAAAAAACACTGAGGAAAAACGAGTTGACATTTGGACAAGTATGGGCTAATAGATGACAGTTAACATCAGTTTGTGAAATGTGAATTCTGTTTGACTAACTTATCCAGCTCTATATGAAGTAATTGGATGGAACAATGAAGGTAGAACAGTTGATGTGTATTTGGACTTACAAAAGTCATTCATCAATTTACTAACTAATAAATATGTCAGCAAAATTATAGCTCTTGGGATTAAAGGATACTGACAATGTGAATTCAAGTTGCACAAGGCTTACAAAGCAGAGAATAGTGTTGAATAGTGTTTTATTCTGCAGAGGGAAGTGAGTGGTCATGGTATTGGAACAAATGTTTTCCTTGAAGCATGCATTATTGTACTAGATTTATAATAATAATTTTATTGTTTGCAAATGACACAAAACGCAGAAATTTGTAAATACTGAGGGCTGTAAAAGATTACAGGTGCAATGGTAAAATGAGTAGACACCTGGTGGATGAAATTTAATGCCAAATATGATGTGACAACTGAATGAGATGAGGTAATGTAAACCAAATTATATCATTTTTAGAATGGATTTTAACAAGAACACCGGGACAAAATAACTTCTGAAAGCTACATCATCGCTGAAGGTCAAAGTTACGACCATGTCTGGAGGGCCAAATAAACTCCTCACTTTTCATTCCTGAACTTGGTTTAACAATAGTATTTTCTTTAAAATTGTGAATTTTTTTTACAAAAATGTGTCTTTTTAAAATTCCATATGTACTTGAACCTGTGTAAAGCTACATGACGAAATAAATCAGACACATCTCTTGAGTTACCACAATTAAAGGATTAGTTTTATTGTAAATGCACTCACATATAAAACACATTTGAAAAACCTAAAACTCATCCTAAATTCAGCGACATACACACAAAAACACTAGCATGCAGAACAGAACATGTTATGGAATGGGGGAGATGCAACTGGCAAGAAGTTAAAATCTATAGGTAAAAATAAATTTATGTTTCAAGTTTCTTTGGTAGAGTTGAAGTTCCATTGGTTGCAGCCAATGTAATCTTATTCTTGTTCTTCTGGAGATGCTCTCTTTCAAACTGCAATCAGTTCTTTTCCAGAGTGGGTGTTCTGGCACTTGAAGTTTCTCTTATTTATAAATTCACTGTCTCGGTTATGTATTCCAACTTGTAACAGAGCTTTAAAAAAACTGTCAGGATAAAGAGCTGTTGTTATTCCACACGGCACGTATTACTTTTCTGTTATATGCAGAAAAGCTTATAATCAGCTTTTCACAAAGGGCAGTTTTGGTCAAGTGATAGCTGACTATTGGAACAAAATAGGGACAAACCATTGCTAATGAAAGAGTTTTACTCCCATTGTCAAAGCCACCTAAATGCATTAAAACAAAGGAAGTCTTCAGAACCCCTTTGTATAATATCTTTGAATAGTATTGTACAAAGGGTTTAGGTAGATTCCCTTTGTCTCTGGTAGTTTCTACAGACAAGATCCTGAGGATTTCTCAAGATAGTTTGCATAATCGCAAGCTTAAAATTCTCCAGGGGAACAGTTCAGGCATATCCATTATTAATCCATGTCAGAAGTTGTAGGAAACTTATCCACGCTTATAGGTCAGGTGACCCTTGCAGCCATTTTAAAACACAATGTTCGAGCTCATTTGTTTTCTTCCATAACAAAGTCTTGATTGTTAAGCCTGTCAATGGAATTAAAGATTAATATTCTGTATATGACAACTTCTTGATGGGTTATATGTACTCAAATTTTTGAGTGTGACAGGACAATTTGAGAAGGCCATTAAGAAAAACACAAGGATTTGCTGATACAATAGGGGACATAAGTAAAAGAGTTATGCGAAACTGTTGAAAAAACTTAACTGGAGTAATCTGAGAGCCATGACTTAGAGAGATGTTAGGGGGCTTAGAGAGACTGCAGAAGCGATTTATTGGCGTGGTACTAGAGATGAGCGACTTGGAGAGATTTGAGAATCTGGATTGCTCTACTTGAAGCGAGTTATGGTGAAATAAATAGAGAAATTATTTCCACTGGCAACAGAAAAGATAGCAAAGTAGACAGATTTAAGATGGTTGGCCACAGAACCTGAGATGACAATGTGAGACTGTCTTTATGCAATGAGTTGTTATGCCACACTGGGTTTTGGAAGCAGTAGCAATAGTAACTCTCAAAAGAATACTTAAAGAGAAAATAATTTTGCAGGATATTGTGGAAAGAGCAGGAATGCAACCGCTAAAGACCCAAACAGACAAGACGGACCAAGTGGTATTCTTTTTTGCATCAATCTTTGATTTGTAGCTGTGTAGGATCCCATCTCACCACACTAACCATCTTTGTGGTCTCCCTGTGTGAGATTGCCATTTCACTAACCAATAATACTGGATGGCACAGTTTAGTTTTGCTGTGGATTAATGCCAATTTAATTAAATTTCCAATACTAGTTTCTCTACGCTTCCATAACTGACAGAGAGATCTTTCATACAGTGAGTCTGCTTGATTCGCCAAGAGGAGAAACAAGTATTCTAAAAGATACAGGAAGGCTTGCATTTGTATCAATTATAAGCATTTGAGTTTTGAAGCATTTTAAATCCAATTAAGTATTTTTTTAGAATTTAGACACTGATGTAATGTGGGAAATATAGCAGCCAATTTATGTCAGCAAACTCCCACAAATAGCTATTATAGTAATGATCAGATAACCTGATTTTGTGATACTGATTGAGGGATAAACATTGACCAGGGCTTGTGAGATAGCTCTCCTGCATTTCTTCTTCAACCCACACAAGCAGGCAAACGGGTCTCAGTTTAATATCTCATCCTAAAGTTAACACTGTTCTGCACTGAATTGGAGTAGTTAGTCTGGATTTTTGTGCTCACATCTTGGAGTAAGGCTTTAAAAGTGCCGCTGACTGAACCAGAGCTAGCATAAATACTACTCATATTCACTTATGAGCTAAAATGATATGTGTTCTGTTTTACAGATAGACCTCCAGTCTATAACAGGACTTGAACATGGGGAAACTTTATCCATTTCGCTGCTGTAGTAACTGACGTTGTGTCTTGTACGAGATGGTTACATTTTGAAGAGGTAATATGTATTAACCTCCTTTTGTCTCCAACATACATTATTTTCATCCTTCCGAAAACTATATGTTTTACTTCAATGACCAACAGATTTTTTTTCTCTTAATTAGTTTACTCAAAGAGACTAGTTTTACTTCTGCTGAAGCTTTTAATCACGTTTCATTTCTAGGGACACAACCTGCTGTTGTGAGTCAGATGTTTTTATTGAACAACAGCTCGATTACTTTCAATAATTTTGTCTTACTTTGGATTAGAAAATGTTGGCTGTTTAATAGGGGGATTAAGTCTCACACCATCACCCAGAATGGCAGTTAACTCACCTGGATCAGCTACGTATCAAAAAACATTATTGTTGGGTCTCAGCTTGGCTTTAGGTGCAAATCAGCGATCCCTGAGGACTGTGAGATATTGCCTGCTGTGGCTGGTTGGGTTCCTGGCAGAGTGATTTGATTTAATAATGTAAAATCACATTGCCAGGGATTACCAACCTGTCGCCAGCTATTACCAGCCGTTCCTAGAAGAAAAATGCATCTTGCCACTGGGGACAGCTGGGAATGGTAAACCCTGTCCACCTCACTGCAAACATAGGAATTGCTAGAGGAGAAAAGTTCAGAGTCTGACATCTGCCGCTCCATTGACAGCATGGTGCAACAGGGCAGCTTCTGTTTTTCACACATTAAGAGTGAAGCCTCTCCTAACCTGTGTGATGTCTCCCTTGTTAGGAAGGATTACAGCAGACACAGGAGTTATTTTGACAGTGTAAAATGTGTATGCCCACTCAGTAAACATCTACTGGAACTATTGGAACTGAAGAGCTGTTTTAATAAGAGGACAGTATTGTACATTTTACATTGCTGTTGCACTTAAATTATAAAGAGTTTGCTGGAGAGTTTTGTTTTTCCTGAATTCACCTTTTAGCAAAACCAATTTGTTTGGGTGGACAGTTTGTTACTGTGAAAAGGATATATGCAGAGGTAATCGTTGCTTTGTTGTTCTAAGGCTTGAATACTCCTCAGCACAATAGTATCACTCACTCTGAAGGAGTGGTGAACATGCGGAGAGTTTATGAGGGTAATGCCACAACAATCCACTCTGCTGATCAGAAATCCCACCCACTGTCGGTACAAATTGGATGTGCATTGCTCAGAATTTTGCAACCAGTAAAATTATCCTCTGTAAATCATGGAAAATAATAACACTCAAAAAATGTTCAGTTGTTCACTACACTTTCTTCCTTTCTGTTTGATATAAAAAACTGAGAATGTGTTTGATTCCATTGTATGGTATGATATTCCATTGAAAAAGACTAAAAATCCAGTTTTGTGTTTTGATACGAAGGAGTGAGTTCATGCCTGTGTCCTTAGCGTGCAATGATTCCTGGCTGCTCAGCATCAGCTGCTTCAGATTATGAAGTGCATATCCATGTGGTAATACAAAGGGAACCCTGGAGGAGGGATTTTTTTCAATGAGCCTTGTGCGGTGAAGGACTTAGCTAACTCTGTGAACAGATTTTTGAATGCCTTCATGTTCACAGTGGCTAAGTTCCGCACCTCAGGGGTCAAACTCAAAAAGATTTCCGGGCTACCATTTGCAGTTCATATGTCACTGCAGGCTTATGTCAATCAGTCCACAGGTCGTGTTAGTACTAATTATCTTTTTTTGTGCTGTGTGATTCAGCACAACATTTCCCAGAATAGTTTTGAGTTCAATGGGATGATTAAAACCGCATGCTAGACTGAGGGAAACGTAAATGCGGATCTTGAGACAATATCCAAATATTCAAATCTTTTCATTTTCTCAGATCTCATCTCTCCAAAGGTTTCAAAAGCATCAAGTGCGCATGTCTTTGATCAGATTGATATTGCTCATTTAATCATATGTTTTCTTTATATTACACAGCCCTGGAAACATCATGAATTATTTCTTAACATGTATGTCCAACTTTGCACTACAATGCAAGTTATGGCTATTCCGGATTTTGGAACTCTTGTGACCAGCAGCTGGAGAAGAGTTAATTTCCTGGATTCAAACTCGGGCCAAGGAAGCTTTGGCATGTTCCAATGAAAACATAATGCTGTGACATCTACACCGCTCTCCCCCCAACTCACCCAGTATAATGATTTCCTCTAAATTATCTATTGTATCTCAGTAAGCAAAACGTTTTTAAATTGTCAATCACTTTTTTTTGGTGTCTGCATCAGCAATCAATAACTGAAATTATTTACTAGTCAAAATAGAATTCCATCTGAAAATTCATTAGCAAGAGCGGGCTTTCAATATAATGATTGTAAATAGAAAAGAGGAGGTCCAGATTACTGACGTGGTGTCTTACGATGTTTTAAGTAAGATTTAGAAACAAATGCTTTTTCATACTTCCCTGTAATGAGCTATGACATATGGGGCTGAATGTTCCCAGCAACAGTGGGAAGCTTGAAGGCAAGATGCAGGTCAGGAAAGTGGAGGAAAACCCCTTTGGGCCGATACCCATCGCATTTCTGCTTTCAGCAGCAGCCAGTTGAAATCACTAAAACTCCAATGAGGAGTGGTTTTGTTGTGTAACCATTCTTTTGCCGGAACAGCATGGCACTGTGGTGATGTAGGAAGGGCACAATGAAGGCAGTGTCCCTTCAGAGGCTGAGGGCAGGCCCTAATTGGAGACTCCACACTCCAGTGACATCCTCCATGGGCAGGTGAAACTGCACCTAGGGCCCAAACTACTTACTAGCTGGAAGCAGCACACCTCCACTATGAAGGTCCTGACAGCTTCATTCTGCAGAATGTTTTATGTGCATTCGTGTTTGCTATGGGCGTCTCCAACATGCCTCAATGACATCCACCTCTCTTGGTGGGGCTGTCAATCCAGGTATTCTATTTTGGGTCTGTAGCATTGAGACCCTGCATACTAACCTGAATAGCACAGTGAAATGGCTCCATACTGGGTACTGCTGGTAAATGCAGACTTGGGACCACAATTTGTTCCTGACATTGTGGCCCCAAAGCCTCAGGAAAGCTCAGCCGATAGCACAGATTAGCAATGAGTAAAAGAAGGTATAAGATAAATCAGCATAAGGCAATCGAGAGCCAGAATGATATCTTGAAGTCTTAGATCTAGCGAAGGAAGGGAAGTAAATAATTCCCGAGTACTGAAATCCTGTCAAATAATTAAATGGAGCAAGAATCAATAAATTTAACACCTGACACAGTTGAGAGGACATGCTAGAGTTGGAGCTACAGAGATGTAAGACAAGAAAATTTATACAAGGTCAAGGGAGATTATAATGAGAAGAGAGTTTAGGGGATAGAGGTCATTGAAAGTATGCCTTGTCTTATACCCAATCCAGAAGGGAATGAGAGGAAATTCCCAGCATTTGTAAACAGAGTTGATGGCTAAAGTTGTGGTGGGGAAAGAGATGTATTTGGTATGAAAGAAGAAGCAAAGCATCTTGTGGACAACATCAGCCATACAGGAGGGTCATCGTTGCACTTGCCATTAACCAATAAAATAAGAAGAGTAGAATTGTCAAGTTTAAAAGATCAAAATCATTTCCTATATGGACTGAAGTTACAGGATCAATAGAATGTTGTAGTGGGTGATTTGGCAGCAAATGAGTTGGTGTGCGATCTTAGAATAAACAATAATGGCCAATGAAATGGGGTCATTTAAGAGAATGCTGGACATGCATATGGTCACAGAAATTTGAGGGTGCATACATGAGGTTCAATGGTCGGCACAACATCGTGGGCTGAAGGGCCTGTTCTGTGCTGTACTGTTCAATGTTCTATGTTCTATGAAATGGAACAGCAGCACAGTTGATGGGAGAACAAACCAACTACAGGACAAGTAAAATTGAGGTGAGGGAAAGATCTATTTTGTATGAAAGAAGAAGCAAAGTATTTTGCAGGCAACTTCAGCAACAAATGGGGGTGACAAGATAAAATAAAAGCGGAAATGTGTCTTATAAGGGCAGGTCTAGACATCTTTAAATTGTGTCATTTTTAAACTTGAGAAACATTGTAAAAAAAAACTCTTAAATACACTCGCATTACATTGGATCTGGCTCCAAAGCGTCTGGAAAGTTTCTCGTCAACTATTTACAAAGATATCAAGTACAGCAGGAGTAGTCAGGCCAAATATATGGGCAAAAAGCATGTGAGTGCAGGGAGACTGAACCATGCTCACACATCATTCAGTGCCATAAAACATTTTAAAACTTTGTACCAGTCTGAGAACAGGACTTACCTGAAACAGCTTTCGTCTCCAGAAAACTATTATCTGAACCTTAACCTTGCTTCACTATGCAAACTGTAGATTGTAATTCACTTGTAGTACATCACTACTAACTTAATGTTACAATTCCTTCAATGCTGGGTCCAACAAGACAATTATGTTTGCTATTAAAGCACTGTTCCACTTCCGGGTCTGCTAAAAATAAACCTTTATTTGGTGAAATTTAAAAAAAAAGCACTGGAAAAACTCAGAAAAGACATCAATCTGGAGTGGGCGTTCACAGTTGAATAAAGGTAAGTCCTGACTGAAAACAAAGGAATCAAAACAAGGGTGGCATGGTGGCTCACTGGTTAGCACTGTTGCCTCATGGCATTAGGGACCAACGTCCAATTCCAGTCTTGATATCTATCTGTGTGGAATTTGCATGTTCTGCCTCTGTCCGTGTGGGTTTCTTCCCACAGTCAAAATATGTGCAGGTTGGGTGGATCGGCTGTTCTAAATTGTTTGTAGTGTCAAGAAACATGCAGGCTAGCAGGGTTAATTATGGGAAATGCAGAGTTACTGCATTTGAGCAGAGAGATGAGCAGAGAGATGTGTCTGGGTCTGATTCTCTTTGCAGGATCGATGCAGACTCAATGGGCTGAATGGCCTCTTTCTGTAGGGAAGCTATGATTTTAAGAAGCAGATACTGGGGGTAAAAATGGTGAGCAGAGTTCATGATGTGACAGTTTTGATATACCAACCCACCCTCGCTGGCATGTGTATTTGGTTTCCAAAAGGTGAAATTGACACCTCAATTCCATCAAGATTTTTGGAGGAATATCCACTGCAATTGCCCTTAGCAACGTCATGGTACAGTAGCCACAAACGCACACTGTCACAGCATGTAACTGGCATGGCTGTCACTCCTACACACAAACGGTCTCTCTCACACTTGTTGTTGTTTAACCACCAGCTCCGCAGTTTACCAGCCCATAGCTACATCCTGTGGAAACATCTTCCTCAGGTCATTGTTAGCTAGGACCCAATGCCCACTGTAGATCCACTGCTTGCCACTGTCAACTTGGGGACCATCACATACAAGCAACTGGATAAACTTGAAACCTGAGCTTTTATTTGCAATAAAAGCTAAAAGGGAACACAACCGAAACCAATAGAGACCGAAACAAAAATAGAAATTGCTGGAGATTCTCAGCAATAGAGGCTGATGTTTACCCCAACAATGCAAACCAGATTTCAACATCATGACCAAAGATTATCGAACATTCCATGATGGTCAGATGAATCCAACTCACATCTACTGGACCGAGTCAGTCAGACCCTGTCTGGCTGGGAATGCCTGACACATGAGAGCTCTGTCAACGACAAGGAGGGCTGGATTATATTGGAGGGCCAAACAATAGAACTACATCTTCATCAGGCCCATCACCTGCTCCACCATAGCCCAGGTTGAGGAATGCACTTCAGTTATGGGTTTCCCAGCAGTGTCATCAGCTGTGGTTATAGTTGGTACCCCTGGTCTCTCAGTAGCCAGCTTTGTAAGCCCCTGGGCCCTCAAATACACAGGTCCATGAGAGTGCTCCAGATGTAGGAATCACACCAGCTGCCAGGCTGACAGGCTCACATGTCCAGGAAGTGGCTGCAGTGATCACAGATCACCTGGACATTAATCAAATGGAACCCCTTCCTGTTGGTGAATTCCACAGTGTCGTGATATGGCACTCTCAGTGTCATTGTGCATAAAATCAATGGCATCCTGTAAACTCAGAGATGTCAGCCACATTTCTGAATCCTACTGCCTGGGCTGCAGCATTGATCTCATCATTCGGCAGCTAAGAGTGTCAATGTGGTGTCACCCAGATGGCATCAGCCACTGTTCTGATGTATTTGTGGGTATATGACTGAGAGATGCCATTTGGCTCACCTGTCGCGCCCTGGAAGGAACCAGTTGCATAAAGCTTTATAGCTGTCATTACCCTCACAGCCGCTCAGAGAGGATGGACTGTAACAGCTGCAGCCCTCAGCACGCCTCCTACAGCTTCCCACTGCTGCAGCCATCAGGTCCCTCTCCAGCATCCAAGGTTCAGTTACAGTGTCCCACTACCTTGTCGATTTTCGGAAAAATCCATCTGGTTCACTCATGTCCTTTAGGGAAGGAAACGGCCATCCTTACCTGGTCTGGACTACATGTGACTCCAGATCCATATTAATGCAGTTGACATTTAACTGCCCTCTGGGCCATTGGGAATGGTCAATAAATGCTGCCTAGCCAGCAACACTCTCATCCCATGAATGAACAAAGGAAAAATAATACATACAGAGTTTGTGTTAGCACTGTACCTCACTTCTTCCCAGCAAAGAGTTGTACCCAATGAAACTCTAGGCTTCTTGAATACTGCAAACATTCCTAGGGGTCCTACCTCTGCAACCGCCTGTTGAATTCTAATCCTCCACACCAGCCTGATGCTGTTGGGTTTGCCGTTGGCCCTGGTCTTCCTGCAACCATATTCAACTTTGTAGGTAGGCAGCCACAGTAAACCATCATTGCAACCAGTGGCAGGGCTTGGTGGAAATGGTAACAGAAGGAGTGAACGAGGTTCTCTGAACTTCGAGCAGTTATAGGTGGCCCACTACACAGATGGGGGCTAAGCATACCCCTCTGTACAGTGAGACATGCAGCACTCTGAGAATGTCCATATTCAGGCTCAGCTTGTACGGTAACTTGGTGAAGATGCCAACCAATGTCACCAAGAAGGAAGTGACTGCAGTGATCTGACACCCTTGTCTCACCCACATTCAGTACAGACTATTGTCAAACTATGTGACAGATTATCTGTCAACATTGTGTGGTCTGCACAGGAACCTTGGAAGTTGCACACAGACTGGATCCCTTTCAACCAGTATTGGCCTTCTGTAACATCCTTGTTGCTAACATCCAAATCATTAAGGTGCCCAAGTTCAATTTGCAAGAACCAATGGCATGTTGCAAATTACCTTTGAGCAGCATCTGACCCCCAGTACCTACACTTCACACGCATACAATGTTAGGTGAGTTTGGTAAAACAGGAAACTGAATATTCACGAGGAGAGTTGGGCTGTCAGCAAGGTATTTAATAAGCCAGAATCCCCCTTAATTGGCAATTTGCTGCTGCCTAGTGTGAAACTCGACACAAAAATTTGAAACCATGAAAGATTGAACAAGGTGATCTGGACTTCTCTGATTGTGTCACACATCTTACCATATCCTATGTCACTCAGATTCTACCCCATGTTTTTGTTTTCAGGCAAAACTGAACTTTATTCTGCGCTTAACACCTACTCAGAATCTTTTTTTTATATTTTCTCTTCAATCATTACTATTTTTGTTCAGTGTACCTTTGATTTCTAATCTCCCTCACCCTCTAACCTGACCTCACCTTGCCTTTCAGTTGATCTTCCTGGATTTCTACAGAATAAAAAAAAATCACTTTCCATATGTTTTCAGTTCCAAGGGAGAGTTACACTGGACTCAAAGCATTAACACCTTCTCTTTCTACAGATGCTCCCAGACCCATAGTTTCTTCAGCACTTTCTTTATTTTAGATCTCCTATATTCACTTTGTTTAACTTTTGCTTTGTTTGGTAAATTCAGGGAAACAGGATGGCTGGGTTTTACCACACAACTGTATTTTTAAGTGAAATGTTTAGTTATTAACGCATTTAATGTTTACAAGTATTTACAGCACATGAACAGGGCAATCCATTTGTGCTTGACGCAAGCCTCTCAGTCCCTTCATATCCAGGATCAAGGTTTGAACAGTGCCATGAACAAGAGAAATTCACCTCTCTGGTAGTTCTGTAGAACCTAAACTGAAACATGTTTTAATTGATCCACTAGCTTGCTCAAAATCTTATGTCCATAGTTCATACATATTCATAACTTTGAATCCTCGTCCAAAAATATCAAGCCTTTTCCGAAGTGGAAGTCACTGATGTTTTAAAGCCAGAATTCTTTCTCATAAAATTTTCAAAAAGCTGTTTGCTTATATTTGGAAAAAGTGAAATAGGCAAACAAAATGTCATGTTCACAGCTAATAGTCTGACCTTCCCAATGCATGATTTTGACTTGAATCCCACTGATGTGGTTTGTTTTCATTGGGCACCAAAGTCTTTTGCATCTCAAGATTGGTCGGACAGATGATCTATTGCGCTCTACTTGATGAGAAAACATTTTCCCAGTCATTGTCAGTTAAAGCTTGTTAAGTTCTTGGGAAACTTATTGGAAGTGGGAAAGTGGTCCATATCTGAGAGTTAAAATTCTCCATGTTGATGACGATGAAATGTCCCCAAAATATAGCCTGAAGTTTTTATGAAAGCATATTTATATTGTCCTTTGTTGTTTCGAGGTTTGAGTTTTCAAAATATTTTTTAGAGGCCAGGTGGGGATCTAGTTGGGGGTGGGATTTTTTGCTGCCTGCATTGTTACCTATCGCTCTCAATTACGGTCGCAATGAAGCTGAACTTGGTGATGTAACTGGAGACAAGGAGCTGCTGAATATGTCTACCCAGGGCTTGTTGACCACTCCAGCCAAATAGCACAGAGCATAACTTACTTGTGTTTCATGAAGGAGGAATCATTCAGAACTCCGAGTCTCTTTTAACATGCATTTGGCACAGTAGATTTTGTTCCTGGGCTTTTATAAGCATCCTTTGATTGATAGGATGACAGTCATTGCTTAGGCTCACACTGGGCACTTAGAGGCTGCACAAGCTGTAATTTATTTATAACTGTAATAAGAGATTTTTTGATTTAATAATGGATAGCATACCTCTGAAATATACTTTGAAACTGGCTTCTATAATTTGTTTTTATCTCTGTGAGTGCTTTGTTTTGTTTGGAGTGTCTGAACATGAAATAAAACAAAATTCTAAATATTGAAAACACAGTAATGAAGGATGACTGACAGGCCCCAGCAAATGTGCAAATCTAATAGTTATTGCTCTTAATAACATTTGAGTGCTACGTGGCAGCTGAACTGAACATCATCCCTCCATAAACTGCATGCTCCGAACCACTTTCTAATCTAGCGCTATAGATTAATGAATTTCTCCAATCCAATGTCAGAGAAATAAAACATTTCAAGGGTGGTTTGTACCTAATGAGAACAATTATTAAAAGCTCTGAAGAGCTCATTGCAGTCTCTTTACCAGGAAGGTTATGACACAATTTTTTTGAGTGAGAAGGTTTCCTTGCCTCAGTCAGATTGGAACCAGAGTGTTGATTCTAGAAGTCCTGCCCCCCAAGCTCACAGTTCTCACTGAGGAGAAGAGAGTATTAGGCTGGGAGGTATTTCATACATCCACAGTTGTTGGTGGCCACAGTACTTTTAAATGTGCAACTGCCTTGACTCAGAGGTGAGTTTCATCACCTAAATTTCTGAAAAATAATCTGTGGGCTTTAGACATTTGAGGAAAGTTCTAAATCTACCAGACACCTTGAGGAGGTCAGGTGATCCTTTGGGGAGCTCAGGTATATGTTTGGAGAGGTCTGGGTAACCTCTGGAGTGGTTAAAGTACCTCTTCAGGATTATTAACAACAGACAATGATGTGTATAAAAGCTGTGTGGAACAATCAATTTGTTTAAATCACCTTCCCTTTAAATTTTGATCAAAAAATGCCTGCTGTGCGAAAAAGCAAAGTGGCTTGCAATTTCATTAGCTATTTGTTGACACAGACTTGTGGATCATCATTTTAGCTTTACTGCTTCTATACTGCTTTCACAATGCATCTTATCACAGTGGGGGGCCTGTAGATACACATGTTGATTGTAGGCTCCAAGTAAATATAAAGGAATTAAACGCCTTTGCTATGAGGCTATGAACATACATGTTTGCTTTTACAAGGGATAAGTACTTTCACGGAATAGTTCTTAACAGGTACTTTGACTTTAAATCAATATGTGTCCTGTGATCTGTCTATTGTAAACATTTGTGAGTTGACATGAGCATGTGGGTGAAACATGATTTGACATGATTTGACACTAAGTTAGCAAAGTTATTGGGCTATGAAGATGAGTGGGGGTCATGGGTTGGTTTTAACTTGGCACAGATTCTGAGAATCCATATAGGAGTATGGGAGTGAGTACAGAGGCATGAGTTGGTATGACGCAGCAAGGAAAGTGTGAGGAATGAGGGCTAGAGGAAGATATTGTTTCTATTATAATGAGGATGGAAGCCCAGAGAACTGAGGTGGGTTTTCTAAACTGCCTACCTCAGTACTTGCTGTGGCTGCCTGTGCACTGTTTTTAAGGGTGGCAAGACTGATTCCAGTTGGTGCCTGTACCCAGGATGAAAATCCGATCATCTGAGAAAGTTTCTCACCAGTCAGATTTAGGGAACTGGAAAATTTTTGACACTTTGCACCTGACTCTGGATCGAAAATTGAGCCATATGTCTCAGTGTTTTCATCTGATGTATTAACAAAAATATTAACTTAAGAGATTTGTTTTTGAACTGAAGTAATTTTCTGTAATTATGTGCAAAACATCTTTATATTCCCATAACCATGTCAACAGTAAGAAAGGATCCTTTTCTCACTATTCACATTGTGTAAGTGAATGCAAGAACTTTACCAAAAAAATAAATAAACGCACGAGACTATAATCTACATATAAAGAAGAGTATGCATAAGACTTTGCTACTTACAGTCTAGCAAACCATGATTGGTGAAATTGCTGACTGATGCTAAATACTCAATTATGTTACAAAACTCGGTCAGTCACATTTTTGTCCCACTGAAATTTAATCTAATTTCACCTTATCCAGGAACTCCTTCGCAAATAGTACTCAGCACATGACATGGACTGCAGCAGTTTGAGAAGGCTTCACCACCATTTCTCAAGGGCAACTAAAGATAGGCAATAAATGCCCACTTTACCAACAGCACTCTCATCCCAACTAGTAGAAATATAGTCCCCACAAGAGGAATAACCTCGGAATTAGCTTGTGCAAAATTATTATTTAAATATTAACCTCTATTTAAATAGCAGACAGAAATTAGATGGAAAGCTGCATCAATCATAGGTTAATGTATTTTTCAATCTGGCACAGAGGTGAACTAAGGTACATAGATTACAAATATTAGTACAGGCACAAAAAGCAGATAACTATTGTAAGGAATTTGTCCTTCAGTAGGAGCATACTGTGAAATCGATCGTTTATCAAAACATAATCATATATTTGATCTTGTACAGATGTTATAACTCAACATCACTATTAATCCAAGGTACAATATAGAATTAAATGTTTTGGAAGAATACATATGTATTTTGTGAAGTTATTGTTCTTACTTAGTCTCCGATTGATTGTCCATCATTGCAAAATTGCTTCTAACCGTAATATTTCTAATTTCAATTTATTTTGAATGAAACTATCCTTTAACCTTACTCTATTTTTTGCAGAACATTTCTGGATTGGAAATAAGGACAGGCTATCCTTCAATAACACTAGAGCAAGTAGAGTTTGGTCATGAAGTGAATTTAAATGTCAACAGCGTTAGATCATTTTTAAATAGGGTTGCCAAATCTATTTCATGACTGTTATGTCAAATAAGCTTGAGTCTACTTAACGCTGAGCTCTATTAAAGATGATTTCTATAAAGGAAGATTACCAGCAAAGAAAACTTGTTAAACAATCTTTACACTGGTATACTTTTTTGGACGTATTCCCAGTGCTTCCCACCTTCAGCAGCTCCAAAATCAAATACCAGAGACAGTGTTATTTTACTGTCTGGGTGCTACTCTGTATCAGCTAACAGTAAATTGCTGACCTTCTACATTTCAGTTAGTAAATCAATTTGACAATAAATTGATGACAATAAGTTAACTTGCATTAGTTGCACATAAGCACAGTCAATGCAGAGATGATCCTTGTGGGCGATTTATCCTGCACTCCAGAAATTGCACCACAATTAAGTGTTGAATGGGTGGCACAGAATAATGCAGTACTACCAAAACAAAATAAATATAAAGCACCTAATGATATGGATAATGTTACAGTGGTGCCTGGCCCCATCCTTTTATCTGCAAATGTTCTTCTAATCCAAGTTATTCCACACCACTAAGTCCTCCACCTGTCAACCAAGATTGCAAAGTGTTAACATGAAGAAGGGCCCAGCCCCTATGGTTGTAGAGCTATTATTATATTATGTTTTTTCTTCATTAGTTGTCCATGAGATGTGCACACTGCTGGCAAGGCCAGAATTTATGGCCCATCACTGCATCCTTCTGAAGGTATTAGGGAGACACCTTTTTGAAACTTTACAGTGTATTTATGTAGTTATATTTATAGGCCTGTAAGGACGAAATTCCAGAAAGTTAACCCAATGATGAGAAAGAAGCAATACATTTTCAAGTCAGGCTCGTGTGTTGCTCAATTAGGAACCTGGAGGAGGTGATGTTCCCTGCTGTCCCTATGTTACCAGGCAGTTGAGATTGCAGATCAAGAAAATGCTGTTGAATTTGCTTTGCAAATGCTGCTTGAATTATCTAGGTTACTGAACTGAAAGACCGTCAACAATTGGGGCAACCGGGCTCAACCTTCTGTGCCTACTGAGCTGATAACAGTTGTTGTAGACTGCACTGGCTCAGTTCAGCAGGAACAGAAGTTGTTCCCCTTTGACTACACTTCCTGAGATTTGTGGACAGCTCGAACTTCCTTCTGAAGAAGGAGTAACACAAATTCAAATTAATGGAGGAAGCATTTGATCTTTGACCTTTTGTGATACCAATCTTTGTGATTTGTAAGTACGGTTATTATTATTTCCACAACTCTCACTTACAACAATATACAAAAGTTTTCATTGAATCTTGTAGCTGAATTAATTTTCAAAAATATGATAAGTTATAAGACTCACTCGTTAGTGCATGTAATATATATTTAAAACTCTTATTGCTGCTCGATCAAACCTGTAGTTACCCCAATAAGAGTTGCATCTTAATTATTCTCTCTCAGAAATACCTATGACAGTAATGAGGTGTAATCTTAAAATTCTATCTTGTACATTCTATCTAGTTCCATTTGTAGCAGCACAGGACCTACACCAGAAATCAACATTTGTATACCAGAAGGCAATATAGTCCAAATTAGCACATGCAATTCCTTAAATGGTAAGGCACCATTCCTCAGCAAAGTATTTGAAGATAAACACTCCCTAAACTGGTAGGGAGACCTACATTGTGCACTTCCTAATGGCCATCATCTCAGACACAGATGCTGAATACCGTGAGAAAGCCATGATCAATTTATGTATGTTCAGAAATGTCATTGAATAAATTTTGAAGATTCGCTCTTATTTCAGCCAATATTGATGAGGTTAAAAGGAAATGATGCGGAAAGAACATTTTTTTTAACAGATTGCTTATTTAGAATCTGGTATGTTTGTCAAAAGTAATACTTTAGAAATAAGTTCAAGGGCAATTCTAAGTCAATAACAAAGACAGACTTTTGAAACTTCTAAGAGTTAGTGCATGACCTAATGAGCCAAGATTCAAATTGGCAAAATTCTATGTCATCACTTAACAAATTTATTTGAAAGATTATGCCATTGTCTTTTTTTTATAAACAGATATGAGTAGTTCTTCTAGGGATATCATTGGATAGTGTGAGGAGATTGTCTCTAGAAGCATAGAAATGCAACTGGCCTATTATATCTGTCAGCTGAAAAAGATTCTATTTTTATAATGTAGTGCACAGCTCCTGTGATTACTGACGTGTACTCACACATGGCATATTTTCAATTAAGATATAGCTTCCAGCCTCTGCTGCCC
Source organism: Stegostoma tigrinum (assembly GCF_030684315.1). NCBI lineage: Eukaryota > Metazoa > Chordata > Chondrichthyes > Orectolobiformes > Stegostomatidae > Stegostoma > Stegostoma tigrinum. The sequence continues at coordinate 73,913,792 of NC_081361.1, read as the reverse complement.
TTTTGGGCAGTGAATCTGGTACCTCACCCCTCTAGTTCAAATAAATATTCCTCAACTCTCTGATCCTACAGCCAATTACTTTAAATCTATAATCTCTGATTATTGTCTCTCTATGAATAAAAGTAGATTTTTCCTAAACACTCTGTCAAGTGCTTTGCATAATGCTAGGTACTTCTTTGAAATCTTTCAGGCACCTCTGTTTCAATGAAAGCAACTCCAGCCAATGCGATCTGTCATCATAGCTAACACTTTTGAATCCTGCGAACATTTTCAGAAATCTCCTCTATACCCTTCATATAGCAATTACCCATTGTAATGTGACCAGAATTGTACACAGTACTTATACTGTAGTCAAACCTGTGTTTTGTACAGTTCTGGTGTTACGTCAGTATACTCATGTTCTAAGTCTCAGTCGATAAGCAAACAAGTATCTTCCTTAAACACCTTACCCACTTGTCCTGTTGCATTAAGAGATCCTCAGGCAAGCAGGTTAAGGTCCTTCTGCTCCTCTATACTTCTCAGTATCCTACCCTTTATCATATATTCATTTGATTTGCTTATTCTCTCAAAATGAATTACCTTACAGTTCTCTAGATTGAATTCCCATTGGCTACCTGTCTTTTGCCCAACTGACTAGTTCATTGATACCCTCATGCAGTCTATAGCTTTTTTCCTATTACCAACTACAAAATCGATTGCTGTATCATCAGCAAACCTTCAAACATATCCTTAAATTTAAGGCTAAATCATTTATATATGCCTCTGAGTAAGGGATTCAACACTGAGCTCTGTGAAACCCAACTGAACACAACCATTCAGTAACAGGAATACCTGTCGATCTAATGTTTAGTTCATGATATCCTTCATAGTGAGAAGGAAAAGAAGATACAGATAACAAGATAATAAAATGTGAGGCTGGATGAACACAGCAGGCCAAGCAGCATCTCAGGAGCACCTAGGATCAATTTAACACTTAATGTACTCCAAATGCTAAAGATTTAAAGCTTGAAACTGAAGCCAAGAATTGGCCACAGAATCCAGGAGAAGTAGGAACTGCGGATGCTGTAGAATCTGAGATAACAAGGTATAGTGCTAGATGAACACAGCAGGCCAAGCAGCATCGGAGGGGCAGGAAGGCTGACGTTTAGGCCCGCATCTAGGCCCGAAACATCAGTCTTCCTGCTCCTCTGATGCTGCTTGGCCTGCTGTCTTCATCCAGCTCTACACCTTGTTTCACTGAATCCAGGAATTGCCTTTCTTTGATTCTGTCAAGAATTTACTTTTCCAGATATTTGGAGGAACACTGTCACTGTACCTTGTGATATCTGACAATTTATTACACAATGGCAGCAGTGTTTTTCCATTATATTTTCTACAAGGAGAATAATTGCATTAATAATGACTCTTGAAGAAGTGATTACTGAAGAGGAGATACAGCTGGATAATTTTCTGACTTCCTTGAACATTTATATGTTGCTGTTGATTTGATCTTGGCATTGCCTAGTATGTAGAATGACTAGTTTGCTGCTTTCTAGTCACTGTAAAACTGAGGCCACCTCCATCTACTGACCATGTCCTAAATCCTTACCAAGTTTCATTCAATCATCTTTGCTGTAGTCACTGACTAATACTGAATCCTGGTTGAGCAATCTCCATGGCCTCCCCCAATTTCTCAGGTCTCCCTTTAAGTCCATATGATATTCAAACTTCACCAATGTTAGGAACAAAAACAAATTTGCTGGAAAAGCTCAGCAGGTCTGGTAGCATCTAGGAAGAAAAAATCAGAGTTAATGTTTTGAGTCCGGTAACCCTTCCTTAGAACTCCAATTTTAGCCTGTGGAATATTTCCAATATTAATCATTCCATTATTATGCCATGCCTTCCCCCAACCAGACCTTGGGCTTTAAAATTCTCTCTAACTCTCCGCTCTGCTTTATTCCCTTAAACCTACTTCTTTCGCCAGGTATTTGGTCATTTGACCAATGATCAAAGGTGATGCACTTTGGAAATGTTGTTATTATGTTGATAGGGATATATAAAAGCATTATTGTTGTACTTGCTGTATTAGTGAGATCTTGTTTATGCATTTAGTTACACCTGATGCCTTTCTGAGCATCCACTTGTAAAGGAATTGCAGGGCAGTTACACCTCTTGATTCACATGACATCTTGTGCCTGAATTTTCCTTGTGTATCTATTTACTTTGAAGCAGTTCCTGAGTTTATGCTGGAGGAAATAGAATGGGCAGCTCCACTGTTGAATCTTCACCTCCCTTTCTTCTTCCTTACTGATGACGCATTTCATCAACTACTCACGTTGTCAATAATGGCAAGAGGCTGTCTATTAGTGTCTCCCACACTTTCCCAGCACTGCAGCTTCCATTAAAAAATGCCTCATGGAAACAGCTCAGATATTCCAGAAATAAAGATAAAAAAATGCAAAGCTGCAGATGTTTCAAAAGTGTAATAAAAGGTACTTTTGTAATCTGAGAGTTAAAACAAAACAAATTTTGAATACAATTAAATATTTTAATAGTTTCTTTTTTAACTTCATTTGACTGCTCATACAACAGCAGAATTCAGGAGGATTCATCTAGTCATTCTTTCTCTTCTATCAGGCCTGTTCTTATTTCCAACAAAAAGGAGGAATAAAAAGCATTAAGGATTTCTGCATTGAATCATTTGGAGCGCATTAATTTCTTAATTGGGTGCGATGACACTGAAATACTGTCTGACCAGGAGTTAGCAAAGGGAACCTCACCCATTGGTTGGAGAACGAGTGAGGGCCATAAGTCACTTTTCACCAGGAAGTCTGACATATTTCATTCCAATCAGGTACTTAATCAAATTATGCCTAGTCCCTTACCCACAACTGGTTGAATACTAGCTGAAGTCGGATGAGACCCTTAAGTGTGGTTCTTAAGGAATCACGTATGGATCCCAGTTGGCCTTTCCACCTCAAATTTGATCGGGTTTGATCATATGGCCCATCCCACCACTGAACCTGCCCATGGGAGAGAGATAGATTCTGTATACTATGAGGGTTTACAACTTTTCCCTCCATTTTAAATTATGAATAAAGGGACAATTCCAAGAAACTGACTCATTAAGCATATTCAAGGTTGAACCAGACAGATTGTTAATCAGTAACAGTATCAAGGGTTATGGGGATAAAGCAAGAAAGTGGAGTTGCAGATTATTAGATCAGCCATGATCTCATTGAATGGTGGAGTAGCATTGATGGGCTGAGTGGCCTACTTTAGCACCTATAACATATGGTCTAAAGAGATATGAAGGCTACAATGAATTTCTTGATGTAGGTGATTAAATTCCTAATAGTATTTGATGCGTTAATGACATGTGACTATTGGGAAAGGTGTATGTTGGTAATGTTGGAATGACCTTGGTCCAACATTAAATAATTGTGAATGGTTAATCTGATGCCACAGCTACTGTCTTTTTGGTAAGGATCATATCATTCCCCTCCCTTCCCTTTCTTCTATCTGTGCCAAGAAGACAACTCCTCCATTTCCCAAATTATAGACTATCTATCCAGCAGAAGTGAATTTAGGTATGCGGCCTTGATGCCCTCAGATATTACAGTGTAACAGTACAATTTAACTCGGCTACGGACATAAAACTACATCATGGATGCAAATGTATAGCTTGGCACCTTCAGTTGCTAAAACAACACATAATTTTCCTCCCTTCGCAGGACAGACTGCCTTTAGAGGTTCTGATAACACTAACTATCTTCGAGAAGCATTTTATAAAAGGGACGACTAAGAACATTTGGCTTAATTTCAGCACAGCTTGACTGAAAGGCTGAAACCCACCCATCTGAGAAGTCTCCATTGAGAGCAATTTTAAATAATTTTGAGTAAATTCATTCCTGAGGAAGATTTGCCTGAGAGCACTAACAGCAACTGCAGTGATACCAGGGCTTCTAGTTGTATAGTGTTCAATATAGCAGTGAAAATAGAAATATAGAGATATACAGCAGAGAAATAGATCCAACTTGTCCATGTTGACCTGATATCCAGAAATGATCTTGTCACAAATGCCTGAATTTGGCCCACATCCCTCTAAAACCTTCCAATTCTAGGACCCTTCCAGGTGCCTTTTTAATGTTTTAATTGTACCAGCCTCTTCTGTTTCCTCTGGCAGATAATTTCAGACACACACCACCCTCTGCATGAAAAAGTTGCCCCTCAAGTTCCTTTTAAATCTTTCCCTCTCAACTTAAACTGCTTTAGTTTTGGACTCCCCTACCCCAGGGAAAAAAATACCTTGTCTATTTGCCCTATCCATGCCACTCACGATTTTAAAAGCCTCTATAAGGTCACCCTTAGCCTGCAACACTCCAGAAAACCTCTCAATGTTTAGCTGGAGAGGTGTCCTGAGTGAGTGAGTAGGCAGCACGGAGAGCATTCAGGGCCAGTGGTGTTGGGATTTGGGTGGGAGAGAGCGTGTAGAGATGATGTAGCAGCCCATAGAGAGAGTGGTAGAACAAGAAACTTGGTGGGAGGTGGGCACAGTTCTAATGAGTGTGAGGGGTATGGAACAATGATGGTGACACTTATGCTGGCAGAGTGGAAAAGGATATTAACCTTCTTCCTACATTTCTGTCCCTTCCTCCAGATGGCTGAGACTGCACTGGACTGGGTGGTAACCTGGGACCAGGCTGGTATGGTCTGGTGTCATCATCTCCACTACACATTCTTGGGGAAAAGGACATCCTGTGTTTGCACCACCCCAACCAGTATGGCCTCCGTGTGTCCATTCACAAAGCAAAGTAACAATTACCCCTTGTCTGCCATGTCTGGAACCACGCAGGGCAGGTCCAAACTGACAGTGCTATCCGGGTGCGCAATGGGCTTTTAAAGCTGGCACAGGCACCAAGAAAAGCTGGTGTTTCAGTGGGTATCTGGCGAACGATGGGTTGTTCCAGAATGACGCATGGCTAGATCAGAATATCATCAGACCTGAGGGTCGCCATAGAGATGGAGGAGGTACTTAATTAGACGAGTTTGTTAAGATATGATGAGAAATCTCACTAGGCATCACGTCAAAAGAAAATCTAAAGGACTCGATAAAACTCACACTTTGGCAAAAGAAACATAAGATTCAACTCAACATTTGAGTTCAAAGATTACAAAGTTCTAAAGAAGGGTTGTTGGACTCAGAAGCCCAGTAGAGACCCTTTCGATGGCTATGAATGTCCACTGCAGGAATTCGTGGTGGGTTTTCTGGTTTTCAATCACTTCTGGGTAGCACAGTCACCATGCAGAAATGCCAAAATGTGCACCCCTTTTTGCTTGTTTGTGGTTTCCTCAGGGGGCTCCCTGATTCAAAGCCATTCAGTACCTGGTTAAAGGATACAATAGAGGGTGACTCTCTGAGAGCCCCAATTACCACCGGCCAATGCAGCCAGTGGGCCCTTCCTTATGATCCCCATCCTGCCCTCACTCAGATGTGACCTGTGGCCCTCTCTGATCTGGGGCTTCTGCTGGATGCATTGCTACCACTATCTCCCTGGTGACACTGACAATATAAGGAGCTGGCAACCTTAGATTGCCCAACAGCTCTGCCAGTCACCAATTGCCAGCTGGCACATGATGCAGTAGGCCTTCCCAAACATAGTAATGTAGAACTCACATCAGACCCCCATCACTTGGATTATATTCCACCCTAGGTTCCTTTATCTGTGAGTTATGGCTCTCCAATATTGCCTGGGAATTAAATATATTCTTTATTACCTTTATAATCGGTAAGTTTTGATGGAAAATAAAATAGTGACAGGTACCTGTAAGTAACAGCTAGAAGCTCAGATCAAACCCAAACATGGCACTGACAGTCGAAATCTAACAAGTGATAATTCTCTCTTGGCATGCAACACCTTCACTTAAGAATACAAGCTCATAGCTAATGTGCGTTGTCAGAGCTAAGGGCATTATAGAACATAGAACATAGAACAGTACAGCACAGAACAGGCCCTTCAGCCCACAATGTTGTGCCGACCATTGATCCTCATGTATGCACCCTCAAATTTCTGTGACCATATACAGGTCCAGCAGTCTCTTAAACGACCCCAATGACCTTGCTTCCACAACTGCTGCCGGCAACGCATTCCATGCTCTCACAACTCTCTGCGTAAAGAACCTGTCTCTGACATCCCCTCTATACTTTCCACCAACCAGCTTAAAAACTATGACCCCTCGTGCTAGCCATTTCTGCCCTGGGAAATAGTCTCTGGCTATCAACTCTATCTATGCCTCTCATTATCTTGTATACCTCAATTAGGTCCCCTCTCCTCCTCCTTTTCTCCAATGAAAAGAGACCGAGCTCAGTCAACCTCTCTTCTTTAACGTTAAAAAACTTTCATCAAAGAAACTAGTGTAGCTCTATGGGCCATAAATGCAAAACATAAACATACTAGTTCTCATCAGGCTAAAAGTCTATCTTCAGTACTTTCAGTAAAACAAAAACTAAAAATATCATACTATCTTTCCCTCAAAATTAAAAAAAAACGGAATTTGGCATTGTAAAATGTTCATGAGCAAATTTCAGCCTTAAAATCCAGCCAACAGTGTTCCTCCATAGCACTCAAGTCTAGCAAGTCAGCTAGATCTGATACTGTTGTAGAGCCCCAGACAGGATAACAAAATGTTTTTGTGGTTATGACTTCACAACTATATAACTGCGATTTCTGAAACACCGAAATTAAATTGTCCATTGGTCAGTTACATTCTGCCCTAAACTGTAAAATAGGCTGGTCTTCAGATGAATAGAACTGATTCTTTCTAATTGTTTCCCCAGTTCATCATTTCTTGGCACATAGCTATAATTGTTTGCTCAAGTCGAAAAAAAACTCGCTGATAAACCATTGAAGTCTGTTGACCAGTAGAATTCCCAGAGGCATCTAGAAACTGCTGTGACATGTCTCAAAAGCAATGGTTGGATTAGGAGGAAAATGACTAAAAGACTTACCCACTGACTCTCGCCAATTTGAATTCAGATGAAGTCTTAGACAGGATATAAACCCAGCACGTCCTAAAACAGTGGCTCTACCACAGCTAATCAACCAGATTTCAACTCTCTTAACCCTGTGGAATAGCTAAGAGGTCCCCTATTACTTCAGTTGCTGCTGAGCAGATGCCAACAGGAATATGAAAATAGATGGAAGTGTAAAATAATCCCTCAACTAAATAAGCAAATGAAATAATTGGGAAGTACCCTGCCTTTTAAAATGTCATTCAGATCTATGGAAGGGAAATCCCAAGCATTGGACTTGAAACAATAACTATTTCTCTCTCCATAGATGCTGCCAAACCCTGCCATGCATTTCCAACAATTTCCATTTTTCAAGTTTCCAGCATTTGCAGTATTTTACTTTTATGACATCAAAAGTGCCTTGATATTTAGCTATTCCTTTCAGAGACTCTCATAACTACACTCACAAGGATTTAAAAAAGACTCAGAGGGAAAATTAGTATTTCATCCTAGTTTCAACTAAAATTGTTAAAAAAAATACTGTGACACCAGACAACACTCAGAACTTACACTTGCAGAATTGCCTTAAATAGCAACCGTGTGAAAGTAAAACAGTTTTTCTGATTTTTTTTCAGAAGAAATGTAAATTAATATCTTAAAGCTGTTCTTCTCAAGGAACTAATAACTCAATTACCTGTGGTACATAGCAAAGCTTCATTTCCCCTCTCAAACACCAACATCCATCACTTCCATCCCTTTCCCAAGCCTTCATGTGTGAAGGCTTCAGATATGCATTGAGCTTCTAGTTCTTCATTGGTGTACCTTTGACTATTATTTTCATGCTTCAGTAATCAGCTTAGGGCAACAGCTGGCCCCACCAGCCTTCAGTTCAGCTGGAGTGGAACAGCAACAGAGGGTGATGCCGAGGAAATCAAATCAAGCTGGAAATGGCTTGGAACATGCAGCTGCAGTCTGCTTAATTCAGCCAACACTGAAAATGTTGGCCCTGGTAGAACAGGAGCTTGAAATTATTATCTTCCCCTTTGCATTGGCAAATTACTGTTGAGAGAAGCAGTTCCACTCAACGACATACTCTCCACACTCCCTTCCAAACATCTTTTAGTGTTTTTACATTTATTATATAAACCCTGTTTACCACTTATCAATTGGAGAGACAATCTTCACTGCACGTGAGGCCAAAGAAAACCTCTCAATCATTCTATCCTTCAACTCATTCAATATTCTGCGACTATCATAAATTTTCTGTCAATTTATATGTCTCTTATGTTATCTGGTTAAAAAGGAAATCTATTTTTATCAGAACCTTAGTTTCCCCAGTAGCGAATTGTGCTTGTTTTATGAGCTATTTGTTCTATTGTCTCACACTCTCTGAGGGCGGGTAACCCCCTAAAGTCAATACTAATGTTCTCGCAATTTACTGCCTGTTTCTTGACATTAAAACATCCACAGCCAAATGCTTAAAGCTTCTGTTTTACTTTTATTCAATATACTTGAGCATAATGGCTTACCTAATCCACTCACACTAACAACATTAACCTCCCTGTGTGATCAATATGTGCAGGTTTATATCTATAATTATGATGTTGCACAATTTTTATATAATTTTCTAAACATACATATACACACAGATATGGAGGGCTGAATTCTGGTGAAGGCTCATTGGACTCGAAACATTGACTCTGATTTCTCTCCACAGATGCTGCCAAACCTGCTGAGCTTCTCCAGCATTTTCTGTTTTTATTTCAGATATTGGTGGGCCTTGTATTGTACTAGAGCCTTGTTTGTGGAATAGTCAGTCAGAGATGTACAGGACGGTAATAGGCCCTTCGGTCCAACTCATCCATGCTAACCAGGTATCCTAAATTAAACCAGTCCCATTTGCCAGCCCCTTCCTATTCATTTACCTTTCCAGATGTCTTTTACATGTTGTAATTGTACCAGGTTCCACCACTTCCTCAGGCAGTTCATTCCATATACACACCGCCCTCTGTGTGAAAAAATTGCCCCTTAAGTTCCTTTTAAAATCTTTCCCCTCTCACCTTGAACCTATGCCCTCTAGTTTTGGACTCCCCTACCATGAGGGAAGACCTTATCTATTCACCCTATCCAAGCCCCTCATGATTTTATAAACTTCTATAAGGTCACCCTTCAGCCTCCAACACTCCAGAGAAAGTAGCTTATTCAGCTTCTCTCTATAGGTCAAATACTCCAAATTTGGAAACATCCTTGTAAATCTATTCTGAATCCTTTCAAGTTTAACATTATTCATCCTTTAGCAAGGAGACCAGAATTAAATGCAGTATTCCAAACATGGCCTAACCAATGTCCTGTACAGCTGCAACATGAAATCCCAACTCTTATATTCAATGCACTGACCAATAAAGGCAAGGATATCTTCTTCACCACACTAACTACCTGCGACTCCACTTTCAAGGAACTATGAACCTGTACTCCAAGGTCTTTTTGTTCTGCAACACTCCCCAAGACCTTACCACTTAGTGTACAAGCCCTGTCCTACTAAAATGTAGCACACCATAGTTATGCAGATTAAACTCCATCTGCCACACTTCAGCCCATCTGATCAAGATCCCATTGTACTCTGAGGTAACCTTCGCTGTCCACTTCCCCACCAATTTTTGTGTCCTTTGCAAATTTACTAAACATACCTCCTGTATTCACATTTATATAGGTGACAAAAAGCAGTGGACCCAGTACCAATTTCTATGGCACACTGCTGGTCACAGGCCTTCAGTCCGAAAAGCATCCCTCCACCACCACTCTCTGTTTCCTACCTTCAACCTAATTTTGTATCAAAATTTCTAGTTCTTCCAGTATTTCATGTGATCTAACCTTGTTCACCAGTCTACCATGTGAAACCTTGTCGAATGCCTTACTGAAGTCCATCTGGACAACGTCTACCACTCTGCCTTCATCAATCCTCTTTGTTCCAACAATTTGAAGTTCGTTACAAGTAACAAATTAGAATAGTAATTTCACTGACATTTGGAGTAGAGATATGTGAAGCAATCCAACACAGAAGCATTGGTGATTTAAATGAATAAAGGATTGCTGTTTACCATATGTTGTTGCCAAAAAAAACCAAATCTGCAAAATTGTCTTAATTGACTTAGCCTGCCTCTTAAATGGCAAAAGTCTTTTTTTGAATTTTTAACCTACTAGAAAGCTACAGAAATTATTTTTACAGGTAGGCAACGTTACTGGACTATGATGAAAAACAACACCTCAGTCTATAGCAAATCTAACCAACAGTTGTAAGGATCATTAAATGAGAATAAAAACAATAGTCCAAATTAAAAGCTTTTGATGAAAAGCTAGAATATTAGCAAAACTTCATGTTTTGATAAGAAACAGGAATTAGTTAAGTTAATTGAGTTAAGTTAATAAGTTAAAAATGAAACCAGGTACAAAGAATGTGGAGTCACCTTGTCTGATCTGGGCATATTATAAAACAGAACCACAGAAATTAAGTTAATTGAAATTGTGTAAAATTTATTTGGAAGTTGAAAGACACCAGTGGAGCTGACATGGATTGATTGAAGTCAGCATTTGTTGAGCTTGTCTTCTTTTGAAATCCAGAGAAGTTAACTCTGCAAGCATTTTTTTTATGTTTAATCAGGTTTACTTTGTTTTAAATTCAACAGGTAACATCTTGCAAGGAGTCAATAATTAGAGGACTGCATTCTCGGTCGTCCTGGAATACATCACCAGGAAAAAGAGCTTTAAGGAAGGTACACAAACAACATCAAGGTGGGCTATAACGTGGTGGTGTGAACAAAGAATTAGATGCCCCAATGTTAATTTAGCTTAAGGTAGATTTTGATAGGTCATGACCAGCCTGACAATGATATAAACATTTCTACCTTTGAAATAAAATCATAAAGGCCATTTAAAAGAGCGGTTAGGTACATCAGCATTTTTTCCTTCACTTGTAGGCCATGGATGTCACTGGCTGGCCAGAATTTATCGCCTGTCATTAGTTGCACTTGAGAAGGTGATGGTGAGCTGCCTTCTTGAACCATCACAGTCCATGTACTGTGGATTGGTCCACATGCCTTGATAGAGGAGATTCCAGCTTTTCAACTGAGCAGCAATGAAGAAATGGTGATATATTTCCAAGTCAGGCTAGTGTGTGGCTTGGAAAGGAACTTGCAGGGGGTGGTGTTTCCATGTACCTGTTGCCTTGTCCTTCTAAATACAAGTTGTTGTGGGCTTGGAAGATGCTGTCAAAGGATCTTTGGTGAATTTCTGTAGTACATCTTGTTGATAGTACACACTGCTGTTACCAAGCCTTGGAGATGGAGGGAGTGGATGCTTGGTTTTGCCAAATCAAGCAGGCTATTTTGTTCTGCATGGTGTCAAGCTTCCTGAGCGTTGATGGAGCTGCACTCATCCAAGCAAGTGGGGAGTATTCCATCACACTCCTGACTTGTGCCTTGTAGATGATGGATTGGCCTTGGGGGAGTCAGAAGGTGAGTTATTCGCCATCGTATTCCTAGCCTCTGACCTGCTCTTGTAGCTACTATGTTTATGTGGTGAGTCCAGCTAAGTTTCTGGGGTTAACAATAACATCCAGGCAGTAGAGGATAGTAGAGGATTCAATGATGGTAACACAATTGAATGTCAAGGTGTGGTGGTTAGATTGTCCCTTATTGAAGATGGTCACTGCCTAGAATTTGTGTGGTATGAATATTACTTGCCACTTGTCAGCACAAGCATGGGTATTGTCAAGGTCTTGTTGTACTTGAACATGGACTGCTTCAGTATCTGAAGAATCACAAATGGTGCTGAACGTTATGCAATCATCAGCAAACATTCCCACTTCTGACCTTATGATGGAGGGAAGGTCATTGTTGAAGCATTGCTGAAAATGGTTGGGTCTAGGACACTACCCTGAGGAACTCCTGCAGAGATGTCCTGGAGCTGAGATGACTGACCACAGCCATTGGGGCACTCCCTTGATGTTGTTTGCATACTTTTCTTAAACCTCTTCAAGACAGTCACAGCCATCTTCCTATGTACCAGGTATGATGCACACCAACAGAGAGTTTCCCCCATACCCATTAATTCCAGTTTTGACAGAATCCTTGATGCCACACTGGGTCAACTGCAGCCTTGATGTCATTGGCAATCACTCTCACCTCACCTTAGACTGAAAAACATGACTAGTTTTTAAATAAATCCATCAAAATATCACATAATCCTGTTAAATTATGATGATCCTACTGAACCTTCACTAAAAACAATACAAATTCACTGTAAAGAAAGCATTTAAAGTGCAAACCCACTGCTGTGGTCATAATGTCACTTCTTGCAGTGTATTTGTGATAAACTTGGATCGATGCAGCTCCTACAACACTCAAGAAGCCTGACACCATTTAGAGCAAAGCAGCCCATTTGATTGGCATTGCATCCACAAACATCCAATCCCTCCATCACTGGCAATCAGTAACAGCAGTGTGTACTATCTATAAGATGCACTCCAGAAATTTACCAGATTCTTTGACAGCACCTTCCAAGCCCATGACCACTTCCATCTCGAAGGACAAGGGCAGCCAATACATGAGAGTATCACCACCTGCAAGTTCCCCTCCAAGTCACTCAGCATCCTGACTTGGAAATATATTGCCATTCCTTCACTGTCATTCCGTATTAATTCTGAAATTCCCTTCTTAATGGCATTGTGGATCAACCCACTGCAGGTGGACAGTAACAATTCAAGAAGGCAGCTCACTATCACCCACTCAAGAGTAAGTAGGAATGGGCAATAAATGCTGATCAGCCAGTGACACCAACATCTCACGAATGACTAAAAGAAGTCTATTTTATTGCTAACTGGTACCAACCAAACTAAATAAAGATGATTGTGTTTAAATGAACTTTGAGTGTTCTCTCCTTACTTCATTCAATACGTATTTTTAAACTGTAGCATAATCTGTCTCTGGGAATGTAGTATAAGTGCTGTCTGAATGTGTGATATGCTAATAAGACATCATCACAGGAAGTGGCGCAAGGTCCCATGATCTGGCTCTCTCTTATAGCCTCATAGCAAGATGAGGCTACAGTAAGATCGCCTTTACAAAGTGAATTGTCTTCATACGCCGCAGCAAACTCCATCAATCCTCTTTAACAGCATAATCAGATCAAAAGTATTATATTGTGGGAGCCGGTGAAAGATAAATATGGAAGACTCTGTCATTGCAAGAAGCTCTGAGCAGGTCGCAGCACCCAGTCAAGCAGACGTTTGGCTGAATTGGCAGTGAAGACATTGCACTGCATTTAACTTGGCTGTGAAGTCAAGCAGAAAGCAGCACTATTGAAATAACAGTTGGCTGTGCAAGTGATGTTCTAGCCAGGCAAGTGATCAACAAAAGAAAAAGCTATGTATGGGAAAGTAATAAAATCGCTTCATGTTTCCTTCAATCAGTGAAAAAATACCATTGTTGAGTGGGCTAAATTTAATAAGGGCACCATAACAATGATACTTTTATCAATGATTTGAACAGATCAGAGAGCTGTGACAATGGCAGCTCAGAAGAGGACCGAATCAAAGACAGGATTGTGGCTGGAATTATTATGGCCAGAGATTTTGAAGAGAAACCACAAAGAAAACTGTGTTCTTTTCTATAATCTTCATGTTTAACTTCTTTTTTTTTGAAAAATTGACAATCTTGCTGGACAGGGAAACAAGTAACTTCCTAGAAGTAGCTGTAAATCAGGAATTGAAATGGAGCGAGGATCTCAAGAAAATTGTAATCATTGAGCAATAGTGCTGAGTAAATTGTTAGAATCATGAATTGACAAATCCCCAAGTCCTGATGGATTTCATCCTACTGTCTTAAAAGACATAGTGAGATAGTTGATGTGTTGGTTTTAATTTTGCAAAACTCATTAAATTTTGGGATGGATGGAAAATAACTAATGTAACTCCTTTATTCAAAAGGGGAGTGAGGAGGAAAGCAGAAAACTACAGACACATTAGCTTAACATCTGCCTTTGTGAAAATGTTAGAAGTAATTATTTAAGATGTTATAGCAGGTCATTTAAACAAGTTCAAGGTAATCAGGTAGAGCCAACATGTTTTCATCAGAGGGAAATCATGTTTAGCTAATTTATTGGAGGTCTTTGAAGAAGTAATTTGTACTGTGAATAAAGGAGAACTAAGTGGATGTATTGTGCATGGATTTCCAGAAGGCATTTGATAAGGTGCCACACCAAAATGTGGAAATTAAAAGCTCATGTGTTGAGGTAACATATTGGCATCTGTATTATGATTTCACTTTGATATTTCTCTCTCGAGGCTTGGCTAACTAATGGGAACAGAGACTAAGAATAAGTAAAAACTGTATAACTTCATCAGAACCATCGTAAATGGGCCTGAAAAGGGTCATCCGACCCAAGATGTTGACTCTGTTTTCTCTGCACAGATGCCGCCAGACCTGCTGAGATCTTGCAGCAATTTACAATTTTGTACCGGGAATAAATCAATCTTTTCAGGCTGACAGGCTGTCATAAGTGGTATACCACGGGGGTCGGTGCTGGATACTTAATTTTTTGCAACTTATTTAAATGATTAGGATGAAGGGACCAAAGTTATGGAAGCTAAATTTGTTGATGACACAAAGATAGGTAGGAAAGTGAGTTGTGCTCAAGAAGCCTACATAAGCATATAAGAAAGTTTAGTGACTGAGAAAAGATCTGCAAACGGAGTACAAAGTGGTAAAGGGTGAAAATATCCACTTTGGCAGGAAGAATAAAGATAAAGCATATTATCTAACTGGTGAAGTGGCGCCGAGTTCTGAGAAGTAGAGAGCCCTGGGTGTCCTAGTGCATTAAATGAAGATGATTAGTACGTGGATATGGAGATAGTAAGAACTGCCGATGCTGAAGATACTGAGAAACAAAGTGGAGAGCTGGATGAACACAGCAGGCCAAGCAGCATCAGAGGAGCAGGAAAGCTGACGTTTCAGGTCTAGACCCTTCTTCAGAAATGGGGGAGGGGGAGGAGATTCTGAAATCAATAAGAAGAAAAGGGGAGGCATTTAGAAGATGGATAAAGGAGAAGACAGTTGGAGAGGAGACAGGCAGGTCAAGGATGCAGCGTTGGAGCCAGTAAAGGTGAGTGTAGGTGGGGAGATAGGGAGGGGATATGTTGATCTATGGAGGACGGACAGGTCAAGGAGGCAGGATGAGATTAGTAGGTAAGAGAAGGGGTTGGGGCTTGAGGTAGGAGGAGTGGCTAGGTGGGAGGACAGGTTAGGGAGGCAGGTACAAGCTGGGCTGGTTTTGAGATGCAGTAGCGGGAGGGGAGATCTTGAAGCTCGTGAAGTCCACATAGATACCATTGGGTGAGAGTTCCCGAGCAGAATATGAGATGCTGTTCCTGCAACCTTCGGGTGGCATCGTTGTGGCACTGCAGGAGGCCCAGGATGGACATGTCGACCAAGGAGTGGGAGGGGGAGTTGAAATGGTTCGCGACTGGGAGGTGCAGTTGTTTGGTGCAAATTGAGTGTAGGTGATCCACAAAGCGGCCCCCAAGCCTCCGCTTGGTTTCCCTAATGTAGAGAGGGCCACAACGGGAACAGCGGATAAAACAGCCTGTTGAAGCAGGCTTGAAGTGCAGGTGGTCTACTCCTGTTCCTTGTTCATAAGTTTGTATGACTCGTAAAATATCCAAGGTTAATCACACCATTGTATTTACAAAAGCTACTGAATCCCCTTGAATGTATAGGCATTCCAACTAAAGCTGACTGACAAGTTTGGAGATGAACTATCAGCTTCAAGCCAGTTCTGAGCGAAGAAAAATATCAAAACCCATTATGCTAAAACAGGTGTTAATGCTTTTAGCCACCTCTTCACTTTACAATGGAAACAATAATGGGGAGGTAATGCTGCAATCAGGGATAACGGGAACTGCAGATGCTGGAGAATCCGAGATAACAAAGTGTGGAGCTGGATGAACACAGCAGGCCAAGCAGCATTTTAGGAGCACAAAAGCTGACGTTCGGGTCTCGGTCAGAAACGTCAGCTTTTGTGCTCCTAAGGTAAAGCTGCAACGTTAGCTTAATGACATTTCAATTGGCCTCAAGAGGTGGACCATCAGTATGTGAAATGCCTCTTTGTCACATGACTACAATTGGAGTTCATTGAATTATTCACTGGTATGATCCCAACAGTCTAATATTGTTGCAGTTTGACATCCAGACAGACAGAGATAGGAGGACTAGGCACCCTGGCTCTGACTTTCCACTTCTGTTTCCAAGTTGCTGGATGGAAAGTAGTCTACACTTTATCTTCAAGATGGAAAACTAATGGACCCAGCTTATTGAGGAAATTATTATTAGATGTTGACTTCTGGGAAGTCACACCTCATGTCAACTGAAGTTTTTTCAATAACTCTGGAATTACCCAAATTATAATGTATAACCTAATAGGCCAGCCTGTCTCTGCCTCCCTAACCTGTTCTTCCTCTCACCCATCCCTTCCTCCCACCCCAAGCCCCACCTCCATTTCCTACCTACTAACCTCATCCCACCTCCTTGACCTGTCCGTCTTCCCTGGACTGACCTATCCCCTCCCTACCACCCCACCTATACTCTCCTCTCTACCTATCTTCTTTTCTCCCCATCTTTGGTCCGCCTCCCCCTCTCTCCCTATTTATTCCAGAACCCTCACCCCATCCCCCTCTCTGATGAAGGGTCTGAGCCCGAAATGTCAGCTTTTGTGCTCCTGAGATGCTGCTTGGCCTGCTGTGTTCATCCAGCTTCACGCTTTATTATCTTGGATTCTCCAGCATCTGCAGTTCCCATTATCTCTATAATGTTTAACCTGTCCATTTTCCTGAACTGCTCTTCCTTAAGTCCCTGAGTTCCTGTCTATGTGAGTGAAATTGTGAAGCAATTCTCCTGCATTTTGAATGTTTTGTTAATAAACGTCATCTTTGATTTAATCTTAAAGATGTTTCCCCTGGGTGCAACACCTTACAAAGGATATTTTAGCCTTGGAGAGACTACAACATAGGGTTACAAGAAGGATACCTGAATATGAGGAGTTAAATTATGAGGAGAGAATAAACAAATTAGGCCTGTTTTCTCGAGAATTTAGAAAGTTAAGGGGTGATCTGATCAAAGTGTTTAAGATAATAACAGGAAAAGATAGGGGAGATAAGCTATTTTCACTGGTTGAGAATTCTAAAACTAGGGGACGTAGTCTGAGAATTAGGGCCAGGTTATTCAGGACAGATGTTAGGAAGCACTTCTACACACGAAAGTTGATAGATGTGTGGAACCCTCTTGCACAAATGGCAGTGAATGCTGATCAGTTGTTCATTTTAAATCTGAGATAGATAATGTTTTCCAAGCTAAGATATGGGCCAAAGACAGGTATTTGAAGTTAGAGACTTAGATCAGCCATGATCTCATTGAATGGTGTAACAAGTACAAGGGACTGAATGACCTGCTTCTTTTCCTATGATTCCTGTGTTATTTCAAAAATTGGAATCCAAAAACTGGGGCTTTGGGGAACATGATTCAGTCTATTTTTATAAGAGATGGGAGCAAAAAGGGAAAGGAGTAAATAAACAATACTACACTGTTTCAGGTTTAAGAAAGGAAAATCAATTATAATTTAAATTCACCCTTGTTTCCCCTTATTCTGTGACAGAATGTGAAATGAAAAACTATCTGTCCATTTGCATTCAAGGAATAACTTAACATTAGTAAAGGCAATTCAACTGACCAAACAAAATGAGGTCAGTAGGCAAGGTTGATCATGATTTAGGATGACTGGGAGAACAATATCCCAAAATTGACCAATTCAGTTGAGCATGTTAAACTTAAAACAAAAAATAGTGGTTCTACACCAATGTGGGGATGTGTAGTGGGAGGTGGGAAGGATGGTGTGTTAGTCACCCAAGCTAACTGTTGTCAGTATAGCTGACAAAATACAGGTGTGAAAATTGTCCCACCAATGATACGGATAGCCATTTTTGCAAGATGAAGGGTCACTTCCGACTGTGGTTCCCTACAAGAAGCTTGTATACAATAAGCCAAAAGAGAAGATGGCAAAATCTGTGAAATAGAAGGTGTCAAAAGTTGTGGAGTGACCTTACTTTGACAAGATCAAAGAAACAAGTGGCAGTTACTGGACTGTTGATTTCCCCACAGGGGAACCCAGCTTTAAATCAGATATAAATTAGTTACAGTCTCAGTTCTTTCTGATGCTGATGATTGGAGAAAAGCTCACTTCAGCTGTCATGCATAAAACTACATGGGCCAAGTATAGAATTCAAGGTCATAGGACAACCAAATGCAATCCTTTAGTAGGGATAAAAATCACTAAAACTTTATGTGGCGTCATAAACTAGAGTTCTTTATACTTATATAAAAAAGCTCATACCATCTTAAATCTGATTTGTCAAATAGCTAATTATCACTGAAAACCAAGACAATCAGTTTAAGCATTTCAGAGTTGTATTTCCACAGCTATTCACAGGACTGGAAAAGTTGAAAGCCGTGTGTCACATCACTGTACATTCTGAAATAAAACTAAGCGTGCCTGATTACGCCCAGCAAAATTCCACATTCACTCTTCTTACAGGTAAAGAGGAACCTTGTTTCTAGGTTCAAAACTGTACAAATTAAGAAAAAAACCTGTCTATCTCAGCTTTGAATATAGTTAATGACCCAGCCTCGACAGCTTTCTGTGGCAAAGCATTCAGCTGATTCACTATCCTCTGAGAGAAGAAATTCCTCCTCATCTTCTAGTTAAATGCATGAACCCCTATTCTAAGGTTATGTCCTAGAGTCTCCCACAAGGGGAAACCATCTCTCCGCATCTACCTTGTTAAGTCCCCGGAGAATCTTGAATGTTTCAATAAGGTCACCTCTCATTCTTCTAAACTCCAATGAGTACAGGCCCAAACTGCTTAATCAGTTATCGTAAGATTGTCCCTCCATACCAACAGCCAACCTAATGGATCTTTTCTGGACTGCTTCCAAACCTTAGGTAAGGGAGATACAACGTTCATCCTAGGCTGAGCATGGTTGAAAGCTGAGCAAAATCAAGATTGAGTTGAATCTTCAGAAAGCAAATAATGCCTTTTGAGGCAAATACTGCATGAAGAAGAGTCTACACTGTTCACAACATTCAGTATGTCATTTGGAATTTTTTCTTTCGACAGTTTACACTTCAGCATCACAACAGCACCACAAATCTTCCAAAGGACAATGTCATGCATCCTTGAAGGAATGGATGGAATCATATGTCACGTGGATACTGTCCTGACCAAGGATCCACTCAGGCAGAACACGACAGTGCATTACAATACCAACAAAAACAGATCTCACCCTTAAAAGTAAATGCCAGTTCTCAAAACCTACTTCACATTCATTGGGGATATTGTATTCACATTGAGAATCAGTGTTAATCCACGGAAGACATCAGCAGTCAAGGAGTTTCCAATTTATCACAACATGACTAAGTTCCAGGGAATCAAATCAGAAAGTTCTTGCCCAAATAAGTGTCACAAACAAGCTACTGTATCAGCTGTTAGGCAAGGCAAAAAGTTGTTAATAGTAGCAGACCACGAGTCCAGATGAAGCAGTCAAGCAACTGCAATGTTACATGTTTGAAGTAGTGAATCTATCACTAAAAGTGTTCTTCTCAATACAGAGAATCTGGTAGCCTTAAACAATGGACAACAGTTGGTCAATGATTACTTTAGGGAGTTCATGACATTATATGGATCCATCTTTACCATCTATGATACCCAAAACCAGTGATAAAACTGAAGAGGAGGAGTGCATACAATGAAACCGCTGCTGGAACAAAAAAATGGTGTTCAGCTTACACTTCTGAGCTATCATCCAATCCTAATCAAAAATAGTTTTGCTCTGTGTGAACTCCTCTTGGTAAGATGGCTGAGAACTCAACCCTCTACTCTCCAACATACATTCTTGAATAGTTACAAAAGGATGACTTGGTAAAAGTGAAGAAGAAAGAGGAAGAATTTCATTCCAGTCACATGTAGAATGATGCCAGATATCACAAAGCGCATAACCTACCAAATCTCTGATCAAGAAAGACAGTTTGTATTCACTTCATTATGGACAGCTGGTGGGACATCCATGGCTCTACTTTATTCAAATTGAAAATTGTAAAGGGAAGCAGAACAAATGTGCACTAGTATCAGAGATATAGATAGAGTGGACAGCCAGAGACTTTTTCCTAGGTGGAGGTAGCTATTACGAGAGAACATGGTTTGAAAGTGAGTGGAGGTAGATATAGGGGAGACGTCAGAGGTAGGTTCTTTACTCAGAGAGTGTTCGGGACATGGAATGCATTGCCGGAGAGGGTAGTGGAATCAGCCTCATTAGGGGCATTTAAGCGGCTATTAGATAGGCGTATGAATGATAATATAAGGTAGAGGTGGAGGCTAGATAGACCTTAGGTTTAGGGTAAAAGTTCGACACAACATCGTGGGCCTAAGGGCCTGTACTGTGCTATACTGCTCTATGTTCTATGTTGTGGTATGCACAAGTGGGCATACCTCTAATATTCAGGTAAGTTATTAGTACAGTCAAACTGACCAGAGACACTGTATTCATGAGAGATTCAGAGCTATCAATTCTACTTCTGCACTGCAGAGTCCAAGAGACCAAATGAAAGTAGTCTTAAATTTTCAAATTCCTCCAAAGGAGTTGAGAGCATATGTCGGTGACGTTGTGAAACTACTGCAGCAATTTGCCAATATAAAACAATTGAAACTGGAGACTAATTCGGGAGAGCTGTAATCTGCTGGATAGAATCAGGGAGGAGATGTAGTAGAAGGGGTTTGGTGATACACTAATGAGATACTGTATATATTATTTCAGGAAGTGATGCAATGTCACATGATCTTGCAATCTCTTGCAGCCTCATAGCAAGATGAAGTCACAGTAAGTTCTTATTTTAAAAAGGTTAATTGATTCCACACCAGAATGGACACTGCAAACATTAATTAGCAGAACACTGAGACCAAGAATATTACAGTCAAAACATACAGTTTACATGAGGGCATCAAGTGTGTATTTGTCAGTGATTTCATGTTGGATAAACCGATCACAGCACAAATTCAAGTATGCAATTATAACGTATATTGGATTCTCATCAATAGTAGGAACTGCAGATGCTGGAGAATCTGACATAACAAGGTATAGAGCTGGATGAACACAGCAGGCCAAGCAGCATCAGAGGAGCAGGAAGGTTGACTTTTCAGGCCTGGACCCTTCTGCAGAAATGGGAGAGGGGAAGGGGATTCTGAATTAAATAGGGAGAGAGGGAGAGGGGGATAGAAGTTGGATAGAGGAGAAGGTAGGTGGAGAAAAGACAGACAGTTCAAAGAGGCAGGGATGGAGCCAGTAAAAGTGAGTGTAGGTGGGGAGTTAGGGAGGAGATAGGTCAGCCCAGGTTCTCTTGTAGGTTACGTGGAACAACCCCTCTTCCATAGCTGCACTGGCCCTAAACCCCATCTCTTCCTCCATTACATTGATGACTGTATCAGTGTCACCTTGTGCTCCCACGATGAGCTTGAACAGTTCATCTACTTCACCAACACCTTTCACCCCAACCTTAAGTTCAACTGAACCAGCTCCAATACCTCTCTCTCCTTCCTGGACCTCTCTATTTCCATTTCTGGCAAACACCTGGAAATCAATATCCATTTCAAGCCCATCGACACCCACAGCTACCCAGAATACACCTCTTCCCACCCAACTTCCTGCAAAATTGCCAACCCTTATTCTCAATTCCTTTGCCTCTGCCACATCTGCTCCCAGGGTGAGGCATTTCACTCCCATACAGCTCAGATGTCCTCAATTTACAAGGACCGCAACTTCCCCCACTCAGTGGTTGAGAACACCCTCGACTATGTCTCCTGCATTTCATCAACTCATCCCTCACACCCCCTCCCCGCAATAACAACCAAAACTGAATCGTCCTTGTTCTCACACACCACCCCACCAACATCAAGATCCAACGCATCATTCCCTGACACTTCCGCCATCTGCAATCCAACCCCACCACCAAAGACAATTTTCTCTCCCCACTCTTATCTGCTTTCTGGAGGGACCACTCTCTCCGTGGCTCCCTTGACTGCTCCACACTCCCCCCAAGCCAAACCACACCCGGCACTTTTCCCTGCAACCGCAAGAAGAGCTACACCTGCCCCTACACCTCCCTCCTCACCCCCATCCCAGGCCCCAAGAAGACTTCCCACAACAAGCAGATGTTCACCTGCACATCTGCTAATGTGGTATACTGCATCCTGTTGTGGCCTCCTCCACACCGGGGAAACCAAGCGGAGTCTACACTTGGTATGCACTAAACAACTGCACCTCCCAGTCGCAAACCATTTCAACTCCCCCTCCCATTCCTCAGACAATATGTCCATACTGGGCCTCCTGCAGTGCCACAATGATGCCAGCGAAGGTTGCAGGAACAGCAACTCATTTGCCACTTGGGAACCCTGCAGCCCAATGGCATCAATATGGACTTCACAAGCTTCAAAATCTCCTCTCCCCCCTACCGCATCCCAAAACTAGCCCAGCTCATCCCCTCATCCCACCTCAAGCCCCACCCCCATCTCCTACCTACTAACCTTATCCTGCACACTTGAACTGTCCGTCCTCCCTGGACTGACCTATCTGCTCCCTAACTCCCCACCTACACTCACCTTCACTGGCTCCATCCCTGCCTCTTTGACCTGTCTGTTGCCTCTCCACCTATCTTCTCCTGTATCCATCTTCTATCCGCCTTCCCCCTCTCCCTATTTATATCAGAATCCCCTTCCCCTCTCCCATTTCTGAAGAAGGGTCTAGGTCCGAAACATCAGCGTTCTTGCTCCCCTGACGCTACTTGGCCCTCTGTGTTCATCCAGTTCTACACCTTGTTATTTTGGATTCTCATGGTTTGTTCTGTTATGATTATAATAATAATTCCCCATTGTTTTCCACCTGTTTAGTAGCTGTAGTCGGAGATGTACAGCATCTGTGCATCAGTAGGTGCTATAAATTTGTTTTACAGTGAATTTGCATTATCAGTGAACAAGGCAGCATGGTGACTCAGTGAGTAGCATTGCTGCCTCACAGCTCCAGGAACTCGGGATCGATTCCACCCTCAGGCAACTATCTGTATGGAGTTTGCATGTTCTCCCTGTGTCTGCATGGGTTTCTTCCAGGTGCTCTGGTTTCCTTCCGTGGCCCAAAGATATACAAGGTAGGTGGATTGGCCACAGGAAATTGCCCATGGTGTCCAGGGATGCTTAGGTAGGAAGCTTAGACATGGGAAATTCAGGATTAGGGGAATGGGTCTGGGTAGGATGCTCTTCAGAGGGGAAGTAAGGACTTGTTCGGCCAAATGGCCTGTTTCCAAACCGTTGGGATTCTGTCATTCTAAGACCATTAAACTGTAACAAAACTAGAAGACTAAGGATAGGTGTATGTCTTTGATATTAATTTTTTTGGGCAGGGTGTGATAGTGTTCTCGTGTTGTCCTAAAATTGTACAAGCAAAACACAGAAGTTGACTGATTAATCCAGGCTGTGGAATCTCAAATTGCTTGAACCCCTTAGTTTTGACTCATGGATTTTGCATTTCAAAGCAGCACAGCACCTACATATCACAAATGTGAGAGCCATCATTGATTTTTCATTATTTTCAATTTTTTTTATCCATTTTGGTTTGGAGCCGTGCACGAGGAACTGCAAGCTGAAGAGATAACAAGGTCTACAGCTGGATGAACACAGCAGGTCAAGCAGCATCATAGAAGCAGCAGTAGTTCCTACTATCTCTACAGATTCTCCAGCATCTGCAGTTCCTACTATCTCTGAAAGCTTTCCTGCTCCTATGATGCTGCTTGGCCTGCTGTGTTCATACAACTCTACACCTTGTTATCACAGATTCTCCAGCATCTGCAGCTCCTACTATCACTGCAAGCTAAACATGAGGTTCGGCTTAACGGCTTGAACTAAAAGGAAAATGGACCGAGCAAGCTTTTTTTGTTAAAATAAAACAAAGAACTGCAAATGTTGGAAATCAGAATCCTCTGGGTGCTCTGGTTTCCTCCCACAGTCCAAAAGATGTGCAGGCTAGGTGGACTGGCCATGCTAAATTGCCTGTAGTGTTCAGGGTGTGTGGGTTATAGGGGGATGGGTCTGGGTGGGATGATCCAAAGGGTGGTGTGGGCTTGTTGGGCCGAAGGTCCTGTTTCCACACTGTAGAGAATCTAAACTAATCTAAAAAAAAACAGAACTTGCTGGAAAAACTCAGCCTACGTGGAGAGAAAGCAGAGTTGATGTTCTGGGTCCAGTAACCCTTTTTCAGAATAAAAACACTTACGATTACCTGTCTACTGATATTACAATGAAACGACCATACAACTAGTTTCTTCTCCCTGACTTCATAGACATTTTCTAATCAACCTGTTCAGAGGTGTTATTACACTTATGGGTGGGACTTGAACATGGTCCTCCTGGGTCCATTGTACCACAGGAATCCTCTCTCCCCACTCAATGTGTACATTCAAACATTAACTAATCAGTTAACAACCATCTGTTACCATTCTTACCTTAATTACTTACTATATTATTTTGATCTCATATTGATTTTGACCTTACAGAAGTAGTTCCCTGCAAACACGCAATTCCAGTTACGAGGACTTTTCTATTAAGAGAATAAGAAGCAGAAACAGGAGTAGGCTGTCCATCCTCTCAAGACTGTTCCAATATTCAGTAGGATCATGGCTGATCAACATTGCACATGTCTGCTCTCCTGCTCTTTCCCCACAATCCTTGATTTCCTTGCTAATCAAGAATCTATCTCAGCCTTAAGTGCACACAACAACAGCAGCAATGCAATAGTAGTGTCCCTACCTCTGAGCTAGGATGTCTGGACTCAAGACCTAGCCTTGGTACTTTGAGCTAATTCTGTTTTGTTGTCAAAATTCAATTTCTGGATCAATATATGAGGACTGATGGCTTATCAGCTGTATTGTTGTTTGTTCCTTTAGCCTCTAAGAGAGATTGGAATCAGAAGAATGAAGAGAATCCCCCTAGTCCTCACATACCACCCCACCAACCTCCGGATACAACGCATCATCCTCCGCCAGAACTTCTGCCATCTACAATCCGACACCACCACCCAAGACATTTTTCCATCCCCACCCTTGTCTGCCTTCTGGAGAGACCACTCTCTCCGGGACTCCTTTGTCCGTTCCACACTCCCCTCCAACCCCACCACACCCGGCCCTTTCCCCTGCAACCACAGGAAGTGCTACACTTGACCCACACCACCTCCCTCACCCCCATCCCAGGCCCAAGATGACTTTCCATATTAAGCAGATGTTCACCTGCACATCTGCCAATGTGGTATACTGCATCCACTGTACCCGTTGTGGGTTTCTCTACATTGGAGAAACCAAGTGGAGGCTTGGGGACCACTTTGCAGAACACCTCCACTAGGTTCGCAATAAACAACTGCACCTCCCAGTCGCGAACCATTTTAACTCTCCCTCCCATTCCTTCAATGACATGTCCATCATGGGCCTCCTGCAGTGCCATAATGATGCCACCCGAAGGTTGCAGGAACAGCAACTCATATTCCGCTTGGGAACCCTGCAGCCCAATGGTATCAATGTGGACTTCACAAGCTTCAAAATCTCCCCTTCCCCCGCCGCATCCCAAAACCAGCCCAGCTCGTTCCCTCCCCCCAGTGCATCCCAAAACCAGCCCAGCTCATCCCTGCCTCCTTAACCTGTTCTTACTCTCACCTATCCCCTCCTCCCACCTCAAGCCGCACCTCCATTTCCTACCTACTAACCTCATCCCAACCCTTTGACCTGTCCGTCCTCCCTGGACTGACCTATCCCCTCCCTATCTCCCCACCTATACTCTCCTCTCCACCTATCTTCTCCTCTATCCATCTTCAGTCTGCCTCCCCCTCTCTCCCTATTTATTTCAGAACTGTCTCTCAATCCCCCTCTTCTGATGAAGAGTCTAGGCCCAAAATGTCAGTTTTTGTGCTCCTAAGATGCTGCTTGGCCTGCTGTGTTCATCCAGCTTCACACTGTGTTATCTTGGATTCTCCGGCATCGGCAGTTCCCATTATCTCTCATCAAATACGTGGGGGTTCTTTTCTGTCATTTACACTGCAACCCATGTACATACCGTGAATGCAGGAGCATGTTTACACATGTCTTATTTTGTTAGTCAATAGCCACAACTCCTAAGTTATGTGCAACGTATCAACATTTCTTTCAGGCACTCCACTGTTGTTTTCATAAAATGCTCCCGCAACATGATCTTGCTAATTCTTCTGAATCACATCACTCTTCACACCCAGTTAACTTTCAGAATTATTCAGCTTTCATTCTCCTTGTGTTTCAGGTCTCCCCATTTACTTAAACTTTGTTGCCACTTATGCAATTTGGCTTGTGTATCTGATAGTCACCAATGCCAAATGCATTACATCAATCTGTCCAGAGTACATCTTGACTCACAGCCCAGATTTTCCCTCTAAGTGTACAGAGTGCAGACACAAGGGACAGAACTGGAGGTGGACATCACAAATAGAGCAGCTGACAAAGGGGGAGACCTTGAAGGTGAGTGGTATATCGATTATTCTCTCACTCATAGATGGAAACACTGGAAGTAGCTGGTGACGGTTACAAATATTTTTGACACATATGTTGACTTTGTTTCACCAATGACTGAGTAATGAGGAGACAAAGTACTTCATTTGCCTACATGTTGTAAAATGTGAAAATTAATAATAGATATGAATTTCTACTAAATCAGAATAAATCCACAATCATATTTCATAAGAACTAAACTACCATGCAAACCTTCCAAATAATAATGAATTACCCAAAATTCATATGAAAATATGCAACTGGCAGGGTATATCACCCCCATCCATTCATCGAAGGGATAACATGTTTTGAAGCCGTGATTTTCTGCCAATTAAATTCCCATAAAAGCATAGGCAAAGTGCCCATGATCTCAGCTTGGACTCAATGCTCTCCAATAATCGTGCACATTTGGATAATTGGTTTTAAACTTTTGTTAAAGTGTTTTCTTTTAACAAAAGAAATTGTAGACATTTCTGAAATGTAAGGAGGAACGCTGTCATCAAGTTCAAGGATTTACTTGTAGTGTTGTGGATAAAGCAGCCTTTTACTTCTAGTTTCCTATTAAATTATGGAGTGACTCACAGCACTGGCAGAACTCTTGAATATCTTATAATCCACACAGATGGTCATTCTAAGCAGCTGATTCTTTGCATCTGCTTTACTTTTAAAACATACTGGAGTAAAAGGTTCTCTTGTAGTTATCCTTCCAATTTTACGCCCTCTCCCCCTTCTCACTTGAAGTCAATGTTTGACTGTATGTGATAGTGGTTGACAGCAAATTGCTACAT
Organism: Stegostoma tigrinum; assembly: GCF_030684315.1. Taxonomy (NCBI): domain Eukaryota; kingdom Metazoa; phylum Chordata; class Chondrichthyes; order Orectolobiformes; family Stegostomatidae; genus Stegostoma; species Stegostoma tigrinum. The sequence goes on along the minus strand of NC_081361.1, from coordinate 73,886,309 downwards.
TTGTTATAACTCTTAATTCGAAATCAAGGCTGTAAGACCATAATATATAGGAGCAGAAACAGGCTATTAAGCCCACTGAGTCTGCTCCATGATTCGAACATAGCTGATATGTCTCTAAACTCCATTTTGATGCTTTCTCCCAAAAGCCTGATCTCTTTGTTAAATCACAAACTTATCTATCCCAGGTTAAAATACACTTAGTGACTTGACTCCCACAGTCCTCTGCAGCAATGCAGCAGCAGTCGGTGGTGATGGCGGTGAGAGTGGGGCTGGTGAGGGGTAACAGTCGGTGGTGTTGGCGGTGAGAATGGGCTTGGTGAAGGGGTAACAGTCGGTGGTGTTGGCGGTGAGAATGGGCTTGGTGAAGGGGTAACAGTCGGTGGTGTTGGCGGTGAGAATGGGCTTGGTGAAGGGGTAACGGTCAGCGGTGATGACGGTGAGAGTGGGGCTGTTGAGGGGTAACAGTCGGTGGTGTTGGCGGTGAGAATGGGCTTGGTGAAGGGGTAACGGTCAGCGGTGATGACGGTGAGAGTGGGGCCAGTGAGGGGTAACAGTCGGTGTTGATGGCGGTGAGAGTGGGGCTGGTGAGGGGTAACAGTCGGCGGTGATGGCTGTGAGAGTGGGGCTGGTGAGGGGTAACAGTCGGCGGTGATGGCTGTGAGAGCGGGGCCAGTGAGGGGTAACAGTCGGTGTTGATGGCGGTGAGACTGGGGCCGGTGAAGGAGCAGCAGTCGGTAGTGATCGCGGTGAGAGCGGGGCCAGTGAGGGGGTAACAGTCGGTGGTGATCGCGGTGAGAGTGGGCTTGGTGAGGGGGTAACTGGCGGTTTTAATGCAGTGAGAGCGGGCAGGTAAGGGGTAACAGTCGATGGTGATGGCGGTGAGAGTGGGGCTGGTGAGGGGTGACAGTCGGTGGTGATGGTGGTGAGAGGAGGAACAGTGAGGGAGCAGCAATCGGTGGTTGAAATCCTGCAGTTGAAGATGGTGGATTGTGAATTCAATAAAAATCTGGGATTAAAAATCTAATGGTGACCACGAAACGGCTGTCTGAAAAGCCTGTTTTCTTCACCATCGTCCATTACGGAAAGACATCTGCTATCGTTATCTCGTCTGGCCTATATGTAACTCCAGATTCACAGCAATCTGGTTGGCTAACCCCTGGACAATTCGGGCTGTGTAATAAATATTGCCCTAGCCAGTCAAGCCCACATTCCTTGAGTGAATAAATAGAAATTGACAGTGGGCTGAGCTTCACTGTAGTTTCCCTTATCGTTCCATTTATGATCAAGTGAAAATTGTGAAGAGGACATAAGGAGGCTTCAAAAAGATATAGATAGGTAAGTGAGCAGGCAAAGATCGAGCAAATTGATTATAACGTGGGAAAATGTGAAAGTGCTATTTTCATAGGAAGAATAAAAAAAATTTATCCTAATGATGTGATGATGCTGAGCTCTGAGTTGTAGAGGGATTAGGGTCACAAACAGCTAGTGTACAGTACAGCAAGTAATTAGGAAAGTTAATAAAATGTTATCATTTATTGCAAGGATGCTTTCATGACATCAGGCATTGGTTTGACCACTTCTGGACTCTATGTACAGCACTGTGTGTTTGTTCAAGGAAGCACATAAATTCATTGAAAGCATTTCACGGAAGATTCCGAGATGAATTCAAGGAATGTGCATGTTGGCTTATGAGGAAGTGTATGATTGGCAAGTTTTTTTAACTGCTCAGTTTCTGTACAGTAAGAGATGATTTGACTGAAACATTTAACATTCCCAGGGTCTTGACGCAGTGGATGTTTCCACTTTTAAGAGAATCTAGAACTGTTTAAAAGTAAGTGTTTACCCAGTTAACAGAAAGATGAGGAGAAAATCTTTCTCAGATAGTCATGTGTCTTTTGAACTGTCTTCTCCAAAGTTGGTGGAAGCAGGGAGCACATGCAAGGGAGTGAAAAGTTATTATGGGTGATCGGATCAGCCATGATCTTACTGGGTGGTGGGGCAAGCTCAAGGAACAGTGCAGCCTACTTCAGCTCCTGATTCTTATTTTCCTAATTAATTCAACTGTGCTGCTGGCAGTGCAATAATCTACTGGGCCATTATGTAGATAATTTGCTTTTTTTGAAAAGAAGTCTTCACTGCTTGTCCAGTGAAGAGAGTGGGCAGGTGACCTTTTGTCAAAAAATTTATCTGAGCTGCCAGGGAAGTGCACAAAGGCAGCTCTGAAGCAGGGAACAGTTTCGGGTTCTGCATGTAGTACATGCAGTTCTGCATCCAAAGCACATCCAAGCAAAGGACTGTAGGATTGACGAAGGTGGATGGAAGCCAACTTGCCATCCATTGACTCCACTACGCTTATTGCCATGGAAAGACAGCCAACATTGTCAAAGATCTTTCCTACCCCAGTTATAATCTCTACCAACTTCTTCCATCAGGCAGAAGATACAAAAGCTTAAACACCTATACCAACAGGTTCAAGAACAGCTCCTTGTCCGCTGTTGTTAGACTTCTGAATGATCCTGTCAAATTTTAAATCTAATGTTGATCTTGCTTTTTGTACTCATTCTTTGCAGCTGTAACTTTGTATTCTTCGCTTTGTTCGATTGCCCTATGATCTCTGTATGGTATGATCTGCCTGTACTGCATATAAAACATAACTTTTCACTGTGCCTAGTTACATGAGACAATAATAAAGCAAGTTAAATCAATTTGGGCCTCGGGCCTTGTCGGCACTTTTGTCACATGAAGAAAGTCACAGGTCCAAACAACTCAGTGATCCACTGCAGCTCTTAAGTCCTGATGTAACATTCTCTTTAAAAGCTATTTTTGCCCACTGAAGTATTGTGAGTGGAGCTGATCTAATAATGGCCCTCACTCGAAGGGTGGCAAATCTTTTCGGACATTTATATATTTAGCTGTTCAAATTTAGGTGTAGCGATAGCTAAACGAGGGACTCTGCAAATTTAAAAATGTGACAACACATCTGCAGATTAATTGCTAACAATCTTTTTGACATATTAATAAATTGCGCCAGTGTTATACCTGAAAAACTAACACAAAACTTGCTGCCAGTTGGCATCTCAAAGATCTGCACCTTGGTTTTCCCTCATGTTACTGCTGAGAAACAAACACTGCGCCTGCAAATAATAATTCAGCTCCCACAAATGGAGCCCTTATCATTAATAAATATTAGCAAGAATAAAGTACAGTTCTGTACTTATTAGTGCACTGCTGCAGTTTAAACTCCATGCTTTAATCGTCAGAAATATTTTGTAGTTATTTACAGCATGGAAGATGTGATTTTATTTCATTTTGATGTCATGTAATAACATCTCCGAGTAAGTTCAGCTGAGGTACAATAGTAATAAAATGCTGTGGGAAGGGGATTAAAAATGAAAAATGCAAAACTAATATAACATGTTGACAACTATGCCAAAGAGTAAGCTGTACAGATGGCTCCTAATATATTTATTTGCCAACAGAAGCATTCTTTGGCTCAAACACTGAATGAAAACAAATGCGTCTCATTTCACCTCACCATCCCCGTTTTCAAGACTGTTGTGCTAGACTTTCCATTCATTGACTATAAACTACTGAAAATCTAGTCAGTCAGGCCAAGAAAAGGTCCAAACTTTTTAGTAATTTATCTTTAAAGATTAATTTGGTGGAAGGAATGTCAATGTGAGGAAATGGAGTATTATCCATCTGAGCATTCTCAGATACAGCATGTATTAAAAGTACAATATTGTGTCTGAAGTTTCACAAACCATTTTCCTACTCCAGTATGTACATGTGATCTCACAGTATTATTGAAAGGTGGAAAAGACCCAAAAATACCACGTTCCTGTTTATCTGCTCCTATCCTTACTGCTTCTCTGAATTATGAGCAGTCTCGTGCTTTTGACACAAAAGCAGAAGGTTGCTGGAAAAGCTCAGCAGGTCTGGCAGCATCTGTGAAGAGAAATCAGAATTGACGTTTCAGACCCAGTGACACTTCCTGGGTCAATGTTGCTCCAAGCTTCTTTAGTTTAGGTCCCACCTGCAGGCTTATTTCAGATTGACAGTGAAAAAACACTGGTGCATATTGACCATCCATATAATAGGAGTAATAGGAGGTAATAGAAGTGATCGAAGATTCTAAATCAAATGTAGATCCATTTCCACATCTATAGCTTGCAGGTAGCTTTTTAGAATGGTCTAAAGTTTCGTCTCCCAAAACTGGTGGGAAATTATTAGAAGAGATTTACATTAAAATGACGTGGTGTCCATTTTTCTTAACGTGGAGGTGCCGGGGTTAGATTAGGGTGGGCAAGGTCAAAAATCATTTGATTTGCTCTCCTTCAGCAAGAATCTGAAAACTTGTGTTTTCAAATAAACCTGTTGGACTATAACCTGGTGTTGTGTGATTTTTGACATTCTACTTTAGACAGGAGGGCATTCTGTTTGTTCATTTGTAATAGGCCTACAATGACTGAAAAGGCATCAACATCCAAGAGGTTACCATGAATCAGAAACTTGATAGACCATGCTATGCCTAAAACAGTAACTGAGAAGCTGGGAATTCTGCAATTTGCAATTCACCTCCTGACTCCTCAAGTGTATCCATCATCTACAAAGTACAAATAGAATGGAAAGCTCTCCATGCCTGGTTGTGTGCAGCTCTAACAACACTCAACAGCATCCAAGACAGAGCAATCCCTTGATTGACGCCCTACCTATTGTTTTAAATGGCCATTCCCTTCATCTCCAGTGCACAGTGCAAGTGTATACAATCTACAAGATACACTGCAGCAACTCATTCTGCTTCTACGGCAGTTTCCACATTTACAATCTCCACCACTGTGAAAGACAGGGCATTAAACTCATAGGAACATTACCATCTCAATGTCTCCCTGCATGCCACACGGCATCCTGATATGAACTCTATCACTATTCCTTCACCATTGCTGGGTAAAAATGCTAGAACTCCCTCTCTGATATGACCTACACTAAAAGACACCTCACCACTTCCTCCTCAAAAGTAATTAGGGATGGAAAATAAATAAACAACAACACGCACACCACAATTTTTTAAATTTCAGAACAGTGAGTATGCAGCTAAGATTATTTAGGTGATATGCAGCCAAATGTAGTTTTCAAACTAGACTGTGAAACACGTGGAACTATCTAATGTAGCAAAGATGGTTCTTTAAACATTGAAGTAATTGCTTAAATGCTGTTACCAATACTTCACTTGTCTGAAAAAAAAACACACGCTAAATGAACAATAACAACACATATGTTACTATTTGGTGGCAATTTGACACGGTTAATTATGTTTAAAATATCCTTGAGGAAGCTCTGAGTTTTAACATGAACTCATGTCACAATTAATTAGAATACTATATAACTTTCAGTATCCTCACAACAGCCAGTAACAAGCTCTCTAATGTTATAGAGAAATGAGGAATGCAATATCTCTTTGAAAAAAATATAGAACAAATTAAATGTGAAGGCAGTCAAGACTCTAATTACTAATACTGGCCAGATCCAAGAAAGGTTAGATCTTGGAGTTGACTCTGTTTCAGGATGAAAATATAGGGAAGGAAGTTCCTTCAGAAACTTGAAGTTTAAAGTCTGTTGTTAATTATAAAAAATCAACTAAGATAGAATCTAATATGATGAAAAAAAGCATAATGTTTGCAGCAATACTTTCGTGGTTAAGTTGAGGCTCCAGTATATTAGTTGCTGCAAAACTTGGCTAGACTGTTTTGAAAATAAAACCTGTGCTGGCTGCAGTACAGCTTTGTAGTAAACACAGCTACATTATTGAAGCAAATAAAATTTATAGTAAATGCAAAAGAGACAACTAACTGATCCTTCTGCCATCCAGACCAGAGATCATAGCCTAACTATAACTGAAACTATACAGAAGCCTGAATATGTCACTTCTAATTTTATGTGCCTCCTCTGCCTTCTCTGGTTCAACTTGCCTCATTAGACACTGCGGCTTTCCCTTCAGCCCTCACAACAAGAGAGATTCTCAGTGAAGCTCATCTGTCTTAACTGGTTCAAATTCTGATGCAGGCCTACCCTCATCACAGGTAATATACTGGAGTCTGAGTGTGAAGGAGGCTAGGAAAGTCATGTCTCAGATTCCAATGAATGTCCCATGTTTTAATATAGCAGCGATCAGGACAAGAGAAAAGGGAGGCATTGAGACAGAAAAGATGTAAAAGTCACCATCGTTTTTTCAGTTGAGAGAGACGACTGCTGGTGGGTTTAACATGCGGGTCACCATGCCTCAGGTGAGGGGTGAGGTCGAGAATATGGAACCATTGAGTGATCTCAGTTGGCATGGGAATCACTCTACAGTGCAATCCAGCCATCCAGCCAACTAAGCTAACCAACCCCCACAACAGATCTAAGTCAGCTATGGAAGAACAGTAACCTATCAAGAAAGAAGAGCTGGATGATAATTTAGGAAGGGTGATAGGTAGGAATAAATACATAGTGGAAGGAAGGCTTGTGTGATGTCAGAACATAACAAGCATGGGCATATCTCCTTGAGAGTTCATGCTCAATGGAGTCACTGCCAGCCCCTGCTTTAATACCTCAGCTATCCTAGGAATCCATTGAAGGACAGACTATTGGATTGCTGTGACTCCCTACAAATTCCTTTGCACATTCTAACCCGCAGCCGAGGTGGAAGCAATCTAAGCTATAAGACAGCAAGCTGACACCACTTGTGCACAAAATATGTTGTGTACTAAATGGCTCATAACTCTTTCATTTGTTCTTAGTTCGCGACTGGTACAGGGAAGTTTTTGGGAGGCTGACACTTTACACAGGCTAGTGTTCTGGAGCTGCTCATCTGAGTTTACTGTGGGAACTCTGCAACAAGTTTTTGACTAGCCAACTGAGTTAGGATATTGATGTCAGTGAATCTCCTTTCCACTATTATTGCCCTGGGCCACAGCGCATAGTTGTGCTTAATAATAGCAACCAAAGAAGCGAACAAAATAAAAAAGAAAGCAAAAGAATAACAATTAGAATAAGTTATAAACATTAATTTTTGTTCGGCCTGGAAGCTGATCTTATGCTCATAAAACAATATTCTCATCTCATAGTTTGCGACGTTATGAACTCCCCTCCCCAACTCTGCAAAGTTTGATGTTACAAAGTTAGATTCCAGTGGTTTGGGAGCAGCATGTCACCCATCCCCTTAGATGAGGAAACTGGAAATGTGAGGGGAACTGCAAAGAAATCAGTAAATATAGAAAACAGTAAAACCACATTTTATGATACAATATTTTTTCCTGGAAAAAAAATAGATGATGAGCTGCATGGACAATATTTATCTAATTACCAAGGAGGATATTAAAATGTGCTTTAAACACAGATTATATTCTTCTGCAATTGTGAGCTATTAAAAAATAAGACTCCCTACTCAAATGATGTAAAGTAAATGATAATAACTGCCATTTATATGGAAATGTATATAAAGTATATCTCAAATATTATATAGTATCTAATAGAGGGGTGAATGGCTGTGTGCTACACAACCTCATACCTACACCATGTGCCAGCAACTTATGTTGTAAACAAGCAGTTGTGATTCAGATTCCATAAGACCATCAGATATAGAGGCAGAATTGGGCCATATGGCACATTGAATCTGCCCTGCCATTCCATCATGGCTGATATGTTTCTCAACTCCATTCTCCTGCGTGTTCCCTATAACTTTTGATACCCTTAAGAACTGGGGGTGTTGTTACTAAAGAGGAAGATGGTCTTAGGTTGCAATCTGATGCTGATCAGTCGGTGAATTGGGCTGAGCAATGGCAGATAGACTTTAATTTTGGGAGGTCTATAAAGGGTGGCATATCCACAATGAATGGTTGGCCCCAAGTGAGTACTGAGAAACAAAGGGATCTTGGTGTACAAATCTATAGATCCCTGAAGGTGTCAGCACAGGTAGGCAGGGTGAAGGCAGCATACAGAAAACTTGTCTTCATTAACCAGAGAATAGAATATAGGGCAAGGACGTCTTATTACAAATTTATAAAACATTGCTTAGGCCACACTTCCAGAAGGACATGATTACAGTGGAGAAGGCACAGAGGAGAATCATCAGGATGTTGCCTGAAATGATGTCTCAGTTATGAGGAGAGATTGGATAGGCTGAGTTTGTTTTCCTTGGAACAGAGGAGGCTGAGGGGGATCAATTTGTGGTATACAAAATTAAAAGCATAGGCAGAGTAGATTATGAGAATCTTTTCTGCATGGCAAATATATCTAAGACCAGTGGGCAAAAGTTTATGGAGAGGACCAAGTGGTTTAGATGAGATCTGAGATTTTTTTTATTTAAGCAGAGGTGGCAGAAATAAGGAACATGCTACCTGAGAGAATGGTGGAGACAGATTCTCTCATAACATTTAAGAAACATCTGGATGAATACTCAAAATGCCAGAGCATAGTAGGCTATGAACCAAGGACAGGTGAATGGGAGTAGTGTAGTTTGGTGCTTGTTGGTTAGCATGGATATGATGGGCCAAAGGGCTGTTTATATGCTCTGCGTTTCTATGAAACCATGACTCTAATCAAAAACCTATCTATTTCTGTCTTAAAGACACTCAATGACTTGATCTCCACAGCCCTTACTGGCAATGAGTTCCACTGATTCATCACATTTTGGCTGAAGAAATTCCTCCTCAATAGAGATAACGAGGTATAGAGCTGGATGAACACAGCAGGCCAAGCAGCATCTTACTCCTCATCTCAGTTCTAAAGGGTCATCCCTCTACCCTGAGGCTGTGCCTTGGGTCCTTTTCCCTCCTACTAGTGGAAACATTTTCTCCACATCCATTCTTTTCAAGCCTTTCTGTATTCTTCAAGTTTCAATGAGATCCCACCTCATCTTTCTAAACTCCATTCAGTACAGACTCAGAGTTCTCAACTACTCCTAATAATGACAAGCCCTTCATCCCCGGGATCATTCTTGTAAGCTCCCTCTACATTCCCTTCAAGACTAGCACATCCTTAGATACAGGGCCCACAGCTGCTCACAATATTCCAAATGCGGTCTGGTCAGATCCTGATACAGCCTTAGCAGTATATTCCTGCACTTGTTTTCTAGCCCTCTTGAAATAAGCAGTAACATTGCATTGCCTTCCTGGCTGCCAGCTGAACTTACATGTTAACATTTCGACAATCCTGAACTAGGACTCCCATGTCCCTTTGTGTTTTAAGTTTCTGATGCTTTTCCTTATTTAAAAATTAGAGTAACTCTCTACTGTTCATACTAAAGTGCATAACATCACACTTTCCCACCCTGTATACCATCTACCATGTCTTTGCCTGCTCTCACAGCCTACTCAAACCTTCTGCAGCCTCCCTACATCCTCAGCACTACTTGTCCTTTTACCTATCTTTGTGCGATCTGCAAATGTAGCAACAATGCCCTAAATCCCTTCATCCAGATTGCTAATGTATAATGCGAACAGATGGGCCTCAACATTGACTCCTCCTGATCTCTGCCAGACACCAGCTGCCATCCTGGAAAGGATCCTCATTGTCTGCCCTTTGCCAGTCAGCCAATTGTCTATCCATCGAATACCTTGCCCTTAACACCATGGGCTCATATTTTGTTTAGCAGCCTCCTAAGTGGCATTTTGTCAAAGACCTTCTGGAATAGACAACATCACTGGGTCTTCTTTGTCTGACTTGCTTGTTACCTACCTCAAAGAATTCTAACAGATTTGATGGCATGATCTCCCCTTGAAAAGGCCATGCTGACTCAGATCTATTTTGTAATGCATTTCCAAGAACTCTGCAATTTCATCTTTAATAATAGATTCTAAAATCTTACCTACGATTAAGATCAGGCTAACCAGCCTATAATTTCCTGTTTTCTGCCTCTCTCCCTTATTAAACAGGGGGGTTACATTAGTCATTTTCGAGTTTTCTGGAAACCTCCCTGACTCCAGTGATTCCTGAAAGATCATCACTAACTCCCCCATAGTCTGCTCAGTTATTTTCTTGAGAACTCTGGAGTATAGTCAATCTGGTCCAGGTGATTACATATTCCTGCTGCTCTTCCAGCTTCCCTAGCCCCTTCTCTTTAGTGATAGCCACTATATTCACCTCTGTACTCTCTCCCTTCCCCAACTCTCTTGAAGTTCTGGTGTGCTACTGACATCTTCCACTGTGGAGATTGATGCAGAGTACTTATTCAGTTCCTCTGTCATTTCTTTGTTTCTCATTGCTGCTTCTTCAGCCTTATATTCCTACAGCCCAACGTCCACTCTTGCCTCTCTCTTACCTTTTGAATATCTTTTAAAACACTCTTACAAATTTCTTTCATGTTACTAGCAAGCTTACCCTCACATTTCATCTTCTCCCCATTATTGCTTTCTTAGTTATCCTCTGCTGGTTTTTAATTCCAATTCTCTAATTTCCCACTGATGTTCACCACATTGTATACATCCTCTTGTGCTCTTATGCTGTCCCTGATTCCCCTTGTCAGCCATTGTTGCTTCATCCTCTCCTTGGCATGTTTTGTCTGCTCCCTGGTATGTCAAAATGTTTGCTGACACAGATGATCGATGGTGATTGCCAACTGTGCACGTTCACTATTGATTATTTCCAACTGCGCATGCACGTTCAGCCAATTTTAAAATCATAAAAGCAATTTTACTCTGTTTAACTCTTTTTTTCTGTCATCCAATAAACCCTTTGCTTACATTTTTGTATTATTATCTGTTAATCATTTTTTGCTTAAATATATTTGAGTGATATCGCTGCTAATACACCTTTGGGTGGCTGTAAGTGCAGCCCTTTACAACAATCATTACATGGTAGCCATTACAGCACCTTTTATTTCAACTTTTTCGTAAATTCAAATTTCAACATCTGCCACAGGGGGATCATAGATCAAATCCCTGCAGTGTGGAAACAGACCCTTCAGCCCAACAAGTCCACACCAACCCTTCGAGTATCCCACCCAGACCCATCCCTCAACACTACATGCACTTTAGCACAGCCAACCCACCTAGCCTGCACGACTTTGGATTGTAGGAGGAAACAAGAGCACCTACTGGAAATCCACACAGACACAGGGAGAATGTGCAAACTCCACACTGACAGTCACCCGAAGGTGGAATCGAACCTGGGTCCCTGGTCCTGGGAGGCATCAGTGCTAACCACTGATCCACCATGATCTCATCCTAAATGTCCAGAATATTAGCCTTGAATTGTTCAGATTGTGTGTTTAGTTTTTTTTTGTCAAGAATATGCTTTTTCATTAAATTATACACACACAGAGTACCTAAAGCAGTTCAGTTCTGTACAACAGTATATGGAGAAACAAACACTGGAGTTTGGCTGTATCCAGCAAACAAACAAAAGGCATTTCTCATTTGAATAAGACTATATTTACAAATATTTGAGGCACTGGGGGAGGTTCAATAACTGAACAGACCCCATTAACTTCCACAAACTGTGGTCCTCCCTCACTGCACCTTGGCAGCAGCTGCCCTCAACTTTAGAGTTTCCCTCAGCATGTAGTCCTGGATCTGGGAATGTGCCATTCTGCAACTCTCGTTCGGGGTCAACTTCTTGGCCTGGAAGACCTAGTGCCCCACCACCTGCCTCAAAGAAGGGAAGGAAGCAGAAAACAGAAAATTATAGGCTGATTAGCCTGATCTCGATTATTGGTAAGATTTCAGAGTCCATTATTAAGGATGAGTTGGAGCTTTGTAAATAACAATTTGCAGTTGCTTTCACATAAAATCTTTATAGCACTGGGCATATATGGATGTCTGTTTGTTCAGCTGCCTGGATGGTGAGTTTGGGGCTGGATAATAATGCCACAGCACCGTTTCATTTCAAGTACTGACTGTGGCAAGTCTGGGGGCCTGGCTCCTTGTCTTGGCCTATGTTTGCACCTCAAGATATAGATAACCACTTGCCTCTCACTAATAGACGGAAGTGTCCATCGTCCTTTGGGGATGATTAATTAGCATCGTAAAGTATAAAATGAGAAACAGATATCTCAATGGCCTGGGAGGGAGGGTTTGAAAACAATGCTAAGCTAAGGGACGAAAGCTTTTGAAAGAGGAGGGTTTAACATCATTTTGACATTTGTTGGGCGCCTTCTGGAGTACTGTGTCCAGTTCTGGCCTCCCTGTTATAGGAAAGATATTATTAAGCTGGAGAAGGTTCAGAAGAGATTTACCAGGATGTTGCTGGGATGGAGGGTTTGAGAAATAAGGAGAGGCTGGATAGACTGAGACTCTTTACAGGAGAAGGTAGAAGTTTGAGAGGTGACCTTATAGAGGGTTATAAAACACGAGGGGTATAGATAAGCTGAATGACAGGTGTCTTTTCCCTAGGGCGGGTGATATCATAAAATATTGCATAAAATTAAGAAGGCATATTTTTAAGGTGAGAAGAGAAAGATTTAAGAAAGACATGAAGGGAAAATTTTTTAGACGGAGAGAATGATTCATGTGTGGAATGAACTTTCAGAGGAAGTGGTGGATGCAGGTACAGTTACAATTTTTAAACGTCATTTAGATATGTGCATGAATAAGAAATGTTTGGAGGGATATGGGCCAAGCCCAGGCAGATGGGACTAGTTTAGATTGGGATTATAGTTAGCATGAACTGGTTGGTCCATGCTCTGTGACTCTACGACTCTAGAAAAGGAAGTTGGGGAATTTTAAAGAGGTGATTCCAAAGCATGGAGTCTTCATGTCTTAGGCACTACTGTCCAATAATGTGGCAGGAAAGCGACATGCAAGAATGTTGCAGACAGCCTTAATAAAAGGGGTGTTCATACAGGGAATTATGATATGCAATTTTCTAAAGTTAGACACACTTTGAGGAGGGGAGATGCAGAATAGCAGCTCAGCTCCTCCCCACAGTAAAATTACAGAGACAGAGACAAACAGTATCTCATCCAAAAGCCAAAATATTGCAAATGTGAAGTAAAACCAGAGCATGCTGGGAATGTTCAGAAGTCGTCCAACATTTGTGGGGAAAGAAAGAGTTACAATCGCCATTTGATGATAGAAAGCTGCTTAGAATGCAGCACTGACAAAGATCAGATAAGTCTCCCAATTTCGTTTTTGATTTTTTTCATGGAAAATGTTGAAGTCTGAGAGACTGGCGATGGAGAAAAGAAGGAAAATAACTCACAGTAAAGAAAATAATTTTCATTGGTTGTCATCTGGCGAAAGTGAGATGAAACGGTGTAGAACCAAAAAAAAGGCATCCCCGCAGACCAACAAGACCAGATTAGACCAGATCACTGGCAGGATGAAGTTACAACAATTTTTGGTGCTTTAGCTGAAGTATTTATTTCTGTATTTTTAGAGATTGTGGACATCTGATGCCATTTATGGCAGGTTGTGTGGGATTGAGGGTGGTTGTCGGAATACTGGGTATGCTTTGCTGGAAGCTGCTCCTCATTATATTCAGCTTTTATTATTGCCACATGGCATCTTGCCAAGTGGTTGAAGCTGTGATGTGGCATTCTTTATGGGCACACAGCAAAGAAGCTCATGTACACACACAAAACTGGCTCAAAGCACATGTTTTTGTCAGACACTCTGCAAACACAACCACAATGTGTATTTTGTGTCATTGGGGTTTTCTCTGGACAATGTTAAAGTCACTTATTTGGTTCTCTTTTTTTTGTTATTTATCAGTGGGAAAAATACCAATTTGGTCTGTGAAGTGGGATTGCTTGGAATTAGTGCAAAGCAACCCAGAGTTGCTTGGTACAAATTTAGATAAATGTCAGGTTTTTTTGGGTGCTGCAAGATGCCCTGAGAGGTCAAAGATGACATTTGCAACACATGCACATAAGCTGTGGTGGGAGTAAGTTGCACCCAAATCCCATACCAGTGAGGACATTAGTGATTATGTGCTAAATGTCTGCCAGACATAGGCAAAACGGTGGAGGCAGAGTCACTGAAGATTTTTAAGGCAGAAATATTCTTGATTGACAAGGGAGTCTCTGTAATTCCTGCTGGGGGGAGGCAGGAGAGTAGAGTTGTAGTCAGATCAACTATGCCTATTCCTGCCTGCTGATAGGCACATTCATATTCAGATCACAACATGAGTCTGCATGTTGCAACAAATTAACAAAGATGCTGCTGTTTTGGAGAACAGTGCTCCAGATAACATCACTTCTTTAGTATCCAGATCTGAACGCACACTAAGCAACAAGGAGGACATCCCTTCTAGTACACCCCTACACCCACATTAGCCCCAAACCCCGCCCCCCCCAACCGCCCCCACCACCAGTGCGATTTAAAATGATTATCAACTACTTTCACATTAGCTGCTGACATTCAGTTTGGCTACTATGCTATAGTTAAGGGGAAAGGGGAGAAGTGAAGTTATCAAATCAGCAAGATCTTTTTAAATGGCAGGGCAGACTCCGTGAGCTAAATAACCCCAAATTCTGCTCTGGCCTCTTATGATCTTATGATTTTGAAAGTCTTTAGGATTTTCTAGCAATCTTTATAAGGTCACCAAAGTCTACAGCTGTAGCCTGAGTGTCTGACAGTTGATCTTAATGCTTGCCCACATTCCCTCACTGTGTTCATGTTGATCATTATGCCCGCTGTATGCCTTCCACTACTAGAACAGGCTTTGCCATCTTTCTGCATATGTGTTCCACTTTGGTCCAGATGGTTATCCACGCAGGGTAAACTAACTTTTTGTTGGCAGTGTAAACAATGATTAAGAAACATACTGTGAGCGGGTTTGTGAACTAGAAACTTAGCAGTCTGTTGAACCCATCATCACCAGGTAGACTCTACGCAAGAGCAGCTCAGCTAGTCCTGCACCTCCGTCCATCCTCTGTAGAGACCTGCAGCTATTTCTCTTCATATGCTTGCTGATAAGTCTGTGCAGGTCAGAGGAAAATTCAGAATTATATTTCAAATTAAAACTAGGTCGGTGGTCTTCCCAATTAGACAAGAAAATGCTGTAACATTTTCAGGGTCTGGAGAAAATGCTAGAAAAAAAAGAATAATGGTTCCACCCAGAAAAACTCTGTTCATGCCTGATGAAATTATCAAAGGAATTCAATGGATAATTTCAGTAGTTAGATGTAAAAGAATGATCCATCATGTTTGTTTCAAATCCATTCCTTCAAGCAAACATTGGTGCATTGGCTACCAAACTCCAAGATTTACAAAGCAGTGGGGATAATTGCAGTGCAAAATGTTATTGAGCTGAAAGTCAGATCAAGGGACAGTATTTTTTTGGAAGCCCATAGAGAACAATAGCCATGCCCACCATCCCGTGCTTTTAAAGTGAAAGGTTACTTTAGTTCCACAAACTTCTGAGACAGGATTCTTCTAAATTAAGATAATCAAGTATAAGCACACAAATAACAGATACAACTTGCATCTCAAACTATAACCCAGGCTTCAAGGGTCTGGCAGAGAATGTGCAGTCACAGGTATCACACTGAGATTTCACGAATAGAGGACAAAATTAATAATTAGATATAATTAGTTCTAGATTTATATAGCACTAAAAATAAACTTTACTTTCTTCAGAGTAGATCTGGTTTGCTCATTGATGCATTAAGGGATCTTGTGCTTGAAAAGGATGGAGTCTGATAAAAAAATAAGTTTGATTGGGTAAATTATCACTTTGAAAGTAAATTTTAAAAAAACAAACTGCAAAAGGCTTTTGCAAGGTTGGAAAGATTAGGGAAAAATGCATGAATAAAGATATTGAGGTACAAGTCAAGAATAGAAGAGAATTTTCTTTTAGATATAGATAACATGGTTCAATTGAATCTCTTAATCAATATAAAGAGTATGGGGGCATTCTTAAGAAAGAAATCTGGAAGGCCACAAGGAGATATGAAGTAGCATTCGGAGATAAGGTTAAGAATAATCCAAAGAGATTCTACAAATACATTGAGAGCAAGAGGATAACTAGAGAGAGGGTAGGACCTCTTTAAGTTCAAGGAGATTGTCTTTGTGTTGAACCCCAGAAGATGGGAAAGATACTAAATGAATACTTCACATTAGTTTTAACTGTGGAGAAAGAAATGGAGTCTACAGAATACAGAGAAATAAACGTTACTGTTTTAAAACAGTTCACATTATAGAAGAGGAAATTTGGGGGGTCTCAAAGAATATAAAGATGGGTGAAACTCCAGGACCTGATCTAATGTATCCCACAACATTGTGGGAAATAAGAGAGGAAATTGTGAGACCCCTTACAGAAATATTTGCATCATTTATAACTAAGGATGAATTGCCTCATGACTGGAGAGTGGCTAATGTTGTCCCTTTGTTTAAGAAAGATTGTAAGGAGAAACCAGAGAACTATAGACCTGTGAGTCTGACTTCAGTTGTGGATAAATTGTTGGAGGTGAAAGGTAGAATTTATGGGCATTTAGAGGGGCAAAAATTAATTAGGGAAAGCCAGCATGGTTCCATGCTTGCAAAACTGTGTCAGCTTTTGTGCTCCTGAGATGCTGCTTGGCCTGCTGTGTTCATCCAGCTCCACACTTTGTTATCTTGGATTCTCCAGCATCTGCAGTTCCCATTATTTCTTGCACAAACCTGATCAAGTGTTTTAAGGAAGTTACCAAATAAAACTGATGATAGTAATCCAGTAGAATTTGTTTATTTGGGTTGTAATAAAGCCTTTTACAAGGTTCTGCATGGTAGAGTAATTAGTAAAGTTAGGTCACATGGGATTCAGGGTGATCTTGTCAATTGGATACGTAATTGGTTTAATGGCAGGAGGTGGCAAATGGTGGTAGAGGGTTGCTTTTTGCACTGGAGGCCTGTGAGCAGCAGTGTTCCACAGGGACTGGCTCTGGGTCCTCTTTTGTTTGTCATTTATATAAATGATTCAGATAAGTGTATAGAAGACATGGTTAGTGATTGGCAGGCAATACCAAATTGGTGGCGTTGTAGAGAATAAAGAAGGTTTTTCTAAGATTACAAAGGGATCTTGGATCAAATGGGTCATTAGGCTGAAAATGGCAGATAGAGTTCAATCTGGATAAATGCGAGTTATTGGAACTTTGTATAATAAACAATGGTAGGGTTTATACATTTAATGGTAAGGCCTTGGGTAGTGTTGTAGAACAGAGAGAGCTTGGGGTGCAGGGACATAATTCTTTAAAGTTTGCATCACATATAGACAAGGTGGTTAAAAAAGCATTTGGCGTGCTTGCCCTCATTGCTCAGTCCTTTGAGTGTAGGCAGTTGGGAAGTCATGTTGAAGTTGTACAGGACATTGGGGATGACTTTTCTGGATTACTGTGTCCAGCTCTGGTAACCCAGTTATAGGAAGGATATTATCAAGCTGGAGAGGGTTCAGAAGAAATTTATGAGGATGTTACTGGGTTTGGAAGATTTGAGTTACAAGGAAAGGCTGGATAGGCTGGGACATTTTTCACTGGAGCATAGGAAGTAGAGAGACGATTTGATAGAAGTTTATAAAATAATGGGATGTATAGATAGAGTTAGTGGTAGTTGTTTTTTTTCCCAAAGGATGGCGGAATTCAAGAGTAGGGAGCACATTTTTAAGGTGAGAAGAGAGAGATTTAAAAAAGAAATAAGAGGCAAATTTTTTACACGGAGGGTGGTTCATGTTTGGAATAAATTTCCCATGGAAGTGGTGAATGTGGGTATAATTACATTGTTTGAAAGACATTTGGATAGATACATGAATAGGAAAGGTTTGGAATATGGGCCAGGAGCAGGCACATGGGACTCGTTTAGTTTGGGATTATGTTCAGCAGGGACTGGTTGGACCAAAGGGTCTGTTTCCATGCTGTATGACTCTGTGACTCTAAAAGGTTGAGGGAAGTAGAAGAATTATGAAATGGATAACATAGCAGTAGACAGACAGTAAAATTGAAGCAGCCAAAATTAGAATTTCAGGCAGAGGAATGAGGAGAATAGAAAGAGCGAAAAATGGCAGTGAGAAGTAACTCGCTGCAACCAACCAAGGGGTCAGATGAATAAATCTAAGAATAAGGGGTAAGCCATTCAGGACTGAGATGAGGAAGAATTTCTTCACTCAGAGAGTTGTGAACCTGTAGAATTCTCTACCACAGCAAGCTGTTGGGGTCAGTTCATTAGATATTTTCAAGAGGGAGCTGGACATGGCTCTTGTGGCTAAAGGGGTCAAGGGATATGGAGAGAGAGTGGGTGTGGTATAATGAAATTGCATGATCAATTATGATCATATTGAATAGTGGTGCAGGCTCAAAGGGCTGAATGGCCTACTCCTGCTTCTATCTGCTACAGTTTTCTATGTTTCTATGAATCAGGAAGGGGAGCCAGTTCATCCCTTCTCACTCAGAAGCTTAAAGAGATTGGGTATCCAATCTTGAACAGTAACAAATTGGAGAACCTGGCATTGATCTAGGACATTACATGCGGCTTCACAATGAATATAGCCTTGCCATTTGTAAAGGAGAGGTCCATACCTCCACTCTATTTGTGCTTAGAAATGCTTCTTCTTTTCATCTTGGAAAGACATGACTTTAATCTTAGATGATGGCCCTAGTCTGGAACACTCCAAGAGGTTGACAGAAATTGTTCATCAATCCTCAACCCCTTTATGTTTTGAAAATGTCAATCAAATCGCCTATCAATCAACTAATTTGCACATTGCAAATTCTGAATGTATTGCAGTCAAAAGGGATTCCATTCATTCAATATTGAGTTGGTAAGCAACCATACATGGTAAATCATACAGTTTAGTGTCCAATATGTTGACAGCAGTCACAATGTCTTTCTTGTTCAAACTCCACTGTCCCTTCTGCATATTTAAGCCAACATAGCAGACCAAAGTGTGTCAGGGATAAATATGCACTGATCACATGGCCAACAGCTCTGATGATTGACCCATGCATACAGGGGTAGTCTGCATGCAATAAAAGATTCAGACTGGGTCATCATTTCAAACCTGACCATTCCATAAAGGTACTGTGAACTATTGCAGCAGTTTAATTAAATTCAACACCAATCTGTAACCTCCAGTCCTGGTGCACACTTCATGATTGCTTAACAATTAGGATCCCCCTGAGCTAGTAGTGCTGAGCGCAAAGCCAACACTTCTGCAACACACATTCAAACAAAAACATAGTGCTGGAGAAACCCAGCAGGTCTGGCAACATCTGAGGGGAGAAAACAGAGTTAATATTTCATGTCTGGTGTCTCTTTGTCAGACCCTCTTCAACAATATCCACAGTCCTTTATTTTTGTTACATCCATTCAAATGCCAGGCAGCTGGTGGATCTTAATTCAGTTAATCAATAAACCTGGAAGAAAAACATTAGTCATGAGAAACATATAAAGTCTGGACTGATGTAAAAATCTAACTCACCTCATCTCTCACCTGTACACCATCTACAAGGCAGGAGTGGGTTGGAATACTCTCATTTGCACTCAAAAAAATGCTACATCTTGCGGGAGAAAGCAGCTGTCTTTAATAAGACTCCATGTGCCACCTGAAGCATTCATTCCATCCTTCACTAACAATAAGCAGGAGCAATGTGAACCATAGACAAGATGCTCAGCAGAAACTCACTGCTTCCTCTCTAACAGAACCTTTCGAAACACACATCACCCACCACCAGGAGGGACAAGGGCAGTAACGCATAGGGGCACCACCTTTAAGTTGCCCTTCAAGTCTTACAACATCCTCACTTGACACAATAACACTGTTCTTTCACTATTGCTGGGTCAAACACTTGGAACCTCTGAACTAACAGTGTTGAGTGTACCTACGCCAGATGGATTATGGCAGTTCCAAAAGGAGAACCACCAGCAGTTTCTCAAATGCAAATTGGGATGGAATGTAGGCCCTGTCAGTGTTGTCCATATCCCATGAAAGAATTTTTTAGAAAACACACAAACACAGTCCGAACTTAAAACTCATTCATAACTGTCTCATTCTTGTTTCATCAAGTTCCCTTCCTAAAAAGATTATGGGCATGCCTCCACCTCAAGAGCAGAACCACCAGTTCTCATGGGCAATCATGGTAATGAATGATAATAAAATGCTGGTCTTGCATATATCGCATGAAATAAATCTTTGGGTGTAATTTTAACTCTGCCCTCAACAGGAAACTGAGAGGATCAGTCATTTGGTTTACACTCCACCTGACAGGATGTTGTTAGCTTCTTTGGTAAAGATTAGGATGAAATTCCCATTTAATTAAGTAGATTTAGCAAGTATGCACTAGGATGAGATTTGTGGAATGAGTTGTATTACTTCACCCACTAGCCTCTCACGCAATACATTTTCTGTCCTGAAATCCAAAAAGCTACTGGAAAACTTTCATGCCACCATCATGAGCTGGATTCAAACCTAGGCTTCAGATCTGAAAGGGCTGTGCTCTAAGCCACTGCAACTTCCAATTTCCCTAAAATTATGCTCGATATACATTACACAGTTGAAGAATGTTGATTGAACTGTTGAAAAACTTTGACATTAGTTCACATTCAATCCTATTTGAAGTCGATTTGGAATTATTCCAGCTGAAGTAAATTCTGCGTATTTTTAAGCTATCCAGTGCCCCTAAATGTGAATCAGCTCTCAAATTACTTCATCAGAATGACACATTGGAGTAGAACACTATCCTTTCACTGCGGTCACAATTTGCTCCTAAATGAATCCTGGTGGATTTGCTGCATGTTTCAGATATCTGCTTTTCCAATAGGCATCTGGCCATTGAAGTTCTGAGAAAAACATTGAGTTTCTGGCAGTGTTTGCTGTACTGCTCCTTGCTAACAAGGATGGAAAATGTCATGCCATTAGCCTGAAATGCAATGCAGATTGAACATAGCTCTTCGGTCACTGAGGTAACTCAGAGCTGGGAATTTTAATCTATCCCACTCTGTGGGAAATTGATGGAGCAAATCAGTTGTCCATTTTCAACCAAGTCTGATTTCACTTGCCAATGACTTCTTAAGGCAGCCTGTCAGTGAGTGATTGGGATATGAAGTAGACTGATGGGGTAATAAGTGGCCAGATTTTATTTCCCTGATTTTGACAGGACATACCCACTCAACCTTTCACATTGCCAAGCATATGCCAGTGTTATTGCTGTACTGGATAAAGTTGTCTATAGGTGTGCAAAATGTCTCCCTGCCTGCCCATAAAGGACATGCTGTGAAACACTTGTATTACTGAACCCTCCTCTCATCTCCATCACTCAACATAGCATGTTGTTTTCTGCCAATGACATTTCCTTGGAAGGAAGTTTGAAGATGTGGAATCATTGGTATGTATGTACAGGGCATGGAATCATAGAATCCCTACAATGTGGAAGCAGATAATTTGGTCCATTACCGACCTTCCAAAGACCATCCCACCCACACCCACCCCCCCGACCCTATCCCTGTAACCTTGCGTTTTCCATGGCTAATCCACCTAAACTGCACATCCCTGGACACTATGGGCAATTTAGCATGACCACTCCACCTAACCTGTGCATCCTTAAGCTGTGGGAGGAAACCATAGCACCCAGAGGAAAATCATGCAGACAGAGAGAATATACAAACTCTACACAGACAGTTGCCCAACAGTGGAATCAAACCCAGTTCCTGGTGCTATGAGACAGCAGTGCTAAGCCATGAAGCACCTCGCCACCCAAGCATGTACAAGGAGAGTCAGATGAGTAAGAAGCAGTCTGGAAGAGAGTGATATTTTCAACGTCAAAGTTGGGCTGGATTCAGGATCAGCACTCAGCTCTTTCTTTTTGCTGATTGTCATAAATTTTCGAATTGAGCTAGTGAGATGGTAATAGTGTTTGCAGATAACATTAATCTATGTGATGGGGATGACGAAAACATGACTAGGTATGATTGTATGATTCTTGCTCAATCCTACCTGGAAAATTGGAGAAAAGCATGGGAAGGGAAGGTCATGAAGATCAGTAAACAGAAATCACAATACATGGGTTGGCTTTTTGAATCTAGAGAAGTGTTTCAGAGTAAGGTTTAAAGATCATGAGTAAAAACCCGAAAAACTGAATAGTTCAAAGTACTTGGAGGTCAGTACTACAAGTATGGAAATAGAAATTAATTGCAAGTACGGAATAGATCCATTGTACTCTAGCAAGAATAGTTGGCATTAATGCGGTGAAGTATTACATGACAGACAGGTATTGCTGAAACTGAAAGTATGATAGTTTTGAGAATAACCCTGCTATACTATGAAGTCACTTGGTAAACAAACCATCCAGATTGGGAGAACAACTGGACACTAATAGGATTTGGTTGCTGAGATGAATATGTAAAGTAACAAGAAAGGACAATATAAAGAGGAACAAATCCAGGAGCCAATGAAGGCTGGGAGAATTGAAGAGAGTAGCCAAGAAGTGGCAGAAGGAAATTGAATGAGGAAATGAATGATGAAGATGGGGCTGCGAGGAATAAAGACAAAAGACTAAGACCAGATGGAATGAGGCAGGGCCCAGGAGGCACTAACCACATTTTAGTTTATGAAGAAAGCTTCCTTGCCCAAGCCATTATTAAGTTTGATAAATTTAAAACTTCACTGCCAGGGCTTTGAAACATCAAATTCCAAGAAACTGTTCTTATTCTTGATTTATTCGCTTCATATACTTCAAACTTACTTCTAAAGTTTTTTTTAGCCTACCGGTTGACATATTTCCCAATGAGTATGTGAACGAAGACTGCGAAATAATGACCAAAAGTCGTAGTTCTGCTTCACAGTCTAATTTCTTGAATATTTCTTCCAATGAATCAAATCTGATCCCAATGACCAGTAAATCGATCTCTTCTTGTGGGTGCTGAACTAGACTTATCTTCTTGGCTGCTCATGGGCTTTAACTGCTTTCACTGCTTTTGCTTTTCTAGTAAACGTTTGTTTCTGTTATTACTGGCCGTGTAAAGCTTGTATTGGCTTATAGTTGGTCTTTGGTCACTTCTCTGCAGTTTTCAGTTCAGAGGTTCCTCCTTCACAGCAGCTCTTCAACTCTACAGGTGTTCTGGCTGACAGCTGGTCTACAGACAAATCAAGTATTTCTTGCTGTCTTTCTCTTCTCCAAACAAATTTAGATTTGTTCCATGATCTTCACAACACTGAGACCAGCTTTTGCAAATGTGGTTTCGTGGCAACATCTAAGAATTGGGGTTCAAGACAGACTGGCTAAAGAGAAAACAAAGTAAGAACTGTCTTCAGGCTAAGACTTCTTTAGAACTGTGTTTATCTCATACAAATATTAATCTATCACTATACATGGTAATCGGAGATATACCTGATTCCATTCATGCTGCTTATGAAGTTTGTTCTCTACATGATTCTCTCTTCATTCTAACTTACCTCTGCTGACACTGCGCTCATTGTATCCTGTAAGGAGCAACCCCAGGACATCATTGCAAGTTTTCTCCAGGAAAAGCAGTGCTAATCATTGAGCCACCATGCCACCCACACAATTGCATTAAGATATCATATAATGTATTAGGGTGTCAGACATTGATAATGAAATCACTTGGTGTATTTTATAAATGTATTAGATAAGAAAAGCCACCACTTGATTTAATACAATTAATCCTGCATTGGTAAAATCCACCTACATTAGCTGTCATATAAACTGGATATAAATTATCCCATTGGGAACACCCAGCATGGGTTCATGAAGGGTAGGTCATGTTTAACGAATTTGGTGGAATTCTTTGAGGACGTTACTTGCATGGTGGACAATGGAGAACCTGTGGATGTGGTGTATCTGGATTTCCAGAAGGCATTTGACAAAGTGCCACACCAAAGGCTGCTACATAAGATGAAGTTGCACGGTATTACAGATAGTGTATTGGCATGGATAGAGGATTGGTTGACCAGTAGAAAGCAAAGAGTAGGGGTAAATGTATGTTTTCCTGGTTGGCAGCCAGTGGCTCGTGGTGTGCCTCAGGGATCAGTGTTGGGACCTAAATTGTTTACAATTCACATAGATGATTTGGAGTTGGGGACTAATTGTGGTGTGTCAAAATTTGCAGATTACACTAAGGTGAGTGGTAGAGCAAAGTCTGCAGAGGGATATAGATAGTCTAAGTGAGTGGGCAAAAGTCTGGCAGATGGACTTGGATGTCCTTGTGCATGAATTGCTGAAGGTGGGATTGCAGGTGCAGCAGGTAATTAAAAAGGCAAATGGAATTTTGTCTGCCATTGCTCGAGGGATGGAGTTTAAAAACAGGGAGGCTATGCTGCAGCTGTATAGGGTCCTGGTGAGGCCACACCTGGAGTGCAGTGTGCATTTTTGGTCTCCTTACTTGAGAAGAGATATACTAGCACTGGATGGGGTGCAGAGGAGATTCACTTGGTTGATTCCAGACTTGAGAGGGTTGGATTATGAGGAGAGACTGAGCAGACTGGGATTATACTCATTGGAATTCAGAAGAATGAAGGGAGATCTTACAGAAACATACAAGATTATGAAGGCAAGAGATAAAGTGAAGACAGGGAGGTTGCTTCCACTAGCAGGTGAAACTAGGACTAAAGGGCATCGCCTCAAAATAAAGGGAAGCAGATATAGAACTGAGGTCAGGAGGAACTTCTTCACCCAAAGGGCTGTGAATATGTGGAATTCACTGCCCAGTGAAACGGTTGAAGCTACCTCACTGACTGTTTTTAAGGCAAAGCTAGATAAATTTTGAACAGTAAAAGAATTAAGGGTTATGGTGAGTGGGCGCGTAAGTGGAGCTGAGTCTCAAAACGATCAGCCATGATCTTATTAAATGGTGGGGCAGGCTTGAGTGTCCGGATGGCCTACTCCTGCTCCTAGTTCTTATGTCATAGATAGCTCCCTAGCTTGTGTTTGCATGCCTATTTTTGCAACCAAAATTAATTGTGCAGTGTTGAATAGATTTTATTAATGTAAATCTTAGCAAAATTATATAAAATTAGACAGGTGCCAAAGAAAAGAAAAGGGGCAATATAGTAATCATCTTTATTTGTAAGTTAAATGGTATTAAATACATTCAGACTTTATTATTTCAGGGGTTGCCTCAAATCTGAGAAAATAACAGTGTTTTCAATTATTGAATATGGAGGGAATAATCCATTGGATCATAATGTAGCCATCAAATCCATTTTATAGACGGCCACTTTTTCATTGAACTTAAGCAGAACAGTAACTTATAATTAAATAAGGCACAACACAGTTTCAAGTTGCATATGTGGTGGGTACCACCTTGATTAAAAAGCCAAGAGCCTTGAAGGAGAAATGAGAATCATATGCAGGGATCTACTTATGAAAGTACATTGAACAGATAAAAACATATACCCTGTCTTCTCTAATTCTGCTAAGTATGCCCTGAAGTAATTATGTGTACAATTTGTGTGTGTATAGCTGCATGTGGCCTTGATTATGCATGTGCACATTCATGCTTAGGTTTATGTTTCTATGTTTTCTACCTATAAGCATGATGGCTCGTTCAGTTACACGTTTATGTACATGATTTACCATGTAACACAGTATTGACATGCTAGCACATCTATGATAGAACTGCAGATATTTGCACCTTTGTACATTCATGTTCTTGCAGTTTTCATATATAGATGTCTCTGAAAGCACCTGCATATATAAGTATATAGATTGTCTCACAGTTTAACGTCAAGATTGATGATATCACAAGTTAATTGGCTGAATTAACACATTCAATACTTAAACCATTGATCTGTTAACTAAATCTCCTATAATGAACGGGGAGGGTGATTTACACATAAGAGATAAACAAGGGAAACTACTCATATACAGCATTTCTCTTTTCAAGTCCAGCTTTTTTTTCCATTTCTAACTTTAATTTAGCTCATTCCAGCTGTAGCATCCAAATTTTGGGTCTCCTTTCTTTCAATTCAAAACAGTGCAAAAATCACTTGAGGCATCTCATCCCTATGACATCCTCCTTCTATTTCTACCTTCAATTTATTCACTAAATCAATGTTTAGTTCAGTCAAATGTCTAACATAATCCACTCTCACATGTTCTACTTTCAGAAAACTCCTAGTAACATTTAAAGCCATCCTCAACATTTGTGTAATACACATCACCAAAATGCATCTACTTTTTGTCCCAGAACCACTCCTCCCACTTCCTACAGACTAAGGGGGTGGCCATGGGCACCCGCATGAGCCCCAGCTATGCCTGCCTCTTTGTAGGTTACGTGGAACAGACCCTCTTCCGCACCTACACAGGCCCCAAACCCCACCTCTTCCTCCGGTACATTGATGACTGTATCAGCGCCGCCTCTTGCTCCCCAGAGGAGCTCGAACAGTTCATCCACTTCACCAACACCTTCCACCCCAACCTTCAGTTCACCTGGGCCATCTCCAGCACATCCCTCACCTTCCTGGACCTCTCAGTCTCCAGCTTGTAACTGATGTCCATTTCAAGCCCACCGACTCCCACAGCTACCTAGAATACACCTCCTCCCACCCACCCTCCTGCAAAAATTCCATCCCCTATTCCCAATTCCTCCGCCTCCGCCGCATCTGCTCCCACGATAAGACATTCCACTCCCGCACATCCCAGATGTCCAAGTTCTTTAAGGACCGCAACTTTCCCCCCACAGTGATCGAGAACGCCCTTGACCGCGTCTCCCGTATTTCCCGCAACACATCCCTCACACCCCGCCCCCGCCACAACCGCCCAAAGAGGATCCCCCTCGTTCTCACACACCACCCCACCACCCTCCGGATACAACGCATCATCCTCCGACACTTCCGCCATTTACAATCTGACCCCACCACCCAAGACATTTTTCCATCCCCACCCCTGTCTGCTTTCCGGAGAGACCACTCTCTCCGTGACTCCCTTGTTCGCTCCACACTGCCCTCCAACCCCACCACACCCGGCACCTTCCCCTGCAACCGCGGGAAATGCTACACTTGCCCCCACACCTCCTCCCTCACCCCTATCCCAGGCCCCAAGATGACATTCCACATTAAGCAGAGGTTCACCTGCACATCTGCCAATGTGGTATACTGCATTCACTGTACCCGGTGTGGCTTCCTCTACATTGGGGAAACCAAGCAGAGGCTTGGAGACCGCTTTGCAGAACACCTCCGCTCAGTTCGCAACAAACAACTGCACCTCCCAGTCGCAAACCATTTCCACTCCCCCTCCCATTCTTTAGATGGCATGTCCATCATGGGCCTCCTGCACTGCCACAATGATGCCACCCAAAGGTTGCAGGAACAGCAACTCATATTCCGCCTGGGAACCCTGCAGCCAAATGGTATCAATGTGGACTTCACCAGTTTCAAAATCTCCCCTTCCCCTACTGCATCCCTAAACCAGCTCAGTTCGTCCCCTCCCCCCACTGCACCACACAACCAGCCCAGCTCGTCCCCCCCACTCACTGCATCCCAAAACCAGTCCAACCTGTCTCTGCCTCCCTAATCTGTTCGTCCTCTCACCCATCCCTTCCTCCCACCCCAAGCCGCACCCCCATCTACCTACTAACCTCATCCCACCTCCTTGACCTGTCCGTCTTCCCTGGACTGACCTATCCCCTCCCTACCTCCCCACCTATACTCTCCTCTCCACCTATCTTCTCTCCATCTTCGGTCCGCCTCCCCCTCTCTCCCTATTTATTCCAGAGCCCTCACCCCATCCCCCGTCTCTGAAGAAGGGTCTAGGCCCGAAACGTCAGCTTTTGTGCTCCTGAGACGCTGCTTGGCCTGCTGTGTTCATCCAGCCTCACATTTTATTATCTTGGAATTCTCCAGCATCTGCAGTTCCCATTATCTCTCACCACTCCTTACCTATTCCTTAAACAAGAAAGACACAAATTCTTCTAAAGTACAATAAAATCGAAGATCTTAAGGAAACCCTGCTTGATATGATCCCAGCTGATGTATTACTGGCAGGTCAGGTCTCACACTGAAACCGATGTTGATAGGTCATATTTTGTTCTGTTTTGGTTTTAAGGTAACGGTGTCTTGCTGAAAAATAAACACACAATGCTGTAGACTTTCCTTTAACAATAAAATCAACCTTTATTCACAAAAGAAATTATAATACAGAAAAAAATCAAGCTATCCACATAGAACATAAACTCAACGATTTTAAGCACACAGTATAAACATAATCCTATTAATCCCAAAACACTCCTTTATAAATGGAAAAGAAAAATAACAGATTTTGCGCAGTGCCTGGTACAGTATCTAAAAACACTCTTTGTTGTGTCAAAAAGCTCATGTGGTACTCCCACCCAGAATCTCTGCAGCTAACACCTCCACAGAATTAAGTCATTTGTGACAAGTGTTGGGACATCATTTAGGGTTGTACAGGATTTTGGTGAAGCCTCTTCTGGAGTACTGTGTTCAGTTCTGGTCACCCTGTTATAGGAAGGATAATAGTAAATTGAAGAGAGTTCAGAAAAGATTTATCAGGATGTTGTCAGAAATGGAAGGTTTCGGGTATAAGAAGAGGTTGGATAGGCTAGGACTTTTTTCACTGGAGTGTAGGAGTCAGACAGCCGTACAGCACAGAAATAGACCCTTCAGTCCAACCAGTCCACGCCAAACATAAAATCCCAAACCAAATTAGTTCCTGTCGAGATTAATGGTGCAGGCGCTGTGAAGAAGTTTGGGACAAATGTTCAGCAGAACCTACACATTACCAAGAACATCATGATGTTCCTTTTCGTTGTATACTGGAGAGATGTGCTTCTGCTTCCACCTATGCAGTCCTGGGCAGTATTCAACCTTAATCCATTATGTATTCCACATATGTTCCTTGAGTGTTAGCAAGTTCTCTTTCGGTGACCATTACATCAGCTGGCTATTTTCTGGAAGAGGACTATCAGTTGTTCTGAGGAAGGTTCACCAGACCTGAAACGTTAACTTTGTTTTCTCCTTCACAGATGCTGCCAGACCTGCTGAGCTTTTGTTTTTGTTCCTGATTTACAGCATCCGCAGTTCTCTTCGTTTCTATCAGCTCCACCTGCCTTTCCCAGGTGTCCTTGAACATTAGAAGGTTGTCTAAGCATACTGCATAATTAGATAAGATATGGTAAGGTAAAGCATTTCAGAGTCTGAACAGCAAAGTCCAGACTGGTATAAACAGTCAAGAGATATGAAGGTGGAGATTTCCTTCCCACTGGCAGTCAATGGAACCGGCCAGCACACATAGAGTGCATCGTTTTTAATATTGTAGGCTGCTTCACATGACCTACCTAAGCAATCCCTCAGTTTCACTGCGACTTTACTTGTTTAAACCAGAACAGTATGGCCAACCCAGGCGAAGCATCTCTGGCCTGCTGTGTTCATCCAGCTCCACACCTTCTTATCTCGGATTCTCCAGTATCTGCGGATCCCATTATCTCTGATACCCTTCCTTTGACAATCGCTGTAACTCAAGGATTTATTTAAAACCATTTGCACTCTCAAGCGTACCTTTACAGGATCCACAGCTGAAGTCAGAGAAATAGCCTGGCAGCTTTTCCCCTGTAGCTTTCAAAAGTTAGCCTTGACACACTCTACCCTTTGGCAGTTAAAACAGACAGGCTTCTTAGCCTTACCTCTCATCTTTGCACTATCCTTTGTGTCCTGATGAGCCTCCCAAACCCCTCTCTAATGGGTGCTCAGTTTCCTGTCACCCACACCAACTTTTCTATTTGGTTGGGATGACAAGGAGGATGGTTTCTTCTGCAATATAAGTTTGTGGAGTCACTCACAAGGAGTAAAAATGCCCACAGTACTTCAGGGGTTCTGACCGATTGTCATTACAAATTTAAGAAGTGTTAAGTTGCCCACTTCAGTAGGAAAAACAGACTGTTATTTAAACAAGGACAGATTAGAAAATCTTGACGTGAAATGAGAATTTGATGCGCTTTCACACCAGTCACTAAAAGCAAGCATGCTGATGCAACAAACAGCTAGGAAGACAAATGGTATGTTGTTCTTCATTGTAAGAGGGTTTGAGTATAGGAAAAGAGGAGGTTGAAGAGTGACCTTATATAGGTTTAGAAAAGGTGAATGGTAGATGTCTTTCCCCTACGGTAGAGGATTTCTAGACAAGGAGGCATGATTTTAAGGAGAGAGGAGAAAGATTTTAAAAGGACACGAGGAGCAACTTTGTTACACAGAGCCTGGTTCTTGTATGGAATGAACTTCCAGAGGAAGTGTGGATGTGGGTACAGTTACAATCTTCAAAAGACAGTTGGATAAGTAAAAGAATAAGGAGGGTTTGGAGAGATATAGGCTAGACGCAGGAAGGTGGGGCTGTTTGGTTTGGGATTATGGTCAGCACGGACTGGTTGGACCGAAGGGTCTGGTTCAGTGCTGTATGGCTCTACGATGTTAGTGCACAGATGGTCTGGGCCTGCATAAAGTTTTGTCCTGGAGCTATTATACACCTGAGCTTAAACACGTTCAGTTTTAAATAACATCTTTGAGGTTTTATCCCAACATTTCTGATATGGAACCAATATTAATTCTTCATTCTAAAGGTATACTAGGCCACAATTTACTTCCTTTCTCAGGAGCACTGTTCTCTACAATCATCATCTAAGGAAGTCCCAGAAGTCTTTAACAAGTCTTAAGGCCCCATTATTTACCTTGCTGGGTTGCAAAACAATCTAATGTTGACAACAATCTGTTGTTGCACAAAATCCATTAACTGTAAGGGATAGTAGGAACTGCCAATGCTGGAGTCTGAGATAACAAGGTGTTGGGCTGCATGAACACAGCAGGCCAGGCAGCATCAGAGGAGCAGGAAAGCTGACGTTTAAAACGTCAGCTTTCCTGCTCCTCTGAGGCTGCCTGGCCTGCTGTGTTCATCCAGCCCTACACCTTGATGTCCCATTAATTGTAAAGCTTTGCCTAAAATACTAATTTCAAAAGAAATTCCCATGGCTACAGAGATACTCAAGAAACACTCAATGCTCAAGAAATAATAATGTAGAGGTGGTAGTGTTGGACTGAGATGGACAAAGTCAGAAATCATACGGCACCAGGTTATAGTCCAAATTACAAGCTTTCGGAGCGCTGTTTCTCCATCAGGTGAAGTTAGTCCGCACTCCGAAAGCTTGTGATTTCAAATAAACCTGTTAAACGACAATGGTATTGAGTGACTTCTGACTCAAGATATACTAACTGCAGACTCACAGAAAACCCACGTGTTACTAAGTCACAAATGAAAAAAACCCAAACTTGCAATAAATGATTATATATGTATACATGCAGTCAACATCACATCTCCCCAAAGTCGAGAATGAAAATATGTTGAAAAGAACGTTTTTAAATTTTCTTTCTGAATTTTTAAATATAAACTGAATTGAGGAGGAGAAAATGTTTTAAAGCCAAAGATCTTTGGAGGATTACTGCATCCTTTTGAAAGCTAGCATCTTGACGCTCATTGTAGACATTGCTTATATAACTGTTGGTTCCTGCAATGGTTGAAGTGTACTTTGCAAACAAGCTGGAGCTGAAGACTTGGTTACTAATGCAGCTTCACAGGCATCTTCAAGTAGCTGATTAGTTTGGGACTAGTGATAAGTTATTAATGACAAAAATCTGTTGATGCACAAAAAAGGTCCCCTGCCTGTTGATGACTATGTGTTTAGTTCTAAGGAAGGTCAATAGCTTGGGACTGCGGAAAAAGATAGTGAGAAGTCATCAGATCACCACCAGCTCAGGGGACTGTTTCTGTTCTCTACAACAAGACCCACTTCAAGCCTAAAGAAAACCAATTTATTCTTCCTTACAGCAACTGCCCGAAGTTGTGATTCTTAATTAACAACTTGGAAACCTTTCTCTAAATGTGAACCGTTCCGATGCAGAGCAGGGAAAGCATCCAGAGAAAGACAGCTGAGAAGCAAAGTTCTGATCAACATAACAACTATTTCAGAAAAGTTGCGAACAGGAGCCACTGAATGTCTTTCCCACCCCCCGTAATATTTTGCTTATTTTTCCCGTCTGAAAGTCTTTATAAGAGAACAATTATAACAGGGTTAAGGTTTAACTAAGTGTCATACATATATGGTTCAAAATTGTTTACATGTAGCTAAATTCTATTTACTTCTAATAGATTATAATTCTTGTTAAGTACAGAATCCTGGTCCATGCTTTAAATCAATCTGGGTCTAAAACAGACAGGTTGAAAAAACTACACAGAGGCCAGTGTCCCATCACAATGTCACCCTTAATTTACTACTGCACAGTCCACTGACAGTGGCGGCCAGATCAGAGTCAGGCCTCAACTGAGGAGATTCTAATCTCCTGGTTTATATATAAGTGATATATTTGTGTGTGTGTGTGTGTGTGTGTGTGTGTGTGTGTGTGTGTGTGTGTGTGTGTGTGTGTGTGTGTGTGTGTGTGTGTGTGTGTGTGTCCACCTCTCCTGAAAGTTATCAAGTGTACTGGTGGACACCGCATTCTCCTTCTCCAGGGACAGCTGGGCATGAACTTCGCCAGAGAAAAGGGCAGGCAGTTGGCCGTAATGACCCCATCCACGGCCCGCTGCCTGGGTCTATTAATGACCAGCTTGGCCAGGCCCAGGAGCAGGCCCAGAAGGAGATCCTCTAATCTGCCTGCTCCCCACCACAGTGGGTGCCCAAAGATCAGGCGCGAAAGAAGGTTCTGAAGCTAATTGAAAAGGGAGTGCAAGCACCCACATCCAAAACACATCATCCAGGGACTCTGCAGTGCCACAAAACAGACAGTTTCGCTGGGAGTCCATGAGCCACAACAATCTGTGGTTACACAGGACTGCTGCGTGCAACACCCTCCACTCCAGATCGCTGAGGAAAAGGGAGAGGACTCCCATGTAGAGAGCCTTCCAATGGGAATCTCCACCGCCCAGTGGCAAATAGGGACACCAAGGTGTGTCTGGGCAGTGGATGAAAGAGAAGAGGTGGATGGTGTGCAGCAGCAGTCTGTACAGGGCCCACCGTCTCACATCTTGACAAAATACACAATTAAAATTCCGGAGGGGGCTCAGGCTCCAGTGGGGGGTATGGGATCCTGGAGTCAATGTGAAATTCCGTCCGAACAGGGGTATGTGCAGATGAGATTCTACGGCACGCCTCATCATCCTCCAACTGGTGCACAATGTTGGGTCCGAGTACTGCTATTTTATGGTGTCGGATGGCAGTGGCTGCGAACCAAACATCTACCACTGCATCACCTAATTGGCACAGGTTAATAACCCTAATCAAGAACCGTAATTGACAAGGCCAATCTGGTGTCAGTCCTGAAGAAGGGTAATACACAAAACTGACTGCTCCTTTGCTCCAGATTCTGCCTGGCTTGCTGTGTCCTTCCAGCCTCCTGTTTGCCTACCTTGGGTTCCAACATCTGCAGTTTCTTTGGCTCCAACCTGGTTCCTTACTGTACAGGTAAATTGGGGAATTCTGCATTTTAAAAAAAATCTTTAAGTTATGAATCCAGGAATAGTGGGTCTTGATTTCCAGGGGGTTACCTCAGTGAGGCATATACTATCTTGAAGAGGCATTTTCATTATTCATGAAAAGTCAACTTACCACTAATTCTATGTCACATGAACAATAATTACATGTTAACATTAATTATACAGTGAGTTACACAGCAATCATTTTTACACATTACAAAGTCTCTGGTATGTGTACTCTCAATAAAATGTCAACAATGACATTTTCTTTTCCAAGCACATGAACGATGTTTAAATTACACAGTTTGGAGAATTGAAATGATCATAATCTTGTCCCAAGACATTTCTAACAGAATAAAAGGTTTGTGGTCCATATAAGTAACAGTTTCATCCATATTCTTGGTGATGAGTATTTCAAAATGGTGTAGAGCTTGCACAAGACTCTGTCTCTTTTACAACAGTTGAAAATTTTTGGTGACAGGCAGTCTCTTCAAAAAGTAACTGACAGACTATTCAAACCTCATCTTGGCCTCTTGCAGTAAAACAGCCCACATACCTGTGTTACTGGTATCCACAGCCAGTTTAAATTACTTTTCATAATTTGGAATGGCTAAAACTGGAGCAGTTGACAGTACAGTTTTCAAATTTGCAAAGGCAACTTGCCACGCATGACCATTCAAATTTTCTGCCTTTTTTCAACATGTTTGTCATGAGTGCAATGACAGTTCTGAGGCTTGCAACAAACCTGCAATCGAATCCATTGAAACCACTTACCATAAAATTTCACATTTCATCTTAGGCACAGGAAAATCCAAAGAAACTGCCAAGTTTGTTACTCCGAGAGGCACTTGGCTTTCTCCCACAGAACAGGTCAAATTAGTCATCGTTAGCAAATTCACTCAGCCAAATTTATAAGTAAATTGGCTTTTCATACCTAACTAAACAATTAAGTCAAATGATGTACATGCTTTTCCCAGGTTTGGCTAAAAGCTTTCAAATATTGATTATGCAATTAACCAGTCCATGAATTACTTTATTGGTTAATATTGAAACATTGCTAGTGCATTTTTCATTCTAAATGGCATGTCTTTGCATTGAATAAGAGTTTATATTTCTTTAGAGATAGTAGGAACTGCAGATGCTGGAGAATCTGACACAACAAGGTGTAGAGCTGGACCAACAGAGCAGGCCAAGCAGCATCAGAGGAGCAGGAAGACTGATGTTTTGGGCCTGGACCCTTCTTCAGGAATGAGCTATTCCTTTGATACATTCTAGGCCTGAAATGTCAGCTTTCCTGCTCCTCTGAAGTTGCTTAGTCAGCTGTGTTCATCCAGGTCTACACCTTATTATCTCAGATTTTCCAGCATCTGCAGTTCCTGCTATCTCTCCCTACCTGTCCACTTTTCTATCTACCTCTAAAACACTACTTTGCAATTTCATACTTTAGAGTTTCAGCCATGGCTTAGTAGATACAGCTCTCACGTCTGAGCATCAAAGTTCACCTAGTTATACTTCAGTGCTGATCTCAAAAATCTAGCTGACATTTTATTGCACAGGTGATAGAATGCCGCTTGGTCACATTTGTGAATACTGAGATGAGACGTTGAATAGAGTCCTCACCTGGTTGCAGTAACTGCTTAAAAGAAATGCAAGGCAGCTATCACTGAGTAGCCGATATTTATGTGTAAATCAATTCCAAGGAAACAGATTTTCTGGTCATTATCACATTGCTGTTTTGTCAAAGTTTGCTGTTTGCATAATGATAGTTGTAAGCATACATTGCAAAGGTACGAAACTTTAGCAAATACTTAACAGGCTGTGAAGTGCTTTCCAACATCCGATGGTCATAAATAATTGCTAGACTTCTTTTACCCCTCTTAACTGATGCTTCAGTAGCCCTATCTTAATACCTTCTTTGATTCAATGGCAGTTTTTGTCTGAGTATGCCTCTGGAGGTATTGCACCTATAGGCATTTACCAACATCAAAAATATGAAGCCCAACAGGTCAGTTTGCCTCTGTACCATTTACAAATGGTAAACCACTTTTCACAGCTGGGTAAATATCCATTCCCTCACATAGATGATTTATACACAAAGTTGTCCTTCACAAGGCTGGACATGAGCCATGTGTACTTGCAATTGCTGTTAGATGAGGATTCCCAGAAGTATGCTACAATCAATACCCATAAGGGTCTGTACCAATATACAACACTGCCATTTGGGGTATCGTCTCTCCCTTTGCAATTTTTCAGCAGACAATGGAGAACATTTCACATTACCCCAGGCTGCCATTTATCCAGACGACGTGTTGATAACAGGGAAGGCCAAAAAAGGAGCACTTGGAAAACTTGGACATAGTCCTTAGACATTACTCACAGGTGGCCATATCCCTTAGAAGGGAAAAATGTGTGTTTCAGGCACCCCAAGTGACCTACTTGGGTTACAAAGTCAACAAGACCCAGTTACACCCATTGGAAGATAAAGTGAGAGTGATCAAAGGTGCCTTGGCCCTCATATGCTCAGGTGTTTCCTCGAGCTGGTGTATTATTACAGAAAATTCATACATAACTTGGCCTCCATCATGGCAGCTTTGCATCAACTCTTAAAAAACAGGGTCAGCCTTGGCAATGTAGTCAAGCCATAGCTTTCAGGGAAGTAAAGAAACAGCTATTATCTTGTAAGGTGTTGGCACAGTACACAGTACACAGTGCACAGCGAGATCTAGTATTGACATGCGATGCTTCTCCATACAGCATTGGCATCATATTAACTCATAGTTTGCCTAATGGACAGGAACGCCCAATAGCATATGCATCCAGGACTTTGGCTAATGCAGAGTGTGAATACGCCCAGAGAGAGAAGGAAGGTTTGACGATCGTGTTTTGAGTCAGAAAGATCCACCAATACCTTTATGGATATTGTGATAATATTGGACTACAAACCTCTGCTTGATCTCCTTAATGAGGACAAAGTAGTACCACCCATAGCTTCAGGCCGAATTCAGTGGTGGGCTGTAAGTCTAAGTGTGTATAATTACAAGTTGGAAGGGAGGCCAAGTAGCAAATGTGGATGCATTGAGCCACCTCCCGCTGGCAGGTACACTACCAGTGGTTATGCCCCTGGGAAAGTCCATCGTGGTTTTAAATTTTCTGGACACATTTCCAGGAACAGATGACAATGTCAGAGTTTGGACACAGAAAGATCCGGTTCTGGTAAAACTGAAAAAGCTCGCAGTAATGGGGAAAACCAAAGGGCCGTTACAACTACAACTGAAACCTTTCTGGAGCTGGAGAGACCAAATTACAGTTGAGGAAGGCTTTTTGTTATGGGGTCATCCAGGGGTTTCCGAAATAAAGATGTTGGCAAAAGGTTATGTCTGGAGGCCGGAACTAGATGTAGACATAGCTACTTTGGTGGTGCAGTGCCCAGAGTGCCAATAACAATAAAAATTACTGCCAGCATCTCCCCCACATTTCATGGGAATGGCTGGGTAAACCATGAACTCAGTTACATTTTCATTATGCAGTTCCTTTCATGGCCTCAATGTTCATAGTCATTGTGGGCACCCACTCAAAGTGGCTGGATGTGCATAGTGTTTATTTGTCTAACACAGGGAAAGTGATAGAAAGACTGTGTGCATCTTTTGCAATACACGGACTGTTAGAAGTGTTGGTCATAGATAACAGACCATCATTTACTAGCAGGGAATTTGAGTATTTCCTAAAAATTGAATGGCATTCAACATGTAAGCTATGCTCCATAGTATCCACCATCCAATGGCCTGGTAGAAAGAGCAGTCCAAACTTTGAAAGCAGGCTTAAAGAAACAGCCCGTAGCTTCACTAGGTATCAAGCTGTCCCGGCTCCTCTTGGATTATAGGACCAACCCTAATGCATCTACAGGGATTGCTCCAGAAAAGTTGCTAATGGGGGACAAGAGTCCACACCAGGTTAAATCTGATCTTCCCGGACCTGAGGAGGGAAGGGTGAAACAGCATCAAAAACACTAATGCCAGACAAAACATTCTGCTCAGCAAGAGAGAGAGTTTACTTAAGGGGATGAAGTTTAGTGTAGAAACCATGGGAATGACCCTGCATAAGTAAGAGGTATGGTCGGTGTGAGACCAGGTCCAGTGACATATGAAGTTCGGGCAGGTGTGACTGTCCTGAATGAGCGTGTGGGCTATTTGAAAATTGCAAACTCGCAAATGGTGCGGGAGAAAAATGTGCCCAGCTTCTCAACAACTTTTCTGACTTTTCCAAAACCCATGGTTTCTTCCTCTTTGTCAAGCATTTAATATACCTCAGAATCTGAGATGGACGTGGCAGATGTCACCTTTGCTGCCTGAAGAGGAGAATGAATTTCTTCCAAGCTGCTCCAGGTGCAAGAGGTAAGCTACTGTGCACTGGGGCAGCAAAGTGGCTCAGTGGTTAGCACAGCTGCCTCACAGCACCAGGGACCCAGATTCAATTCCACCCTCGTGTCTGTGTGGAGTTTGCAGTTTCTCCCCGTGTCTGCGTGGGTTTCCACCTGACTCTCCGGTTTCCTCCCACAGTCCAAAGATGTGCAGGCTATGTGGATTGGCCATGCTAAATTGCCCCACAGTGCCCAGGGCTGTGTAGGCTAGTTGGATTAGCACAGGGAAAATGCAGGGTTATAGGGATAGGGTGGAGGGATGGGTGAGTCTGTGTGGACTTGTTCGGCCGAAGGACCTGTTTCCACACTGTAGGGATTCTATTCTATTCTACACACTGCCTGTATCAGAGGCAGAGTTGGTAGGACCTGAAGCCAAGTTAAAATGTTCCAGGAGGAGCTACAAAAAATAATGGACCAGCCTGTGCCCGCTAACTCAAAGGGGGAGGGATTTAGTAATTGTAACAAGGTCAGCCAGGTGGACCTCATAGAATAAGATTTCCCTGATTCATCCAGATTAACCGTCCTAATCAGGGAACTGACAGATAAGAGTAGGAGTGTCAGACATCCTGTTCACTGGCTCTGAGGGAACTGGATCAGTGCCAAGGGCTCTCAGTGTATAAATAAAGAGTAACTTGGTGCTGGGATAGCAGCCTCTGTTGAGTTACTTCAGAAAATACTATAAACTCTTTTTGCTGTTAAGAGCTCATTTCCCTTTTGATCTTCCTTTAGGATCTCAATTTATAGCTAACTTGGGAACAGTGACAGTGCAGGACCTATTCTCTTGCTCTATAGCCCTTTCCTGGAAAAGAGTAAAACTGTTGTATATTTTACATCCTTAACAGATGTTCTTCACTCCTGTGCCCCAAAGGCATTCTTAACATTATTGGGTGTGGTCTTCAAGGCAAGCCGCTCTGAGCAAAGAATATTAGTCAAAAGTTTTCCATTGTTTAACTATGTTGCGCTATGTGGTTAAGTTCAATTCTTTTCCCAACTGTATGCATTGCAGCTGGATTATTGTTCCCTGTAATCACAGATGCAAAGATGTCTTTTTTCAAAAAGCTTTCACCTTCAAGAGCACTAATCTTGACATCTCTGAAAAATGAATGGCTGTAAAGGGACCTGTTTACATCTGTATTAAAAATGGACGAGGTTTTTGAAATTCTGCCTTTACAAAAATTAAGCTAAGTTATTAAAGCTTTAAAATAAAAGCGAGGTTTTGCAAATACTGGAAATCTGAAATTAAAACAACTTCAAAGTGAAGTCAAACAGAATCGCAGGCAACAGCGCATTTGTACTCTATGAACTCAATGCATGCTATGTTCACTTTGAACATAAGGTCAGTGAAACAATGTCACCTACTCCAACAGCCTCGAATGCACATATAACCACATTCACTGCTGCAGAAGATTGGCCTTTTTGAGTGTGAATCCACGGAAAGTGGCTGGCCTGGATAGAGTCCCAGCCTTGCACTCAATTCCTGTGCACACCAGCTGGCGGGAGTATTTGCAGACACCCTCAATTTCTCCTTACTCTGACCTGTAGTACTCACCTGCTTCATGAAGATCACCATCATCTCGGTGCCAAAGAAAAATCATGCAGCTTGCCCCAATGACTACCACTTGGTAGCTCTGACCTCCATCATTATGAAGTGTATCAAGAGGTTGGTCATGGCTCACATCAACTCCAGCCCACCAAACTGCCTTGATCCTTTGTAATTCGCCTACCAGTGCAACAGGACCAATTCCCTGGCCCTACACTCATTCCTGGAACATCTGAATAAAAAGGATACCTTTGACAGTCTCCTACTTATTGACTTCAGTTCCACCTTCAGCACCATAATTCTAAAGAAGCTCATCTCCAAACTCTGTCCTAGATTTCAGCTCTCACCTCTGTAACTGGATCTTCAACTTCCTTACCCATAGCCTGCAATAGGTAACAACGTCTCCTCCATCATAATCCTGAACACCAGTGCCCCACAAGGCTGAGTACTCAGCCCTCTACTATACTTCTTATACACTCATGACTGTGCAGCCAAATTCCACCCCAACTCCATTCACAATTTTGCTTATGACACCGCTATTGTAGTTCAGATTTCAAACAACAACGAGACAGAACACAGAAAAGTGATTGAGTGCTCAGTGGCGCAATGTAGAGACAACAATCTCTCCATCTATGTCAGCAAAATGAAGGAACTGGTCATTGACTTCAGGAAGTGTAGTGAAGGGCATACCCCTGTCTGCAGCAATGTGCTGAGGTGGAGATGGTTGAGAGCGTCAAGTTCCTGGGAGTGATGATCACCAATTATCAGTCCTGGTCCACCCACATCAACACTATGGTCAAGAAAGCACAACATTATTTCTACTTCCTCAGGTTGCTAAGGAAATTTGGGATGTCCACAAGGACTTTCTTACCAATTTTTATAGATGCACCATCCTATCTGGATGCATAGTATTGCAACTGCTCTTCCCAAGACCGCAAGAAAGTATACAGAGCTTTGAACATAGCCGAGTCCATCATGCAAACCAGCCCACCATCATTGACTCCATCTATGCTTCCTGTTGCCTTGGAATTGCAACCAACATAATCAAAGACCCGTCTCACCCTGGCTATGCTCTATTTCACCCTTTTCTGTCCAGCAGAAGGAAAAAAAAAAGTTTGAATAGTCCCACGAGGAGAGGTGAGTGCTGCTGAGTTAAGTAGGGGTCCACAACGCTGCCTCGACAGATAGCCTGCACTGGAAGCATGGAAACAACATAAAAATGATGAGAGCCAAGTGCTACGAGGCCCCTTGAAGCAAAGAGGAAACCCCTCCAGATAGGCTTAAGTGACAGGAATGGCTTTCCCTGCTCCTAACTCAGTCAATGGGGCATGGAGCCTATTCTTAAGGTCACTGCCGACCCTACCTCAAGGAGGCTGCCTTCATTGAGCTGGGGGCTTTTCATAAATAGTACAAATTGTAGTCATTTATCCCCAAGGCTAAAGCAACTGGATTTTTTTTCTCTCTACTGGATGAAACACCAAATACGCAGACTTCGTGACTTGGTTTACAGTTTCACCAATCGAGCTACATGAGAAATATTTCATCACAATCCTGTGCCGTGCCTTGTAGATGGTGAACACGTTTTGGGATTTCACGGGATGAACTAGTCAAGGTGAATTTCCAATCAATATGGCCCCTAGAATATTGAGTATGGGGGATTCAGTAATCGTAATACAGCAAACTTTGCTTTAATTGATGCCTTATTCAGAGGTGGGCATTTAGATGTTCTGCTATTGGAGATAGGCAATGACTGTCACACAGTCGGTATTAACTAAACAACTTCTTATCTACATTCCGGTTGAATTTTAATCACAGCATAGAACAGAACCGATGGGTAATTGTGAAATCGGCTAAGAAAGTCAGCAGCTTATGACATTTCCCCCAATGGAATGAGTATGTAATTTAAAAGTTATCTGGAATATTCAATTTGTACTATGAGTTTATGGATAAAATTAAACATGGTATGTGAATAATTGCCTGTTGAGGTAATATTCAAAATCAAAACCTACTTACAAAAATCTTGCACGTAATTAATTTTAAGTTGCAAAGGGATTTTATTTTCATGTCCTCCATATTAACCTTTGCGTACTTTGCAATGATTTGCCTCTTTCCAATTGAAGACAGTTAACTGGATGCCTAGTCCTGGAAAAGACTTTCACACAGAAAGTTCTGGACAAGCAGAATAGATTTTAGCCACATTGGTGCGATGGTCAAGGAAATACAAAAACACCTCAACTTTCTCAGGACGCTGAGGAAATTTGGCATATCCATAAAGACTCTTAATTTTTGTAGATGCATTCAATCTGGATGCATCATGGCTTGGTGTGGCAACAGATCTGCCCAGGACCGTAAGAAACTAGAGAGTCGTGAACACAGCCAGTCCATCACTCAAGCCAACCCTCATCCATTTAATTCACCTATACTTGTTGCTGCTTCAGACAGGCTGCCAACATAATTAAAGAGCCCTCCCACCCCACAGTGTCTTCTAACCTCTTCCAGCAAGCTGAAGATATGAGAACTTAAACACACATACCAACAGATTCAAGAACAGCTTCTTCCTTGTTGTTATTTGACTTCTGAACAAACCTATCAAATTTCAAATTTAATGTTGATCTTGCACTTTGTCCACTTCTATGTAGTTGTAACATGATATTTTTCGCTTTGTTGTATTACTTTCTGTACTCTGTACGGTACGATCTGCCTGCAGTGCATGCAAATAAAAATAACTTTTCACTGTACATGAGATAATAGTAATTCAAATATAAAAAACTCTTTCATACATGATTGAGAATGCCACACAGTGATATTAAATTGAAGACGAACAACTGAACTGTGATATTTCCTAACAAGCCAGTCATTGCTGCTTTACCTCTCAGATTGACAATAGAACATCTTGTGAACATAAGCTCATTTTGCACCTAACTGACATTGTCCAAAAATAGAAATTTGTGACCATTTAAGGGAAAGCCTTTAAGTGCAGTTGATGTTTGGTTCAAACGCAGATCCTGGAGCATGTGAACCCCATTAAATTTATGTTCCAAGAAAACATTTGAAACAGAAATGACACACTCTTGTTTTAAATCCTGTTGCATGTGGATTTACAATTTGGGAAGATCCATTTACTGTGGTCAAAAATAGTAAAGGTTTTACCACTATCCTTTAATGGTGAAATTCTAATGAACTCTGGAACTCTTCATTTCATTCCAGTGCAAGCTGACTGCGGCAAAGTAAAGACCACATCTAAGTACTGGTTCCATTGCTCCAGTCAGCAAGTCAGCAGTTGCCAATGGTTTCCCAGTCTGGAAGTGTGTACTTCCAGAAACTCTCCTTCCTAATCACAACAACTGAGAGCTTTTTTTTTACAGAAGTCTTCTTGGCAATGTGACTGGGCTTACATCCCACTTATAAAACACAAGGCTCCTTTTAAACTTTCCTGATATGCTGTTTTTCTCTGTCTGAGGGTCTTGATGAAAGAACAAATGTGTGCATTCATAGCCACAAAGCTAAACAACCCCTGTCTGTGCTGCATTACATCATGTCGAATGGGATTAATAGCTTGAAAGCCTGTGACCCCCTGAGCTTACTGGTGTTATTAAAGAATTAGGGAGACCCTTTCTGTTTTTAACTCACACCCTCATAAATCTGATCTCCTAAATGAGACTGTGATACACTAACTGCCTGAAGAGTAATTTTGTAAAATATTGTCTCCCTGACTCCTGCTTCTCTCAAATCACCATGGTTCAATGTTGACATTTGGATCACGCAGTCATCTTGAATTATTGCATGTCTCCTACTGAAAGATTATTGAAGGAGCAATATTTTAAAACTACATCTCCCATAATTCACATTTTAGACCTCTCCCTTTCATACTGCACTGAGACACTGACACCAGTGTGTTTATCTGACACCAAACCCCCCCTCCCCCATTAAGTTATGAAGCAAAATCACTAATTGCCATTGTGTTTTCTGTTTCACGCATGTACAGTTCCTGCAAAGTTCTATGTATCACCTTTTGCACCACACAGTGCATCACAAAATGCTTCTCCCAACTCAACAGTTGTGAGAGTTGGGGGGGAGGTCTATGAGCCTTGTTACTGGGTCAAACGTTTTACTTACAGTGTTGGAGGCGAAGCTGCTCAATGCTTCTGACATACTCTGGTTTCATCAGTTTCTGTGACCCACTCCATCTGTGTTTTCTGGTGCATTTCTTCAGACCTCATCGCTTATGTGACAGCTGGTGTTTGGATCCGTTTCCATTCCTTTAATCTTTCTCTTGTTTATAAGCAATAAAGAGAAATGTGAGTGAGAGCAGTTATCCACAGGGGTAAACAATTTTGGCAAACTAACAGGGGAGCAAAGGCAAATGTCACCAGCGTTTCACAGTAAGGAGTAACAGCACTAAATATACTATGCTTATCTATGGTGTTGAAGATGCCATAGATTAAAATCAATAAGTAGAAGTCTGTAGGTTTCCTGGCTATCTTGGCATTCTACAGATGAATGTGGGGTCAGGAAGTTGACATCTGCCACGGACCTATTGTGACAGTAGGCAAATTCTAGAGGATCAAGGCAATCTTTGAGGCTGGAGTTCATGTATGCCATTACTAATGTCTTGTAGCTCTTCATAACGTTGGATGGAAGATTTACTGGGTGGTGGTCTTTAAGGCTGTGCTGGCCTTGGTACGAGTCCAGAGGAGGTTCACAAGAATGATCCCTGGGATGAAGGGCTTATCATATGAGGAGCGGTTGAAGACTGGTGCTCTGTACTCAATGGAGTTTAGAAGGATGAGGGCGATCTCGTGGAAACTTACAAAATACTGAGATGCCTGGATAGGGCAGATATGGAGAAGATGTTTCAAATATTTGAAAAAAGTAGGGCCTAAGGGCTTCATCCAGAGGGTGGTGAATCTGCAGAGCACATTGCTGCAAAGGGCTGTGAACATTAAGTCATTAAGACAGAGGTATTTAGGTTCTTGATCATTGAGAAGATTAATGGTTATGGGGAGAAAGCAGGAGAATGGAATTGAGAAACATATCAACCATAATCAAATGGTGGAGCAGACTCGATGGGCTGAATTGCCTAATTCTGCTCCTTTCTCTTATGGTCTGCTGAGCTTACTAAGTAGTTCCCATCTTCTTAACCTCACCCACACCTGAGGCATTGTGGCCCTCAGGTCAAACCACCAAAGATCATCTGTCTCTAATGGGAGATCAACCCTATGATCCTCGAGGACTATGGCAACTTCACTTTCCATTGATAAAGCAATATCAATGCCACTGATTAACAACTTTCACAGAAATGAATTAATTCATAGAATTTGATCC
Organism: Stegostoma tigrinum; assembly: GCF_030684315.1. Lineage (NCBI taxonomy): Eukaryota > Metazoa > Chordata > Chondrichthyes > Orectolobiformes > Stegostomatidae > Stegostoma > Stegostoma tigrinum. The sequence continues at coordinate 73,841,654 of NC_081361.1, read as the reverse complement.
AAACAATTGTTCAAAAGTCATTTATGGTATTCGGTCATGCCTCTGATATAATGCTAGCTACTCAAACACAAATGTTATATCCTCATTTACAATCTGCTACATAGCAGTAAAATGTGATCTACCATGATAGTGATTGGAATGATGTCAGCCAGGTGGATCTCCTTGCATACAAGTTCCCTGATTGGGGCTGTTAATCTGGTCCAATCAGGGAACCCTGGGTGACAGCTACAAACAGGCGTGTCAGGGCTCGGTTCATGCTAGAAGCCAGCTCTGAGGTTGCTGCATCAGTGTCCTGTGATAGGCATGTGTGAACAAAGGATGACTTGTTGGCAGGATAATGGCCTTTTTGGAGTAATTCCAATCATTTTGAGTGCGAGCAGCAGCGGAGGTAAGATGAACCCAGAAGACTGCAGCTAAGATAAGGCAGTTTTTTTAAAAATTACTTACCAGTAGCAGGCAGCGGTGTTTTCTTTTTCACAGAAGGAGCGGGAGCAGCAGAGAAATGACGAGGACCAGAGGGGCAGCCGGGAAGGAAAGCGGTGACCACGTACATCAGCAAGGTGGCTAAACCCGAGACTCTACAACTGTACTGTCTCCCACCCGCCCTCCTCCTCTAACCTAGTTAATAAGGTAAGGTTCATTCTAAACTTACTCTACTGAATATAAGTTTGTTATTAATTTTATAGCAACTTGAACTAAGCTTTCTACTTTAGTACTGAGTGGGTGTTCAGATAAGTGGGGTATGGATGCTAGGGCAGTTGCTTGCTCCTCCTGCAGAATGTGGCAGGTGGGAGGCACGGCACACGTCTCCGCTGGCTACATCTGTGGGAAGTGCACCCAACTCCAGCTCTTGAAAACCATGTTAGGGAAATGGAGCTGGATGAACTACGGATCATTCAGGAGGCAGAGGGGGTAATTGAGAGGAATTACCGGGAGTTGGTCACTCCTAAGGCTCAGGACAAGGATAGATGGATAACAGTTAGGGGGAGGAAAGGGGACAGACAGACAGTGCAGAGATCCCCTGTGGGCATTCCCCTCAGCAATAAGTATACTGTTTTGGATACTGCTGTGGGGGATGACCTGCCATAGTAGTCAGTTCTCTGGCACTGAGCCTGACACTGTGGCAAAGAAGGGAAGGGGGCAGAATAGAAAAGTACTCGTGGTAGGGGACTCTATAGTTAGGGGAATTGACAGGAGATTTTGTGGTCAGGATTGGGATTCCCGGAAGGTATGTTGCCTCCCTGGTGCCAGGGTCCGGGACATCTCCGATTGGGTGTATAAGGTTCTAAAAGGGGAGGGCGAACAGCCAGAAATCGTGTTACATATTGGCACTAATGATATAGCCAGAAAAAGGATTGAGGATATAAAAAGTGATTTCAGGGAGTTAGGAATGGAAGCTGCAGAGCAGGACGAACAGAGTAGTGTTCTCTGGTTTACTACCGGTGCCATGAGATAGCGAGGCGAGGAACAGAGAGTGGGCGCAGCTTAACACGTGGCTGTGCAGCTGGTGTAGGAGGGAGGGCTTCAGATATGTAGATAATTGGGATGCCTTCTGGGGAAGGTGGGGCCTGTACAAGAAGGACGGGTTGCATCTGAACTGGAAGGGGACCAATGTCCTGGGTGGAAGGTTTGCTCGAGTAGTTCGAGAGGGTTTAAACTAGTATGGCAGGGGGGTGGGAACCTGAGCTGTATACCAGAGGTGAGAGTTGATGCAGGTGAGGCAGTAGCAAGAGGTAGACCAGCTAGTGGGAAGGATTTTCCTGGGAAGGAACCAAGGGATCGGTTAAAGTGTGTTTGCTTTAACGCAAGGAGTATCAGGAATAAAAGTGATGAACTTAGAGCATGGATCAGTACCTGGTGCTGTGATGTTGTGGCCGTAACAGAGACATGGGGTTTCTCGAGGGCAGGAATGTTTGCTGGATGTTCCAGGGTTTAGAGCATTAGAAAAGAATAGGGAGGGGGGGAAAAAGAGGAGGGGGTGTAGCACTACTAATCAGAGAGAGGGTATCACAGCTACAGAAGCTTCCATTGTCGAGGAAGATCTGCCTACCGAGTCAGTATGGGTGGAAATTAGGAACAGCAAGGGAGTAGTCACCTTGTTAGGGGTTTACTACAGGCCCCCCTGTAGCAGCAGGGAGATTGAAGAAAGCATAGGTCGGCAGATTTTGGAAAAGTGTGGACGTAGTACGGTTGTTGTAATGGGTGACTTTAACTTTCCAAAATGGATTGGAACCTCCTTCGAGCAGAAGATTTGAATGGAGCTGTTTTTGTAAGGTCTGTTCAGGAGGGTTTCCTAACTCAGTACGTTGACGGGCCGATGAGGGGAGAAGCCATTCTAGACTTGGCGCTTGGAAACGAGCCAGGGCAGGTACCAGATCTTGTGGTGGGAGAGAATTTTGGTGATAGTGACTATAATTGCCTCACATTCTACATAGCTATGGAGAAGGAGAGGATTAGGCAAAATGGGAGGATATTTAATTGGGGAAGAGGAAACTATGACGCGATTAGACATGAGTTAGGAAGCATGGACTGGGAGCAATTGTTCCATGGTAAAGGCACTATAGACATGTGGAGACTGTTTAAGGAACAGTTGTTGCGAGTGATGAATAAATATGTCCCTCTGAGACAGGAAAGAAGGAGTAAGATAAAGGAACCTTGGATGACGAGAGCGGTGGAGCTTCTCGTCAAAAGGAAGGAGGTAGCTTACATAAGGTGGAGGAAGCTAGGGTAAAGCTCAGCTCTAGAGGATTACAGGCAGGTGAGGAAGGAGCTCAAAAATGGTCTGAGGAGAGCCAGCAGGTGGCACGAGAAAGGCTTGGCAGAACGGATTAGGGGGAACACAAAAAGGCATTTTTCTCTTGTGAGGAATAAGAGAATGGTCAAAGAAAGAGTAGGGCCGATCAGGGATAGCATAGGGAACTTGTGTGTGGAGTCTGAGGAGGTAGGGGAAGCCCTAAATGAGTTTTTTGCTTCTGTCTTTATGAAAGAAACAAACTTTGTAGTGAATGAAACCTTTGAAGAGCAGGTGTGCATGCTGGAATGGATAGAGATAGAGGAAGTTGATGTGCTGAAAATTTTGTCAAACATTAAGATTGACAAGTCGCCAGGCCTGGACCAGATTTGTCCTCGGCTGCTTTGGGAAACAAGAAATGCAATTGCTTCGCTACTTGCGAAGATCTTTGCATCCTTGCTCTCCACTGGCGTCGTACCTGAGGACTGGAGAGAGGCAAATGTAATTCTTCTCTCTCAAGAAAGGAAATAGGGAAATCCCCGGCAATTACAGACCAGTAAGTCTCTCGCCTGTCGTCTGCAAGGTGTTAGAAAGGATTCTGAGGGATAGGATTGATGACCATCTGGAAGAGCATGGCTTGATTAAATGCAGTCAACACGGCTTTGTGAGGGGCAGGTCATGCCTCTCAAACCTTATCGAGTTCTTTGAGGATGTGACTAGAAAAGTTGATGAGGGTCGAGCTGTGGATGTGGTGTATATGGACTTCAGCAAGGCATTTGATAAGGTTCCCCATAGTAGGCTCATTCAGTAGGTCAGGAGGAATGGGATACAGGGGAACTTAGCTGTCTGGATACAGAATTGGCTGGCCAACAGAAGTCAGCGAGTGGTAGTAGAAGGAAAATATTCTGCCTGGAAGTCAGTGGTGAGTGGTGTTCCACAGGGCTCTGTCCTTGGGCCTCTACTGTTTGTAATTTTTATTAATGACTTGGATGAGGGGATTGAAGGATGGGTCAGCAAGTTTGCAGACGACATGAAGGTTGGAGGTGTCATTGACAGTATAGAGGGCTGTTGTAGACTGCAGCGGGACATTGACAGGATGCAGAGATGGGCTGAGAGGTGGCAGATGGAGTTCAACCTGGATAAATGCGAGGTGATGCATTTTGGAAGATCGAATTTGAAAGCGGAGTACAGGATTAAGGACAGGATTCTTGGCAGTGTGGAGGAACAGAGGGAGCTTGGTGTGCAGATACATAGATCCCTTAAAATGGCCACCCAAGTGGACAGGGTTGTTAAGAAAGCATATGGTGGTTTGGCTTTCATTAGCAGGGGGATTGAGTATAAGAGTCATAAGATCTTGTTGCAGCTGTATAAAACTTTGGTTAGACCGCACTTGGAATACTGCATCCAGTTCTGGGCACCCTATTATAGGAATGATGTGGATGCTTTGGAGAGGGTTCAGAGGAGGTTTACCAGGATGCTGCCTGGACTGGAGGGCTTATCTTATGAAGAGAGGTTGACTGAGCTCGGACTCTTTTCGTTGGAGAAAAGGAGGAGGAGAGGGGACCTAATTGAGGTATACAAGATAATGAGAGGCATAGATAGAGTTGATAGCCAGAGACTATTTCCCAGGGCAGAAAAGGCTAACACAAGGGTTCATAGTTTTAAGCTGGTTGGATGAAAGTATAGAGGGGATGTCAGGGGCGGGTTCTTTACACAGAGAGTTGTGAGAGCATGGAATGCGTTGCCAGCAGCAGTTGTGGAAGCAAGGTCATTGGGGACATTTAAGAGACTGCTGGACATGCATATGGTCACAGAAATTTGTGGGTGCATACATGAGGATCAATGGTTGGCACAACATCATGGGCTGAAGGGCATGTTCTATGTTCTATGTTCTATGTTCTATGTTCTATGTTCTATGTTCTATGTTCTATGTTCTATGTTCTATGTTCTATGTTCTATGTTCTATGTTCTATGTTCTATGTTCTATGTTCTATGTTCTATGTTCTATGTTCTATGTTCTATGTTCTATGTTCTATGTTCTATGTTCTATGTTCTATGTTCTATGTTCTATGTTCTATGTTCTATGTTCTATGTTCTATGTTCTATGTTCTATGTTCTATGGTGCGTGAGGTATTGGGTTTTGTTTTGTTCATTTTATGTTTGTAAAAGGAAGCTATTCATCAAATTTCTTGTTTACACAAAGCATTTCAAAGAAATCAAGAAACATTATCATGCCTCCTGTTGCCATGGGCTAATATGATTCCCATCTTTACACTACACCCTGTTTTCCACCACAGCATTTTACATTTATGCTTTTGTATGTTTTGTCAACTTATGTACAGCTCCTCTCTGCTGAAGTACAGTGCAGGTATAACATCCTTTAATTCTGATGAAAGATGCATTTTTCAAACATCAATTTGTTTATTCCCTCCACAGTTACTTACAGGCATCCATAGAGTTTGAAGCGTTCTGTTTTTGTTGCAGAATTCCATCTCATGCAGTTTATTTTCTCATTTACATCCTTACCACCAGTATCACTTTTGAAGATGCATCACCAAGCTGCCCTTGGGAAATGAAACTATTAAAAGGAATTAGTATTATTTCTAAGTATGTATTTTCTTTGGGGAAAATAAATAACTGAAAAACATCTGGCCACACTGGCAGTAATGCTCTACTTTAACTTAAAAATATTTCTTATTAATTCAGGTGTCACAATGTCACAAAGGCTCAGCAACTCATGCAAGAAATTCTACTCCTTTCAGCATTCAGATCTTTTTTCAAAATGTTACACCAATTCATGTATTGGCAGAGAAATCTGCTTCTTGCGGCATTTACAGGAGGGCAGACATGATATAATGTGTACTAAGTAATATTGAGTGATAATATAATTAGGAATGTTTCTGTAGAAGTCTTCCGTGCTCCAGGATACCCAGAAGGGAAGGGTGTCCTCAGAATGAATACATGCCGAACCTATTATTCTCCTCTCCTTTTGGCCAGTGGCACCTTCACTTGAAGACTCAGTGACTGCCTGTTACATGCAAACAAAGACGACAGGTGTAGAGCTGGATGAACGCAGCCGTCCAAGCAACTCCAGAGGTGCAGGAAGGCTGAAGAAGGGTCTAGGCCTAAATCCTCGGCTTTCCTGCCCCTCTGGTGCTGCTTGGCCTGCTGTGTTCACCCAGCTCTACACTTTGCTGTCTCAGAATCTCCAGCATCTGCAGTTCCTACTATCTCTCATGTGCAAACAAATGCAGCTTTCACTGCTTGCAACAGAGATACCGCCCTGCAATGCTGAAGTCAACAGAATCAAGTGGACAAGCACTTACTGGGTCTTTCAACAGTCCAAGAATGTGACTTATGTTTTCATATAGATTGGGTAAAATATTAAATATTCTAGATCTCTTCTTGGATGTCAAACAACAGTTCTCCCTTCTCTCCCACGTCACTAGTTCCATAACCGAGGGAGAGCCAGACTAATTCATGAGCGATAAAAACATAAGTACCTGTTCCTACCATCTCCAGATACTCTTGTATAAAAACCTCACTCTGCTTTTCAAGCACTCATTCAGATTCAGTTCCATTGTACTCCCGAATACTGTTCTATTTCCACCGGGAGATATTACAATAACAAAAGCGCAGTGAATATGCATTCCAAACCAGGTTAAAGCTTTAACATTCTCAGGATGAATACATCAGTGGCATTTATTGACCTGGCTGAATTTCCACAAAAAAGGTGATGAGCCACTTAAACTATTTGCTGCAAGTGAGTGCTTGCTGAGACACTGCACAGTACTGGATTTAACAGTCCCCTGCCAAACGATTAGAAGGGAGGAGGCAGGGCCATGTGTAAAATACTGCCAGTAGCTTTCCTACTTTGTGGGGAGGGAAACATTGGCAGTCTATGTTTGTTGGGCCCTTATCTCGACCAGCAGTGTGCTTGCCGTGGGCAGAGTGTTTGATCATGCAGGGATTCCGGCACCATGAGTTGCAGGGGATGGCATTGAGCACGAAGGAAGAAGCTCCTTGGCTCATTGGACTTGCAGGCCTCCTGAAGCCAGCTCCTAACTGATTGCCTCCTAACTCCCAGAGCTTACTGATCCCTGACTTACTTGAAGCTGTCAATATAAGGGGACCTCCTTACCAAGACTGGGAGATTTAAGTTATAAAGAGAGGCTGGTAAGACTGGGACTTTATTCCCTGGAGTGTCGGAGGCTGAGGGGGTGATCTTATAGAGGTTTATAAAATCATGAGCATAGGTAAGGTGAATAAGGTATTTTCTCTGAGATAGGGGAGTAAAAATTAGAGGGCCTGAGTTTGAGGAGAGAGGGGAAAGATTTGAAAGGGATTTGAGGTGCCCCTTTTTCATATAGATTGGGTAAAATATTAAATATTCTAGGGTTTGATTTGATTTATTATTGTCACATATATCAAGATACAGTGAAATGTATTGTATTACGTGCTAACCAGACAAATCATACCTCATGTAATTACATCAGGGTAATAGAACAGAATGCAGAAAACAATGTTTCAGCTACAGAGAAGGTGCAGAGAAAGATCAATTCTAACATACAAGAGGTCTGTTCACAAGTCTAATAACAGCAGGGAAGAAATAGCCCTTAAATCTGTTGGTACATGTTTTCAATCTTTTCTACCTTCTGCCCAATGGAAGAAGGTATAACCAGGGTGGGAGTGGTCTTTTCTGAAGAAGGGTCCCAACCCAAAAGGTAAACTTTCCTGCTCCTCTGATGCTGCCTGGCCTGCTGTGTTCATCCAGCTCCACACTGTATCATCTCTGCCTCCAGCATCTGCAGTTCTTACTATTTTTGGGAATGGTCTTTGATTATGTTGGCTACTTTCCCAATGGCATCAGGAAGTGTAAACAGAGAATGGAAGCAAGGCTGGTTTGCGTAATGCACTGGGCTGCATTCTTAACGCTCTGGAATTTCTTGTAGTCTTGGCAGAGCAGCTGCCACATCAAGCTTTGATGCATCCAGATTGGATGCTTTCTGTGGTGCATCCATAAAAATTGGTCCGTTATTGTGCACGTTCTGAATTTCCGTAGACCTCTGAGGAAGTTAAAGCGTTGTTGTGATTTCTCAACTTTAGCATCGGCATGGATGGACCAGGATAGATTATTGATGATATTCGTTTTTAGGAACTTGAAGCTCTTGACCACCACCACCTCAGCACCATTGATACTGACAGGGACGTGTCTTCCACTCCACTTCCTGAAGTTGATGACCAGCTCCTTCTTTTTGCTAATATGAGAGAGAGAAAGAGAGAGAGATTGTTGTCTTTACACCATGCCATTAAGCTGTCTATCTTATTCCTGTACTCTGTTCTCATCGTTGTTTAAGATCTGACCCACTATGGTGGTGTCATCAGCAAATTTGTAAATGTCATTAGAGCTGAATTTGGTCATATAGTCATGAGTGTATAAGCAGTATAGTAAAGGGCTGAGTACGCAGCCTCACAGGGCACCGGTGTCGAGGGTGAAGCGAATATGAAACAAGCTGCCAGAGGAAGTAGGAGGCGGGTACAATTTCAACACTTAAGAGACATTTGGACAGGTACGTGGTATGAAAGATTTAGAGTGATAGGGACCCACACAAGAAAATAGGACAAGCTCAGTTTAGGAAATTTGATCAGCATGGATGGGTTGGGCCGAAGGGCCTGTTGCCATGTTCTATGACCCTATGGAAAACTAAATGCCGCAGCCTCACCTTGAACCATAACACTGCTCTCAGCATTAAATTTCTGCAAGGCTGCTGATGGGTTTTGTGAACTTATACTCTGGTTTTCAGTTTAATGTATTTCTGCTAATTCTGTTCAGTGCATTTAGATTGTTCCTTTTAAAATGTGAATTAGATGGAAAAACTTCAAAAGTTGAAGTTTTATTTAAAAAAAAACACCTTGGCAAAGAAGCTTGGTGTTAAATAATAAATTAAAGTGGGGGAAAAAGATGAAAAGAATCTCTTATGACTTCTGGCTTATAATAGTGTGCCAAATTCAGGCCTGTTTCCTTATTCCAATAATGCAGATCTGTCTGACAGCTCTAACAAGCTCCAGAAGATGACAAAGTGTTCCTGGCACTGCAATTGTCTTCGCATAATATGGCTGAGTGATAGACTGCTGAGTTGGCCCAGTTTAAAATGTTAATGAGTGTTAACAGTTTATGAAACGTAATCCTGCTTCAAACTTTAATACATGTCCTTCCCAAGTTACGCAATCAGTAATTGTCACAGAAGCTATAAAACTGTACACACTGCAGCCCATGTGGGTCATATTTGTCTTTCTATGCCTCGCTTTCTCAGTACCTTGAAATACAAATTGCTTGGGTCTCATGGGGCCCATTCACTGCACATGCAAATATTGAAATATGAAAGCATTTTTTTTCTGTGCATATATTTTCCAAAGTTATAGGAGTGCTTTCCCAATGCAATAACAAAATGAACCAGGCCCTTACAGCCAATAAAAACAAGAGCTGTTCAACCTATCACTCAACTCACAACCAAGAAATAAAACGTCATCTTGGCTTTACATAATATCTTTAATGTGGCAGAATGTCCCAAGGCGTAAATTGATACTGAACGAATCAGAAGGCAAGGAGCTGATCAGAAGCTTGATCACAAGAGCGGGTTTGAAACCTGTGTTAAAATGAGGAGGAAGAGATAGAGTTGTGGGGAAAAAGGAAGTCCAAAATTTAGGAGGCTGGATAGCTGAAAAGACATATTTGCCAAATGTGGCTGGATCAAAGTGGGTGACATACAAAAGGCTGTGTTGGAGAAACATGGAATTCTCAGGCTGTTGCACGGCTGCTGGATCTTGCAATGATAAGTAAAGCCATCAAGCCTGCACACAGAGATGGAAATTTTTAAATCCTACTCCAGAAACTTGAAAAATGAGTCATATAACATGGAAACAGACACTTCTGTCCAACTCATCTGCACCAATCAAACAATCCAATCTGACCTAGTCCCAGTTGCCAGCATTGGACCCGCATTCCCCTAAACCCTTCCTATTCATCTGCTTATCCAGCTGCCTTTTAAATGTTGTAGATGTAGGCGTCTCCTTCACTTCCTCTGGCAGCTCATTGTAAACATGCATCACCCTCTGCCTGAAAATGTTACCCCACAGGTCCTTTTTAAATCTTTCCCCTGTCACCTTAAACCTATTCCCTCTAGTTTTGGTCTCCCACACCCTCAGAAAAAGACCTTTTCTATTCATCCTACCTATGCCCCTCCTGATTTTATAAAACTCTGTAAGGTGACCCCTCAGCCTCCAATACTCCAGGGAAAAAAACCCCAGCCTATTCAGCCTCTCCTAATAGCTCATACTCTCCAATCCCAGCAACATCCTTATAAATCTTTTCTGCACCCTCTCAAGTTTAACAACATTTTTCCTATGGAAGGGCAACCAGAATTGTACACAATATTCTAAAAGTGGTCTCACCAATATTTTCTACAGCCACAACATGACATCCCAACTCCTATACTCAATGTTTTGACCAATGAAGGCAAATGTACCAAACACCTTCTTCACCTCAGTCCACCTGCAACTCTACTTTCAAGGAACTATGCACCTGCATCCCTTGGTCTCTTTGTTCAGCAACACTCCCCAGATCCCTACCATTAATTGTATAAGTCCTGCCCTGGTTTGCCTTACCAAAATGATATACCTCACAATTATCTAAATTAAATTACTTCTACTGCTCCTCAGCCCACTGGCCCATCTGATCAAGGCCCTGTTATAATATGATACATGTTAACAGTAGTGAGGTAATCAGGCACAACTGAAGGTTCCATCTTTTCAATGAAACATTAAGCCAAGGCTCCTGCTGTCTTCTAAGGTGCTGTGAATGATCCTGTGGTACTTTTCAAAAAAGAACAGTTGAGTTCTTAATCTAAAACTGACATGGTATTTCATTGTGTTTAATTGGAACTTGAGCATATTGGCTAGGCCTGAAACATCAGCTTTTGCATTCCTAAGATGCTGTCTGGCCTGCTGTGTTCATCCAGCTCCACACTTTGTTATCTCGGATTCTCCAGCATCTGCAGTTCCCGTTATCTCTGGTCGCAAATATTTTCTCTGTTTCTTTAGTGTGCTATCACCCCCTTCAATGGCATCAAGGCTGTACCGTGATTGCCTCAGTAGCAGTGGGCAGGAAATTTGGATCCACAGTGCCACTGATATGTTCAGCTACAGAAAGAACTCAACACTAACATTTCTTAAAAAGGGCCAAATATCCAGGCAAGATGATTTTGAGTGGCTTCTGCTTTTCCAAAGTCTGTAGAAGTACATTGGAATGATTTTGGAGGTGTTATGGTGAGTTGTTCCATTTTGCAGGGAGTGAAACATAGCAACAACTTATATTTATGTCAAACCTTTAATGAAACATTCCACTATGTATAAAACTCCTGTAAAGCAAAGTACAACATCAGGTCATATGGAGGTATTAGGTCAGATGAACAACAGGTCAAAGTAATAGGTTTGAGAAGTGCTTTAAAAGAATTGAAAGTGATGGAGAGAGACAGAGATACTCAAGAAGGGAATTCTGGAGCTTGGCTTGTGGGCAACTGAAGGTTTGACCTCCAATGGTGGAGAAATTATAATTAAATAATTATAATTATCTAGATAATTATCTAAGTGATTGCAAACTCACAGGGAGAGGGCAGAGGATTGACTAAATTGTCCAACACAAAGGATGCAGTGATTATGCCACAGCATGTATAATATGAAAGGAAGGAGGGGCTGAGGCTGCTTGAAGGCAAGGTTTGCACAAGGCCCATTATCAACTTGGAGCCAAACACCTTCCAGGCACTGCACTATGGTAACAGGAGACTGTCTGGTGGGCTCCCAAATCCACCCAGCATCTCAGTAGGCATGCCAATGTATGCTGCCCCATTGAGGTTCTCATCTGAGTCACATGTAGCAGAATACCTCTGCCAACTTGCCTGCTGCTCAGTTTGAACTCAAACCACCTTTTCTGACTAGATTGCTTGCAGCTCACTCATGCTCTTAATTTGCCAAGTGCTTTTCCCAAATCTGTGTGAAGTCTTAAAGGTACATGCAGTGGCAGGGTTTGAACTTGTGACTACAAGTGTTGGAGCAAGATTATCTAGGGCAAGTGATTGGGGGTTGAAAGAAAATTGGGTTCGTGACTCACCATCTGCAGCCTGCCATGGAAATAGTAAGATGAATATGAATTGGGACATGTGAAAGAGCACAAGTCAAGAACATCATCCTAAATGTTCTCAGTAATGACATTACAAAAGGCTCTGTCACAGCTGGACATGAGATTTGGAGAACAATTTCCTCTGCAGCATTCACATAAGCATCCTGATCTTACACTGGCTCGGCATTACTTCAGTTTATTGAACATATACCTTGCCCTGGAAAAGAGTGTAAAGAATGTCAGCGATTACGTAGTCCTATTTTTGGTGCAGTTTGCTGACAATAGCAGACTTGCTATAAAAGGTACTTGGAAGCAACTGAAGGTGGGTGTGAAAGTGGCATCATAGGAACGTGTATGAAAAAATTAGGTGGAATAAGGTACTGTAAGGCTAGAATTGTGACTGCTACTACTGAATTAATGATGGGTTATGGCACATTGTGCAGCTAGAAAGGTCAGTGAGGTGATGGAAAGGAGATAGAACACAGGACATAGAACAGTATAATGCAGTACAGGCCTTTCGACCCACAAGGTTGTGCTGACCTATTATCCTACGAAAATCAATCTACCCTGCATACCCTACATTTTACTATCCTCCATGTGCCTGTCCAAGAGTCGCTTAAAAGTCTCTAAAAGTATCTGACTCCACTACCACTGCCAGCAGTGCATTCCACAAGCCCACCACTCTCTGTGTGAAGAACCTACCTCTGACATCTCCCTGTACCTTTCTCCAATCACCTTGAAATTATGCCCCCTCGTAATAGTCATTTCTGTCCCAGGAAAAATTCTCTGACTATCCACTCAATCTATGCCTCTCATCATCTTGTAAGCCTCTATCAAGTCACCTCTCATCCTTCTTTGCTCCAATAAGAAAAGCCCGAGCTCCCTCAACCTTTCCTCATAAGGCCTGCCCTCCAGTCCAGGCAGCATCCTGGTAAATCTCCCCTACTCCCTCTCTAAATCTTCCACATCTTTCCAATAATGAGGTGACCAGAACTGAACAGAATATTCCAAGATAACAATGTGCAGAGCTGGATGAACACAGCAGGCCAAGGAGCATCAGAGGAGCAGGAAAACTGATGTTTTGGGTCTGGACCCTTCTTCAGAAATGGGGGAGGGGAAGGCAGTTCTGAAATAAATAGAGAGAAGAGGGGAGGCAGATGGAAGATCGATAAAGAAACAGATAGGTTGAGGGGAGACGGACAGGTCAAAAAGGCAGGAATGAGGCTGGTAGGTAGGAGGTGGGGGTTAGAGTTTGAGGTGGGAGGAGCGGATAGGTGGGAGAAAGGACAGATAGGTCAGGGAGGCGGGGGCAAGCTGGCTGGTTTTGGATTGCAGATGGAGACGGGGAGACTTTGAAGCTTGTGAAGTCCACATTGATACCTTTGGCTGCAGGGTTCCCAAGTGAAATATGAGGTGCTTGTTCCTGCAACCTCCGGGTGGCATTGGAGGAGGCCCAGGATGAACATGTCATCCAAGGAGTGGGAGAGGGAGTTGAAGTGGTTCACGACTGGGAGGTGCAGTTGTTTGTCGTGAACCGAGTGTAGGTGTGCTACAAAGTGGTCTCCAAGCCTCCACTTGGTTTCCCCGATGTAGAGGAGGCCACATCAGGAACAGTGGATACAGTATAATAGATTAGCAGACGTGCAGGTGAACATCGGTCTAACGTGAAAGATTTTCTTAGGGCCTGGGATGGTGGGTGAGTGGGGTGGTGTAGGGGTAGGTGTAGCACTTCTTGCGGTTGCAGGGAAAAGTGCTGGGTGTGGTGGGGCTAACGGGGAATATGGAGCAGACAAGGGAGTCACAGAGAGAATGGTCCCTCTGGAAAGCAGATAAGGATGGGGAGGGGAAAATGTCCTTGGTAGTGGGGTCAGATTGCAGGTTGTGGAAGTGGAGGAGGACGATGCATTGGATTGGAGGTTGGTGGAGTGGCGCGTGAGGCTGAGGGGGATGCTGTTTCGGTTATTATTGCGGGAACAGGGTGTGAGGGATGAGTTGCAGGAAACCTGGGTAGTGACGAAGGATGCTGTCGGTTGCGGAGAGACATAGATATGCCGCAGAGCTGGGCTGAGAGGTGGCAAATGGAGTTTAATGCAGACAAGTGTGAGGTGATGCACTTTGGTAGGAGTAACCAGAAGGCAAAGTACAGGGCTAATGGTAAGATTCTTAGTAGTGTAGATGAGCAGAGAGATCTCGGTGTCCATGTACACAGATCCTTGAAAGTTGCCACCCAGGTTGACAGGGCTGTTAAGAAGGCATACAGTGTTTTAGCTTTTATTAATAGAGGAATCGAGTTCAGGATCCAAGAGGTTATGGTGAAGCTGTACAAAACTCTGGTGCGGCCGCACTTGGAGTATTGTGTACAGTTCTGGTCACCGCATTATAAGAAGGATGTGGAAGCTTTGGAAAGGGTGCAGAGAAGATTTACTAGGATGTTGCCTGGTATGGAGGGAAGGTCTTACAAGGAAAGGCTGAGGGACTTGAGGCTGTTTTCATTAGAGAGAAGAAGGTTGAGAGGTGACTTAATTGAAACATATAAAATAATCAGAGGGTTAGATAGGGTGGATAGGGAGAGCCTTTTTCCTAGGATGGAGACGGCGAGCACAAGGGGGCATAGCTTTAAATTGAGGGGTGAAAGATATAGGACAACTGTCAGAGGTAGTTTCTTTACTCAGAGAGTAGTAAGGGAATGGAACGCTTTGCCTGCAACGGTAGTAGATTTGCCAATTTTAGGTACATTTAAGTCGTCATTGGACAAGCATATGGACGTACATGGAATAGTGTAGATTAGATGGGCTTGAGATCGGTATGACAGGTCGGCACAACATCGAGGGCCGAAGGGCCTGTACTGTGCTGTTATGTTCTATGTTCAATGGGAGATGCGGTTGAGGGTGTTTTTGACCACTGCGGAGGGGAAGTGGCAGTCCTACTCCAAGAGTTTTATAGAGCTACAGCATGACCTCATGGCTCTTAAACTCAATTCCCCTGCCAATGAAAGCCAACACACCATATGCATTCTGTATAACTCTATCAACTTGGGTAGAAACTTTGAGGGATCCATGGATTTGGACCACAGGATCCCTCTGTTCCTCCACACTGCCAAGAATCCTGCCATTAACCCTGTATTCTGCATTCAAATTTGATCTTCCAAAATGAATCACTTCACATTTTTCTGGGTTTGAATTCCATCTGCCACTTCTTTGCCCAGCTCTGCATCCTGTCAATGTCCCGTTGCAATCTACAACAGCACTCTATGCTGTCCACAATTCCACCAGCCTTTGTGTCATCAGAAGATTTACTAATCTACCCTTCCGCTTTCTCATCCAAGTCATTTATAAAGAGCAGAGGCCCCAGAATAGATCCCTGCAGAGTGCCACTGGTCACCGAGCTCCATGCAGAAAACTTTCCATTTACAACACCCTCTGTCTTCTATTAGACAGCCAGTTTTATATCCAGACAGGCAAATTTCCCTGAATGTCATGCCTCCTCACTTTCTGAATGAGCCTACCATGTGGAACTTTATCAAATGCCTTGCTAAAATCCATATACATCACATCCGCTGCTCAACATTCAACAGTATGCCTGGTCACATCCTCAAAGAATTCAATAAGTCTCGTGAGGCATGATCTGCCCCTCATAAGCCATGCTGACTATTTCTAATCAAACTGTGCTTTTCCAAATAATCAGAAATACTGTGAGATGTAATGTGAATATGCAGTCACTGACCTATCTCCCTCATGAGCTTATTGAACTTTCCCAGCACTAATGGTGCATCTTTATTGCCAGACTTGCAATAAACCCATTGGCCACCAGTTCCCATTATCTCTGAAGGCCAATTCTGGATGGTTTCCTGGGAACTATGGCCTCCTTCTCCTGTTGACCTCCATGATTAATGCTCCCCATACCATTTCTGAAAATCTGAGCACCCTGTCTCTCTGCCCTGATACTCAATTTTTTTTTGCAAAAATAGACTTCCTTCATAAAAATATTCTTATGTGCTTACACAGTTACTTAAGCTGTTCAGTTCTGTACATTCTTTATATATTGAGAACAAACAAACATCGGATGTTAGAACAAACCCAAAGGCATTTCTTAATTATACAAAGTACTATTTACGTGCTTTTGAGGCTCTGGGAGGGTCCAATAGCTGAACAGTGTTTCCCCACTGCACCTTGGCAATGGCTGCCTCAAGCTTTAGTGCATCCCTCAACATGTTGTCCAGGGCCTCGGAATGCGCCAGTCTGCAAAATTTGGTCAAGGGCAACTCTGCACTGGAAGATCAACTAGTTTCGGGCAGTTGATAATCCAATTGCTTAGCTTCCCATGAAGTTACAGTGCATGGCAGTCAGCAGTAGCTTGCAGACAGTGAAGCTTCTCTTTAAGAGAAACAGATTGCCTTTAAAGGGTGGTGGCAAACTGGAGAACATACCAGCTTTACACACTATAATACTTACTGTTCAGCATGCAACAAACTGGCAGCATTGTTCACACTCAGCTGCACGTTCCTGTCAAGAAAGTGAAACGGCAGAACGCACTTTTTCTGACGTCTGCAGCCTCAACAGAACTAGCTATGACTGGTCCATGAATCACACAAGCAAATTTTAATCTATGTTCTCAGAATCGTCAGTGTCATCCAAATTTTCCCCTCTGTTCTGCTATTGCTTATCACCAATCTACAACTCACCTAAATGAAAAAGAGACAAAAAAGTAAAGAAAAACATTGAAAATGAGGTCAAAAAGATATAAATCACGTGTAATGAATTTTAAATTTCTTTTAAACTACATCGTTTTGTGCTGATGTAGGGAGGAAGGATGATATTATCTGATGTAGTTTGTACCAGTCTGCAAACTAAGTGTGTGAATTACGACTGGCAACGCTGTGAAGCCAGAAAATTAGACTTGCTGCTACAGAGAGAGAGGGAAAAACTTGCATTTATACAGCACTATATCACTAAGCATTTCCAATTAAATAACTGTTGAAGTACAGGCACTCCACTAGGACGCTGAATCTATAAAGGAGGTCATTTAGTTCATCTTGCAGGTGACTGTAATAGCTCTTTAATAGAATCTACCAAATGTAATCCTACTTTCTAGCCTTTTCCCATATCCTTTTTATATTCTTCCTTCTCAGATACCTAGACAATGCTCAGTTAAATTTTTCTTCTTTCATCGATATTTGCATTAAAACATTTCATGCGCTAACAACTTTGAGAAAACAAATTCAGTCTAAGCTCCTTGTTACCAAATTGTCAACCACTGAAAGCAGCTCTCCAGAACATAACCCCTCAACCTTTTATAGATTATGAAAAATCTTTTATGTCCCTTTTAATCTTTTTGTTTCTGTGAAAAGCCTTCTTCATAATTACAGCCTCTTATTCTAATATTAAATGAGTGAATTACATTGTTATTTTAGCAAGTAGTGAAATGTTGGACGATAATTAGTTTTTATGGAGCTGGTTGAGAAAGGAATGTTGGCCAGAACATACTGCTTTCTTTAAATAGTACCAGAGCTGCTGTTTTAGTTCAATATAACAGATCTCATGGCACTATTTACATCTCATCCGAAGGACAGCACTTCTAACAATGCGGCATTCTCTAAATCCTTATAGCCCAGATTATGTGACCAAACCTGCAATAAAGTTTGAACTAGCAACCTCACAAAAGGTGCTACTAATTGAACCAAGCTGAAACATCTAAACCCATAGTCGCAAGGAGATTGCCTTAAAGTCATTAAGCATGATATTGGGAGCATTATGTTCAATCTTGCTTTTTGAAGTACAGGCAAATGCATTTGATAAATCCCAAATTTCAGAATTACATTTTGAGGAGGAAGTGAAGTATCCCAATTTCTTACATTAATAAATGATACTGTTTGCCTCTGCCCTCCCAAAGTGTACATGAGTAAACAGCAATAAATGTCACAGAGCCATGGAGTTATACAGCACGGAAACAGACCCTTCGGTCCAACTGATCTGCGCTGATTACATGGGTGCTGTGATTCAGAATAGCTGTCCCACCCTATTTTGGAACTATTTGCTGCTTACAGCTGTATTGCCACTTAGGAGACTGGATTGCCTGTATTGGCACCAGCTGCATTATGTGAATGTATCCGTGGTAAAATGCTCAAGAACACAACCTCAAAAGTCAGAAGAATACTGCTCAATTGTTCTATTTTGAGAATTTCAAATATCAGCCAGTAAAACTGACTGTTAAAGTTTTTCTAGATGCCAGGAAACCAGTAATACATTCAGACTGTAATTAGGAGAGATGTACAAGGGACTGCCAGTTAAATAGATTTTTGTTTTATACTATTACCAATATTTAGTTATTTCAACTGTGTGCGGATAGCTGAAAGATGCTTACCTCACTTGTTAGAATAATTTCAAAAAATAGATGGATCGTCATCAGCTAAATGTCAGATACAAAGTCCATTAAGATAATAGAAATATTTGATATCAATGATCTGAATACAAGAAGATCACAGTGCAAATTTGGAATATCAGGTTTGTCAGGGGGACTTGAACATGAAATGGTTTTGTTTAATGTTAGACTTCATATGCATAAAGAAAGGCCCCAGGCTTCCTGACAATTTGTAAGCAACTCAATGGCATCTATGATATTGTCAGCCTTGAACAGTACAAAATAAAACAAGAGAGGAAATTATGCAATCTTTTTTATATCCATTCCTGGGATGTGAGTGTCGCTGCCTGGGCAAGCACTTATTACACGTCACTAATTGCTTTGGAGAAGGTGGCAATGAGCTGCCTTCCCGAACCCACCACCGCTTTTGGTGTGTAGGCATATCCACAGTGCTGGTAAGAAGAAAGTTCCAGAATTTGGACCGAGTGAGTCTAGAGGAATGACAACATAATCCCAAATCAGGATGGTGTGTCAGTTGGAGAGGAGCTTTGAAGTTGTGTTCCCCTTCATCTATTGCCAGTATACAGTTGAAGGAGCCTTGGCAAAATACTGCAGGGCATCTTGTCAATGGTACATACTCGCTGTGTGTCGTTGGGGAAGGGAGTGAACGCTGAAGGTGTTAGATAGGATGCCTATCAAGTTGCTTTAGCCTGACGTCTCAAACTGGTGTGTTGTTGGAGCTGCAGTCATCCAGGATAGTGAAGATTATTCCAGATATATGTCTTGTAAATGATGGAGAGGTTTTTGAAAGACAGGTAGTGAGTTCTTCAGCTCAGAGTTCCTAGCCTCTGACCTGCTCTTGTCACCACTACTTTTTTATTGGTTAGTCAGTTTAGTTTATTATCAATGGCAAGACCCAGGGTGTTGCTTGTGGATGATTCAGTGATGGCAAGACCATTGAATGTCATGGTGCAATGGTTACATTCTCTTTTCTGTTGGAGATGGTCTTTGTCTGGCATGCGTGTGGCAGGAATTTTACTTGTTACTTCACAGCTGAAGCCTTGGTATTAGTCTGGCTGCATTTGACATGGACCGCTTCAATATCTGAGGAGTCACAAATGGAGCTGATCATTACACAATGATCAGTAAATATCCTCACTTCTGAAGTTATGATTACGAGAAAGTCTTACTTCACCATCTGTGAATGATTTATTTATTTATAGAATCTAATCCAGTTCCATTAGGCAGCCTTTCGAAATGATCAGTTGTGTGGACTGAAAGTATCTTTACTATTTTGTTCTAAATGTAAACAAACAGACATTAATTATAAATCAGACAAACCTATAACATTGCCAATTACGTCATGTTAAAAATAATCAAGGATAATCGTACATGGAAAACAGACCAGCTGGACTGCAAGAGAAATTTTGCAACAATTCTTTATAAGGTCTGGGGTGGTGCCAGAAGATTGGAGTAATGCAAAATTTACACTCTTGTTCAAAAAGAATAAAGATGAGTCAAACAGCTATAAGCGGTCAGTTAAATACCATCATATCTTACACTAAGGGAGCCGTTGGCCTAGTAGTATTATTAATAGAGACATTAGGAACTGCAGATGCTGGAGAATCTGAGATAACAAGGTGTGGAGCTGGATGAATACAGCAGGCCAAGCAGCATCTTAGGAGCAGGAAAGCTGACGTTTCGGGCCAAGACCCTTCATCTGTTAATCCAGGAGACTCAGGCAATTTTCTAAAGAGACATGACGGATGGTCGAATTTGAATTCAAAAAGCAAAACTCTAGAGTTAAGAGTCTCATGATTACCACAAAGTCACTGGCAATGGTCAGGAAAACTATGCCCTTAGAGAAGGGACCTTCTGTCCTTACTTGGTCTGGCCTACATGTGACTCCAGATTCACAACAATATGGTTGGTTTGAACTGCCCTCTAAAATGCCCCAGCAAGTTATTCAGCTATAGCAAGTCTCAAGAAATGAAACCAGACAGGCCATCTGACATCCAGCTTGACACTGGAAATACCCAAATGATCACCTATCTGAGCTTACTATCAAGAATTTTGTGATCTGCCTACCTTTTCCCTCTATCTCTTTGGGCCTCATCCACTCACCTCTTTTCCTCCACACATCCCGGTCACCAGCATAAGTACCATCTTTTCCCAGCAGTTATCAGTTCTGAAAAAGGGTCATTGGACTCAAAACATTAACCTTGTTTCTCTCTCCAAATATGCTGCCTGACCTACTATGTTTCTCTAGTAATTTCTGTTTTGGTTGTTTTTTGGAAATGACCACACCTCCTGTTCACCCTAAAAAGCCCTCCTTATTCACTTTTGGGGGCTCATGCCAGAGCTGTCTCACAGATCAGCAAGCAACTCATAAACATAACACAAGCACACCCATATATACATACCCAACAGAGGTAGCAGCACGGTCATGATACAACTCAACATCAATTCTGGACCCCATGGCATTGGCTCAAAACATAGGCAAGGAAACCTCCTGCTGATTACCACATACTGTCCCTCCACTTCCCCCTCAGCTTTATGAACCAGGGCTCCTCCACTGGGAAGAAGCATAGAGGGAGACAATTTCATAGTATGTAATATGGGGTGGGATTTCAATGTCCATCACTAAGAGTGGCTTGGCAGCAGTTGGTCAAGTCTTAAACATATCCCTCACTCAATCATTACCATCAAGCCAGGGATCAATGCTAGTTCAAAGAAGAGTGCAGAAGGGCATGCCAGGAGCAGCATTAGGCATATCTATAAATGAGGCGTTGCCTGGTTAAGCTACCAAATAGGACAAGTGTGCCAAATAGCATAAGCAAGTAATAGACAGGACTAAGCAATTTCACAACTGACCAATCTAGGCTTTGCAGTTATATTACATCCAGTCGTGAATGCTGTTGGGCAATTAAACAGCTCGCTTGAGGAGGCGGACCCACAAAATCCCCATCCTCAAAAGATGGCCCTGCACTTCAGTGCAAAAGCCTGATGTATTTGCTGCAAACTTAAGCTAAAAAAAAGTGCCAGTGGATGATCCAACCTCCTCCAGTGGTCACAAGCGTTACAATTACCAGTCTTCAGCCAATTTGATTCACTCCTCAGGATATCAAGGAGCAGTTGGAGGAGCCATTTACTGACCCCGGGAACATTCCAGCCATAGTACTGAAGACGTGCCCCAGAATTTGCCACACTCCAAGCCAAGCTGTTATAGTACAGATACAACACTGGCATTGACTTGACTATATGGAAAAGTGCATATTCACATTCTGTGCGCAAAATGGAGGACAAATCCAACCCAGAAAATTGCAGTCTCAATCTATTTGCAATCACGAGTCAAATGATGGAAAGTGTTGTCAACAGTTCTATCTGGGATGACCTAATGGTATTATCACTGAACTGGTAATCTAGAGACCTAGGTAATGTTCCTGGGAACCGGGTTCAAATCCCATCACGACAGATGATGGAATTTGAATTCAATAATTTGATCATTTGAATTAAGAATCTACTAATGACCATGAATCCTCTGCCAGTTGGAAGAAAACCCACCTTGTTCACTAATGTGCTTTAGGAAAGGAAACTGCCACACAAATCAAGCAACACTCGCTTAGTAATAAACTGTTCACTACTGCCAGGGCCATTCAGCTCTTGACCTCATTAAAGAAAGACAAAAGAGCCAAATTTCAGAGATGATGTTAAAATAAAGTGATTGCCGTTGACATCAAGGCTGCATTTGATTGATTGCAGCATTAAGGAGCCATAGCAAAACTGGAAATGAACTATGAAATGAGGGGAAAGCTTCTGGCTGTTGGAGCGGTTGTCAGCGATCTCAGTCCCAGGATTTCTTTGCAGGAGCTCCTCAAGGTAACATATGATGCCCAACAATTTCAGCTGCTTCATCATTGATCATCATAAGGTCAAAAGTGGGGATGTTCGATGATGACTACCTAATGTTCAGTGACATTCTCAAAACCTAAGATACTGACTCAGCCCATGTCTAAATGTAGCAAGGCCTGAACTATTTCCAGGTTTGTGCTGAAAAGTGGCATGCAGCTTCCATGGCAGGCAACAACCATCTCTAAGAACAGAAAATCTAACCCTTGACATTCAATGATGTTATCATCACTGATTCCTCCACTACCAACATCCTGGAGGTTACTGTTGGTCAGAAACTGAATGGGATTAGCCATATAAGTACAATGGTGACAAAAGCAGGTCAGAGGCTAGGAATCCTGCAGTGAGTAACTTACCTCCTGACTCCCCAGAATATTGCCACCATCTGCAAGATATATTCAGGAGTGTGATGGAATACTCCCCACTTGTCTAGGTGAGGACCACTTCAAAGTCATTAAATTTGATACCATCCAGAACAAAGCAACCTCCTTTAAATTGTCACCAAATCCACAAATAGTCATTCCCTCCACCCTTAACACACAGTAGCATGTGAGAGTAACATCTACAAAGAAGCACTGCAGAAATTCACAAAGTCTACTCAGACAGCACCTTCCAAAACCCTGGTCCCTGCCATCTAAAATAACAGGAACAAAAACAGAAGTTGCTGAAAAAGCTCAGCAGGTCTGGTAACATCTACGAAGACAAAATCAGAGTTAACCATTCTGAGGAAGTGTCACTGGACCCGAAACGTTAACTCTGTTTTTCTCTTCACAGATGCTGCCAGACCTGTTGAGCTTGTCCAACAATGTCTATTTTTATTTCTGCTTTACAGCTTCCTCAGTTCTTTTGGATTTTATCTAAAACAACAGGTTAGACAATGCATTTTAGGTGTGAGGTGTCACTTAGAACCTGTCTATGTTTAAAACTGGGGTTAAGTTCTTTATTTCAGCAAAATTGAATGTATCTGCAACTACACAAACATCTTGGATGAAATAGTTCATGTGTGTGTCTGTGTCTATGTGCATGTATATGTTTGTGTGCATGTGCATGTACACGTGTGTGTGTGTGTGCGTGTGTGTGTGTGTGCTTGAAAGAGTATGAAGGAGTTTATGTGTGAGAGTGTGTGTGCATATCTGTGGGTGTGTGCGGGTGTGTGAGGAGAGGATGTGTGTAAATGTGCGAGTGTGGTGTGTGCGTGTGAGTATATAGCATCACTTGTGGTGCAACATGAACTCAAAATCACGATTGAAGCCGTTCTCATGGGTGTGCATCTCGGTTATCTGCCTCTGCTCGGTGATTTTGTGCTGTTGTGTATCTCGAAGTCCACCTTGGAGTAGGCTTACCCAATGATCAGAGGCTGAATATCCTTGAACTCTGAAGTGTTCCCCCACTGGGAGGGAACCCCCGTGATCCAGTGATTATTGCGCAGTGTCCATTCATTCATTGTGGCGTCTGCATGGTGTCTTGGGTTCATGTCACACTATATATAAATTATTTCATCCAAGATGTTTGTGTAGTTCTCAAAAAAAATGCCAGACCCCAGTTTTAAACATAGATTCTAAGCAAGACCTCACACCTATAATGCATTGTCTACCTGAGATGTCACAGCCTGTATACATTGATAAAATCTTTAATTATCTCATGACAATAACTTGAGGAATCTGGATTTTGCATTTTAATCAGGAATCTCCTTCCTAACTGATTAAAGATTCAGCAAGAGGTGGCCAGTTTTAGGGTTATTACCTTTCTGCCTGTAAATTCTATGTCTTATATCCTCTGTCTCACACTATGCCTGAGGAAGGAGCTGAGCTTTGAAAGCTTGCATTTTCAATTAAACCTGTTGGACTATAACATGGCCTTGTGTGATTTTTGACTATTGGTAAAGCTAAGGGTGATCCTTTAGAGAGGGGCAGGTTCAGAAGATATTGGATGAAAGTTTTGACATCATGAGGTTTTGGGATGGAATAGATACGGAGAAACACTTCTCTTAAGCAGAAGAGTCAAGCACTGGGGAATATCAATTTGAAGTGAATGGGAAAAGAGCCAAAGTTGACAGAAGGAAAAGCTTTTCTATAGAACATTTGAGTAGAATTAGTGATGTACTACCTGATGCTGTGGTGGAGGCAAATTGACTCATGGTTTTCAGAAGAGAATTGCATTTGTAGAACCCACAAGTAAAAGGGCAGGGCAGTGGGATTAGCTCAGTGTTTTTTGCTGAGATCTAGTACAGACACAATGGGCTCAGTGGTCTTGACTATTCAAATCTCAACAGCTTGCAAGGCAGTAAAAACATAATGAATGGGATATTTATTTTCAGAAGAGATGATAATTGAAATACTTATATTCTAGGTAACATCAGGATGTTTTACAACTGCTGACGACCCAATGTGTTTAGCTATTTAATGAAACATGGCAACAACATCTACTCTTCTGTAAACCCAGATCTTGAAAGTGAGTTGAAAGTCTGGGCAGAATCATTGCTGGGATCTGATGTTTGTGTGATCATAGAATCATTACTAACATAAAAATACAGGGCATAAGTGCCAAGAAGTCCAATGGAGTTTGCTACGATTATAACTGAACTTCAATGCCAACTCTAAGTTCCTTTCGATGCCCCAATGATTGGATATCCTTCCTGCCCAAGATATACTAAAATCACCCTTGAATATACCCAGCTGAACTACCTTTTTGATTGCAGAATTCCAAAGATTCACAATGTTCTGAATAAATCTATTTCTCCAGAGATAGCAGGAACTGCAGATGCTGGAGAATCTAAGTTAACAAGGTGTAGAGCTGGTTGAACACAGCAGGCCAAGCAGCATGAGGAGCAGGAAAGCTGATGTTTCGGGCCTAGACCCTTCTTCAGAAGAAGGGCCTAGGCCCGAAACGTTAGCCTTCCTGCTCCTCTGATGCTGCTTGGCCTGCTGTGTTCATCCATCTCTACACCTTGTTAAATCTATTTCTCCTTTCTCTTTAGCCCTAAATGGTACACGTCTTTTCCTGAAATGATGTCACTCCACCTCTGAACTCTCCAATGAAAGGAAGCCGCTTAACATCAAGTAGATGAAACATGTTAAAAAGAAATTTTGCTATTGCAATTAGATCACCTCGTGTTGTTCTTATTTCAGGCTATGCAAGTCCATTTTACTTAAGATTGCGACGAACTCAGCCACAACTCCCAGCGGCCATCAGTTTACTCTGTAGTACTGATTAAAGATCAGAAGAATGAACCAAGTCCTTGATGTACCAAGTACCAAACAGATGTGTCGACTAGGCTTACAGCAACACCACATTAAAAGTAAACTATTGTACTCAATGATAAAGAATGCACCCTGTGCAGTCCATTGCAAGGATTGTCAAATTTAATATACAACTTGAAATCTAAGTCGGAACATCTGGGGAATAAGAAGATCTGCAGCAAATGCTCTGCATACAGTTCGGGATTGTGCTGTCCTTCAAAGAGAATTAGCCATTTTCCTTTCATTTTAAATTTTAGTGAGAGCTTAGCACAAGGCACAAGAAGAAATGAGTGATGAGACCTTGAATCATGCAAAAATCAAAAAAAATTACAAGTTTTTTTGTGCGGAATGATAAACATTGGAACATTGAAATGATTCGAAACATATCAAGTAACTTCATCAAAAACATAGGTAGAAAAACATTTGCATCAGCAAAAATTGAGAATGATAAAATAGACCAAAGTGGTCTACTGCTCCATGTATCATACCGGTTCCTGATCTACCGATGCTATGTCAAGTTCATGCTTCCAAGGTCAACCTGTGAAAAACAGTAATACAATGTCTAAGATTAGGTGATATTCTGAGTTGGAAATTTGTTTATGCAGCAAGTGGTTAGGATTTGGAATGCACTGTCCAAGTGTGTGGTGGTGGCAGATTCAATCGTGGGTTTCAAAGGGAATTGGATAATTATCTGTGAGAAAACATTGCAGGGCTATGGGAAAGGAGGGGGCGTATGGAGTTAGCAGAGTTGCTCTTGCAGACAATGATACAACAGGCCTAATGTCCTCCTGCTATGCTGCAACTACTCCATGATTCGAGGAAATCAGATTGAGGAACTAAGTTTCTTATGTTTATGTCTGAGGGGTGCATCGTCACTAAAGTTGAGGAAATCCTAACAAATGCCTCCATGACTGCCTTCTCTTCCCCCACTGAATGAATTTTCCACTTTTTTCTCCAATTTCTAACCAATCTCCCCCCTCATGCCTTTCCAAATTCATTTTGTCCAAGAGATCCAACTCCTGCCCTTTCAACTCTATTTCTACTAAGTTGCTAGCCATCCAATATCCCTTCTGAGCTCCAATGCTCACTGACACTGTTAACAGTTTTCTCCCCTCAGTGTTTACACCCTTCCGAAGTTGCTCTGCTGTGCAACAACCTGCAATATCCCAAAAAGGGTAAGCACAAGTTAGCCTCTAAGTTAGCGTCACCCGTGCAGCGGTGCAAAAAAAGTAAAAAGGTCACAAACATTTAAATGAATATTTTGTGTACAATAAAACAGTGGTCATCAACCTGTCCTCAAAAAAAAAATCACATACCCACACAGCCCTTGCAAACTTATCTTCAACTTTTCTCAATAAATCCCTACAGAGTAGAAACAGGCCCGTCCGCCCAACATATCCACACAGACCCTCAAGGCATCCCACCCAGACTCATCCCCTATAACCCACCCTAACCCACCTAATCTACACATCTCTGAACACTACGGGCAATTCAGCATGGCCAATCCACCTAGCCTGCACATCTTTGCAAAGAAACCCATGCAGACAAGGGGAGAACGTACAAACCCCACACAGACAGTTGCGCAAGGGTGGAATTGAATTCTTTCAACCTTTAATTGCAATGGCACCCAACTCCCAAATCCAGACCCATCACCTTTCCCTGAACTGCAGGTATGAATCTACCACAGTACTAAAACTCCATTTTTAATCAAGGTGACAGATGACATACTGTTTACTGCGCCTGCATTTTAAATTTAGACTTTGTGCCCTCAGGCTGCCACCCAGTTTACTGGCTGTGCACAAACACAAACAGGAGATTAGTAATACAGCATCAATAACGTCAGCTAATAGTACCCAGTCTTAATGCACACAGTGTGCTTTTGTTATAATGTGGCCTCCACTGAAATTTTAGAACCTTGATTTCAGAAATATAGCTTAGGTTAGGACATGGCTGTTTTGAGATTCCTACTCCTGATCTCAATGCTTGAAGTGCCACTGCAGTCAACTCTTTCCAAAACAAGCAATAAGAGTCCTATTAGATGCTGTAGTAAAACTAACCGAGCACTGGAAATTGCCAGACATATCAACCATCCAAGTCCTAATATAAACAAAGGGAGCAGGTAAAACAGCAGCATTAACAAGATGATAGGTCTAACTTCTGGAGGTATTTGGAGGCTGTTATCTCACCCCCACACTGCCTCCAAACAATAAGTGCAGACTTAAAAATATCAAAGTTACATTTTCCACTCTTTTATTCTCTCCATATCAGATACAACACTGCTAGATTCTTAGCCAATGGTTCCATTGTAGTCACAGATTTAGGACTAAGATAACAAGGTGTAGAGCTGAATGAACACAGCAGGCCATGCAGCATCAGAGGAGCAGGAAAGCTGACGCTTCAGGCTGAGGCTGTTCTTCAGAATAATGTGTTCATCCAGCTCTAGACCTTGTTATCTGGTTAGTTTGTTACATGCTTCATTCTCACCTTTACTGCCAATACTAACTCCACGATATGCATGCGATCATTCTGACCTCCCACAGAAAGCCCCATGGAAATTTGGACCAGGGAATGCAGTACTACTTCTTCTGCCATTTGGCTCGAGTCGCACAGCTGTCACCACTCAATCGCTGACCTGCTACTGAGGCTAGGAACAGAGATAGAGTACAATTGAACACATGGCTAAAGAACTGCTGCAGTGGGAAGGTCTTCAGATCTGTGGATCATTGGGAGGTCTTCCAGAGAAGGTGGGACCTATACAATAAGGACATGCTGCACCTAAACTGTTGGGGCACCAGTATCCTGGCAGGGAGGTTCTATTGTGTCACCCAGGAGAGTTTAAGCTAGTGTGGCAGTGGGCTGGGAACTGGAGCAGCAGTTCAGTAGGCTTACAGATTGGAAAACAGCCTGAGTCTAAAGCAAATATTTTAATGGCAAGTTCCCTATAAAGAACAATGCCCTGGTGGAAAGTAAGTTTAATTGAAGCTCACCACCACTGTTAAGGGAATCTAGGAATGGGCAATTAATGCTGGTCCAGCCAATGATGCCAATTTCCATGAATGAATAAAAAAAATCTCCAGGACATTGACATTTGCATAAGTACATGAATAGAAAAGGTTTGGAAGGATACGGGCCAAGAGCAGGCAGGTGGGACTAGTTTAGTTTGGGATTATGTTTGGCATGGGCTGATTGGACCAAAGGGTCTGTTTTCATGCAGTATGACTCTGTAACTCTATGACATTACTCTCAAACTTGCGTCAGGGCAAGATGTTATTCTGTGCTCCATGGTTTGGTCAGCGTTTCCAAGGTTTTGAGGTGCCACTTGTACATCACATGCTCTAGTGAACAATTGTAATCCGGTCGTTGAGATGTTGGCGGCTAGATGATGACCGCCTTTTCATAGCCTGTCCTGTCAAGCAGATTCTTGAACACTTAAATCCTTAATTAATGGTCTTGAGAGGACGACCAAACCCATGCAACACGCAAATTATGAATGTTCCTGGTATAAATTCATTTGCAGAGATGGATGACTTCTAAAAGGTTTGGCATCCTGTGAGAGACTGAGACCCTTCATCCTCTCTGATGAAGGATCTCAGCCCGAAATGGCAGCTTTTGTGCTCCTAAGATGCTGCTTGGCCTGCTGTGTTCATCCAGCTTAACACTTTGTTACCTTGGATTCTCCAGCATCTGCAGTTCCTGTTATCTCTGACTTCTAAAAGCGATGTTTGGCACTTGCTTCAGGAGTGGAAAGAAAGGAGCCAGAGTTTATCAGAATTCCCAAAGACCAGTGAATTACCAGCTTAGAATTGGAATAATACCCTAAGTGAAATAGCAATAAATATCTACTATTATCACATAATTACTTTGAAGATCCTTAACGAGCCATGTCGAGGATTTTCCACCAACATCTTTAACTCTCCCCCCCATAAGCATATAGTAAAATAATAAAGTATCAGCAAGTATTATTACCAATGTGAATTTCATTATTTGACTGTTTTATTCGACATATACTTGACGATGGCACAGCCAGTCATTATACTAGTGTGTCTCTGAAACTGCATCGTCTGTTTTAACCACAGCCTGCGGTAGTCCTTATCCATTTCATGACAGAAGAGGTTTCTGGCGTCCTCACATATAGCAGCAATACAAAACACATTTCATAGCAGACTCAAAAAATAAAATGACTACGTGCTCGGCTTTCTGGAGGCCATCTCATGATCTTCAGTGAAGAAACCATTTGATACTATCTGCTAATTGTTACTAACATGTAAACTAATTTCACCTCCTTGATTGTGAAATGTTGCATGTTTAGAATAGGTCAAAAGGGTCACATCAGAAAGAGGTTTCATCAGGAAAGAAAGAAACCATCAAGAGTGATAAACCAAAGTATTCATAGTAAAAACCACAGGAAATACTCCTCACAGATTCCTTTTAACTAGCATCAGATGCAGTAAAAGCGGTTGTTGCAGAAGCACGACAGTGAGGAGACAGCATTGATCTATGTGGACTGTTTAACTCTCTCATTTTATACTAATTGAACCTCAAAAAAGCACAATGGGAATTTTGTGATTGCTTCCTGGTGATCCTATGTTTATGTAGTATTACCACTGACAGCACTCCTTCTAGCACTCATTATTCACATGCCTAAATTATCATCCTGTCTGCATTTTCCCCAGATGCTTTACTGTTGATTTCAACTTACAAAAGGCAGGCATAATTAAGTTTTCCATAAAACAATTTCCACTGCAATCTTGAAAATGTATGCCTGCTGGTAATAAGCTTTACCTTCAGCTGTCTTTAATTGTTCAATCACCTTAACAAGCAGAAATGACATACACACTCATTGTCTGTATGGACATAATGAAGGTTGCAAAAACTTTGTGGAGTTTAGTTGCAGGAAAAGGACATGCTACATTTTCTAAACCACACCACACAGTCTTTAACAGTCAATAATCTTCTCAGAATAAGTACAGAAGTCAAGGAAGCCAATTTTTTTTTGTACTTCATGATTTCACGAACTTAACCTCCTTCACACATTGTAATTCTTGAGGACAATCACATTCACCTCACCGTTTGAGACCTACATGTCCATTTTAGCAACAAAACTGATTACTTTATAAATAGAACTATGTTGCTTGCATTGTCCCAAACAGCAGTTACTATAAGATTTTCCAATCAATCATTGCCAAAAAGGAAACTAAGCTATTACACTACTAAAACAAAATAATATCAAACACATGTATGCACAAGACAATAAAATGTGAGGCTGGATGAACACAGCAGGCCAAGCAGCATCTCAGGAGCACAAAAGCTGACGTTTCGGGCCTAGACCCTTCATCAGAGAGGGGGATGGGGGGAGGGAACTGGAATAAATAGGGAGAGAGGGGGAGGCGGACCGAAGATGGAGAGCAAAGAAGATAGGTGGAGAGGGTGTAGGTGGGGAGGTAGGGAGGGGATAGGTCAGTCCAGGGAAGACGGACAGGTCAAGGAGGTGGGATGAGGTTAGTAGGTAGCTGGGGGTGCGGCTGGGGGTGGGAGGAAGGGATGGGTGAGAGGAAGAACCGGTTAGGGAGGCAGAGACAGGTTGGACTGGTTTTGGGATGCAGTGGGTGGGGGGGAAGAGCTGGGCTGGTTGTGTGGTGCAGTGGGGGGAGGGGATGAACTGGGCTGGTTTAGGGATGCAGTGGGGGAAGGGGAGATTTTGAAACTGGTAAAGTCCACATTGATACCATATGGCTGCAGGGTTCCCAGGCGGAATATGAGTTGCTGTTCCTGCAACCTTCGGGTGGCATCATTGTGGCAGTGCAGGAGGCCCATGATGGACATGTCATCAAGAGAATGGGAGGGGGAGTGGAAATGGTTTGCGACTGGGAGGTGCAGTTGTTTGTTGCGAACTGAGCGGAGGTGTTCTGCAAAGCGGTCTTTGTTGCGAACTGAGCGGAGGTGTTCTGCAAAGGAGGTGGGATGAGGTTAGGAGGTAGGAGATGGGGGTGCGGCTTGGGGTGGGAGGAAAGGATGGGTGAGAGGAAGAACCGGTTAGGGAGGCAGAGACAAGCTGGACTGGTTTTGGGATGCAGTGGGTGGAGGGGAAGAGCTGGGCTGGTTGTGTGGTGCAGTGGGGGGAGGGGACGAACATAGAACATAGAACATAGAACATAGAACAGTACAGCACAGAACAGGCCCTTCAGCCCACAATGTTGTGCCGACCATTGATCCTCATGTATGCACCCTCAAATTTCTGTGACCATATACATGTCCAGCAGTCTCTTAAATGACCCCAATGACCTTGCTTCCACAACTGCTGCTGGCAACGCATTCCATGCTCTCACAACTCTCTGCGTAAAGAACCTGCCTCTGACATCCCCTCTATACTTTCCACCAACCAGCTTAAAACTATGACCCCTCGTGCTAGCCATTTCTGCCCTGGGAAATAGTCTCTGGCTATCAACTCTATCTATGCCTCTCATTATCTTGTATACCTCAATTAGGTCCCCTCTCCTCCTCCTTTTCTCCAATGAAAAGAGACCGAGCTCAGTCAACCTCTCTTCATAAGATAAGCCCTCCAGTCCAGGCAGCATCCTGGTAAACCTCCTCTGAACCCTCTCCAAAGCATCCACATCTTTCCTATAATAGGGCGCCCAGAACTGGACGCAGTATTCCAAGTGCGGTCTAACCAAAGTTTTGTAGAGCTGCAACAAGATCTCACGACTCTTAAACTCAATCCCCCTGTTAATGAAAGCCAAAACACCATATGCTTTCTTAACAACCCTGTCCACTTGGGTGGCCATTTTAAGGGATCTATGTATCTGCACACCAAGATCCCTCTGTTCCTCCACGCTGCCACTGAACTGGGCTGGTTTTGGGATGCAGTGGGGAAAGGGGAGATTTTGAAGCTGGTGAAGTCCACATTGATACCATTGGGCTGCAGGGTTCCCAAGCACAATATGAGTTGCTGCTCCTGCAACCTTCAGGTGGCATCATTGTGGCACTGCAGGAGGCCCATCTAAAGAATGGGAGGGGGAGTGGAAATGGTTCGCGACTGGGAGGTGCAGTTGTTTATTGCGAACCGAGCGGAGGTGTTCTGCAAAGCAGTCCCCAAGCCTCCGCTTGGTTTCCCCAATGTAGAGGAAGCCGCACCGGGTACAGCGGATGCAGTATACCACATTGGCAGATGTGCAGGTGAACCTCTGCTTGATATGGAAAGTCATCTTGAGGCCTGGGATGGGGTGAGGGAGGAGGTGTGGGAGCAAGTGTAGCATTTCCTGCGGTTGCAGGGGTAGGTGCCGGGTGTGGTGGGGTTGCAGGGCAGTGCGGAGTGAACAAGGGAGTCACGGAGAGAGTGGTCTCTCCGGAAAGCAGACAAGGGTGGGGATGGAAAAATGTCTTGGGTGGTGGGGTCGGATTGTAGATGGCGGAAGTGTCGGAGGATGATGCGTTGTATCCGGAGGTTGGTGGGGTGGTGTGTGAGAACGAGGAGGATCCTCTTTGGGCGGTTGTGGCAGGGGCGGGGTGCGAGGGATGTGTTGCGGGAAATGCCGGAGACGTGGTTAAGGGTGTTCTCGACCACTGTGGGGGGAAAGTTGCAGTCCTTGAAGAACGAGGACATCTGGGATGTGCGGGAGTGGAATGCCTCATCGTGGGAGCAGATGCAGCGGAGGCAGAGGAATTGGGAATAGGGGGTGGAATTTTTGCAGGATGGTGGGTGGGAGGAGGTGTATTCTAGGTAGCTGTGGGAGTCGGTGGGCTTGAAATGGACATCAGTTACAAGCTGGTTGCCTGAAATGGAGACTGAGAGGTCCAGGAAGGTGAGGGATGTGCTGGAGATGGCCCAGGTGAACTGAAGGTTGGGGTGGAAGGTGTTGGTAAAATGGATGAACTGTTCGAGCTCCTCTGGGCAGCAAGAGGCAGCGCCGATACAGTCATCAATGTAACGGAGGAAGAGGTGGGGCTGGGGGCCTGTGTAGGTGCGGAAGAGGGACTGTTCCACATAACCTACAAAGAGGCAGGCATAGCTGGGGCCCATGCGGGTGCCCATGGCCACCCCCTTTGTCTGTAGGAAGTGGGAGGAATCGAAAGAGAAGTTGTTGAGGGTGAGGACAAGTTCAGCTAGGCGGATGAGGGTGTCGGTGGATGGGGACTGGTCGGGCCTGCGGGACAGGAAGAAGCGGAGGGCCTTGAGGCCATCTGCATACGGAATACAGGTGTAGAGGGACTGGACATCCATGGTGAAAATGAGGTGTTGGGGGCCAGGGAATTGGAAGTTCTGGAGGAGGTGGACGGCGTGGGTGGTGTCACGGACGTAGGTAGGGTTTCTTTTACCAGTGAAAAAGCTTATCTTTCCAGGGAAAATTCAACCAGCTTTCAACAGGCATGAAGCATATCTGTTCCTTGTAAAAATGTTCAGAACATGTTGATTAAATTATATCTCTGAAATCACATCATGGTATTCATTTTCCCTCAGGGTCTATCTTTAACTTTTTGTCCTTTCAATTCTCTTCCATTTCTCATCTCCTTTGTGAAAAGTGCTGATTCCAATCGAGTTTGTCACCAGTTCCATTTCTGACCAGTTTTGTGTATACACTTCTACATTAAACATCAGTGGACAATTTCAAACAATATAACATGAATTAACCACTGAGCACCCAAGGAACATTTTATTAAAAATAATAATTGTTCACCAATGTCTTTGATACCTTGTTTCTCATGTCTCAGTACTTGCATTTTTGCAGGCAAAATATATTAAAACCCAAACATACAAGAACAAGACTAATTAATAGGACACTCCATGAGATGCCTCATTTCAGCAGTAATGTTGCACCCGTATAAATCACAACTCAAAAAGCACACAATTTACTGCTAAATTATTTTGCCTTTACCTACAAATGATGTAGACAGAATGGACTGGAATTCCCCCAAAGGCTTCTGAGGCTTGTCGTCAAGCTCACATATTGGGTCAGGATCCAAGTAACTGTTTCCCATACAACGCATTGTGATTTTTCATGGGGCAGTTAAAGGATAGACAGTGGACATGCTCACAACAACAGTGTATGGGTTCCCAAAGCAGGCCTTCTGACTTGAAAGGAACAGCAAATGGAAGGTAATTTCACGGAGAAGATGGTATGAACTAGATGACACTTCTCTCCAACTATTTTAAACTTAAGCTAAGGCATAGCTTCTTCTGGGGTAGTGAGAGTGGAGCAGCCCTTCTACAGAGCACTCCATCATAATTTGGGAAAGTGACCTGGAGGCAGGTTAGAGCTAGGAAACTGGAGCACACCAGCATTAAATTTTAGTGTCCATCCATCTCCATTTCTGGTCTGATGGGGCCTGAAAGCAAAGCCCAATAAATCTGCTAATGTCAACTGTAGCTTCTCTCTAAGATATAGGCATCAATTCATACTTAGCTCAACTTTTCCAATAACACTGTTTTATGTTGTAAATAGCTGAACCATACAGGCCAAGAAGCTCCCAGAATGTTTCTCACAGTTGCTAAAGCTTGCCTCCAGTGGCCCATGGCACAATTTAACTATATAGCAGGTGCACATCAAACCTTCCAGTAAAGGAGGGAAAGAAATAAAATTGTATAAAAGTCTCCTCTCTAATGGCAGTAAATGTCCTAGAAAATGAGCTTGAGCAGCCTCACCCTGGTTTCCACTTGCTGCACCTAACCATTAAATGACAGTGAGCCTTTTCCCACACCTCTCTTTCATGCACACAACAATCTGACTTGGCTGGTAACTGTGGTGGGCATGTTTTCTGCAGTTTTCTCAATTGAACTTGTTGTTGACTACTTCACTGCAAATCAGGCCTCAGGAAAGCATACTATTCCCCAGAACAACTTTCAGACGAACTGATGTCACTGAGGATAGGATAGCGGTAATGTTTCTAGACTCATTACCTGGAATGAATGGAATGAATGCTGCAGGTTCCAGAGGCATGAAATCAAATTCCATCCAGACAGCTGTGGTAGTTTAAATTCAATTGGTTAATGTTTCAGGAATAGAAGTTAATTTTTTAATAATAAACTTGCTAGACTGTTGTACAAACCCAACCCTTCCATCACTTCACCTTCAAAGAACAACATCAGCTGTCTTCATCTGGTCTAGCCTACATATGCTTCCAAATCACAGAGTTCACCTAAAGTTTCTCAAAGTGGACTCCCTGAAACTGTTGTTTTCTGCTGCAAGCATGAGGTTATTTTAAAAATTCATTCATTCATTCACGGGGTGTGGGTGTTTCTGGCTTGGCCAGCATTTATTGCTCATCCCCAGATGCCATTGACAAGGTGGTGGTGAGCTGTTCTTTGACTGCTGCAGCCTATTTTCTCCAAGCATACCCATGATGACACTAGGGAAGGAAATCTAGAATTTTAACCCAGCGATAGTGAAGGAATGATGATATATTTCCAAGTCTGGAGGTGAGTAGTTTGGAGGAGAACTTGCAGGTGGTAGTGTTCCCAGATGACTGTGCCTTTGTCCTTCTAGATAGTAGTGGTCATAGGTTTGGAAGGTGCTTTCCAAAGACCCTTCTTAAATTTCTACAGTGTATCTTGCAGATAGTAAACTCAGAGTGTAACGAGTGTTGATGATGGAGGGACTGAATGTTCATGGATGGGGTGCCAATCAAGCAGGTTGCTTTGTCCTGGATGGTGTCGAGCTTTTTGAGTGTTGTTTGCCTGCACTCATCCAGACAAATGGGAAGTATTCCATCACACCCCTGACTTGTGCCTTGCAGATGGTGGACAAGCTTTGAGGACTCAGGTACTGTGTTCCCTGCTCCAAGATTCAGAGCCTGCCCCTGAAGCAGTATTTATAAGACTAGTTCAATTCAGATTTTGGTCAATTGTAACTCCCAGGATGTTGACAGTGGTGGATTCAATGATGGTAATACCATTGAATGTCAAGGAGCAATGGTTAGATTCTTTGTTGGAGATAGTCATTGCCTGGTATTTGTCTGGCATGAATGTTACCTGCCACTTTTTGGTCGAAACCTAGATATTGTCCACGTCTTGCTGCATTTGGGCATGGACTGCTTCAGTATCTGGGGAGTCATAATTGGCAAATATTGTACAGTCAGCAGCAAACATTCATGCTTCTGACCTCATGATGGAGGAATGGTCAATGATGATGCAGCTAAAGGTAGTTGGGTCTCAGACAGTACACTGAGAGACTCCTGCAGAGATGTCCTGTGACTGAGATAGTGGACACCCAACATCCAAAACCATCTTCTATGTGACAGGTATGACTATAACCAGTACAGAATATTATTCCTGAATCATACTGATTTGAGCTTCACTAAGTATCCTTGATGCCATGCTAAAAAAAGGAATTAGAAATGTTCAAATCTAAGTTAGAAAGTGAAAACATTGGTGATATAAGTCTGAAAAGCCTAATGAAAGATGAACATCTGGATAATTTATTTTGAAATTTCTTGCATTAATAAATGAGGAAAATAAATCACCTAACTCATATAATTTAAAAATAGGGTATGAGAATGAGAATAAAAACGGAAAAGGCATGAGTCATTTCACATTTTGGTGGCTGAGTTCTAATGTTTTAATCGACACTGCAGAAAACAGTCCCTCTTCCGTACCTACACTGGCCCCAAACCCCACCTCTTCCTCTGTTACATTGATGACTGTATCGGCACCGCCTCGTGCTCCCCAGCAGAGCTCGAACAGTTCATCCACTTCACCAACACCTTCCACCCCAACCTTCAGTTCACCTGGGCCATCTCCAGCACATCCCTCACCTTCCTGGACACCTCTGTCTCCATCTCAGGCAACCACCTAGCAACCAACATCCATTTTGAGCCCACCGACTCCCACAGCTCCCTAGAATACACCTCCTCCCACCCACCTTCCTGCAAAAATTCCATCCCCTATTCCAAATTCCTTCACCTCCGCCGCATCTGCTCCCAGGTTGAGGCATTCCACTCCCATACATCCCAGATGTCCTTGTTCTTCAAGGTCCACAACTTCGCTCCCAGCAGTGGTCAAGAACGCCCTCAACCGTATCTCCCGCATTTCCCCGCAACTCATCCTTCACGCCCCGTCCCCATAATAACCGCCAAAAGAGAATCCCCCTCGTCCTTACATACCACCCCACCACCCTCCAGATCCAATTCATCATCCTCCGACACTTCCGCCATCTGCAATCCGACCCCACCACCAAAGACATTTTTCCATCCCCATCCTTGTTTGCTTTCTGGAGAAACCGCTCTCTCCAGGGCTCCCTTGTCAGCTCAACAGTCCCCTCTAACCCCATCACACCCGGCATTTTTCCCTGCAACCGCAGGAAGTGCTACACTTGCCCCCACACCTCCTCCCTCAACCCCATCCCAGGCCCAAGAAAACTTTCCACATCAAGCTGATGGTCACCTGTATATCTGCCAATGTGGTATACTGCATCCGCTGTACCCAGTGTGGCTTCCTCTCCATCGGGGAAACCAAGCGGAGGCTTGGGGACCACTTCACAGAACACCTATGCTCGGTTCACAATAAACAACTACACTTCCCAGTCGCAAACCATTTCAACTCTCCCTCCCATTCCTCAGACGACATGTCCATCCTGGGCCTCCTGCAGTGCCACAACGATGCCACCCGAAGGTTACAGGAACGGTAACTCATATTGTGCTTGGGAACCATGCAGCCCAATGGCATCAATGTGGATTTCACAATCTTCAAAATCTTCCCTCCCTCCACTGCATTGCAAAACCAGCCCAGCTCACCCCCGCCTAAATAACCTGTTCTTCCTCCCACCTAACACCTCCTACCACCTCAAGCCGCACCTCCATTTCCTACCTACTAACCTCATCCCACCCCCATGACCTGTCTGTGCTCCCCAGGCTGATCTATCCCCTCCCTACCTCCCCACCTACTCTCACCTCTACAGGCTCCATCCCCACCTCTTTAACTTGTCTGTCTCCTCTCCACCTATCTTCTCCTCTAGCCATCTTCAATCTGCCTCACCCTCTCTCCCTATTTATTTCAAAACCCTCTCTCCATCCCCCTTTTCTGATGAAGGGTCTAGGCCCAAAACGTCAGCTTTTGTGCTCCTAAGATACTCTTGGCCTGCTGTGTTCATCCAGCTCCACACTTTGTTACTGCAGAAAAGGAATTACCTCATTTAAAACAGTTAAATGATTATTGGATTTAGAGTGACAGTTTGAACTCATACGCATTCTGTAAACAATCTAAAGAGATTTGGACACACCTCTAGAGCAGGTGGGACTTGAACACAGACCTCCCAGGTCAGAGGTAGGGGCAATACCACTGCACCACAAGAGCCCTTAAAAAAAAACAAATTAAACAGCCCACATTTTCAGATGTTCAGATGTGGTGACATTCCTCCATTGCAGGTAGGGACACTACGACTCCCCTCCAAATCACATTCCGCTCAGTTTCTACTTGTGCATTTCTTTCCATTCACGTTATTCTGGCTATACTTTCCGCCTTCCAGGTAACTCAGCTTAACTGACTTGTCTTTCCACCTAGTTTATACTTCGAACTAGTTAATGCTTTTCTTCCACAAGATACAGTGGTGATCTACAGTTTTTCCTCTGACCTTCACAAAACTCCATTGACAGCTTCTGCACCTTTCTCTATTCGTTTCTTCCCTGTGAATGACCTTCCATCTCTAGTTTTAGTCAGTTACCTCTAACCATTGATTTCCATTTTCTATCTCTTCTCAGCCATTACTATCTCATCTCTGTAATTTTGCCTCTCTAGTCAAATCATGTGTCTTCTTGTGTGGAAGATTTGAATCATTTTAAAAATGAGCATACAAACTAAAATTAATAGAATTGAATTAAAGTAGTAAATACAGCAATGTTGAAAGAAGCTTCCTTGAAGACAAAAAGAAACAATCAACTCAGATTCTCAAAAGCCATAATTAAGTCCTCAATTTTTTTGTCACAACATTGTGTTTATTATGGAGGGGAAATAGAATGGTTTTACTGGGCTCAGTTCTCTTCCACCTGGTATAGGTGGTTCTGTTGGTGTTTAATTGTGATTACTAAATGATCCGCAACTTGCATGCCAAGGGAAATGACTCATTTTTCTTCTGAAACTCTGATATAATGCTGATGTCAGATAAACAGAAAAGGCCAGAAGTTGGTTAGAAGTTAAAATATACTGGCTCAGGAAATTTGCCTTGAAAGCATTGTATGCTCACCACTATCATATTTAAACTTTTAAATAATAACCGATTAACCGTACAGTTGTTGAGAACAGTGACACCTACAGACACTTTTAATGCTGCATGTATTTTTCTCACTGAACTGAGCAAGATTTATACATATTCTTAGATCATAGTACAGTACACCTTATTTTACAGGTTACATGTCCCAGCAGCCCAGGAAGTGGTGCTGATTTTATCTCCTTTCCTAGAAATAAAATAACTAGTCTCTGAATTTTGCACACACCCCACCCTGATGAACACCCTTTCCTGGCTCCTCTGAGGGCAGCGAATTCTATCTTTGGCAGATCGCATCCTTCTTTTCTATGGCACAATGTTCATGCATTAAAACACTGCAATTTGCCACACACAAATACAAAGAGAGAGATATATCGGAGATGAATTTAATTAAGCTATAGTGTATTTATATTCAAGAAGGAAGGAAGCACCTGCTGGTTTTGACCACCTCTCCTTTCAGCAGCCACATCCTTTTGACAAGTATTGGCAGAACAAAATAGGCAGAAACATATTTTAGATAGTCAGTCAGGTTTTTGTGCATGTATACATCTCTCCGAAGTGTATGCAGACATGAAATAGGTGACAACACCTCCTCCACCTTAATCCACAACACCAGTGCCCCACAGGGCTGCTGACCCAACCCCCTACTATACTCTTTATACGCTTACAACTGTGCGGCCAAATCCTGCGCCAACTTAATTTGCAAGTTAGCTGACAACACCAATGTTGTAGGTCGGATTCTAAGCAACGACGAGACAGAATACAGGAAAAGGGATTGCGTGCTTAGCGGCACGGTGTAAGGACAACAATCTCTCCATCTATGTCAGCAAAATGAAGGAGCTGGTCAATTACTTCAGGAAGTGGAGTGGACAGCATACCCTTGTCTGCAGCAATAGTGCTGAGGTGGAGATGGTTGACAGCGTCAAGTTCCTGAGAGTTATGATCACCAATTATCTGTCCTGGTCCACCTGTGTCAATGGGATGGTCAAGAAAGCACAACAACGTCTCTACTTCCTCAGGAGGCTCAGGAAATTCAGTATGTCTATGAGGACTTTTACCAATTTAAATGTACAGATAATTTCACCACCAATATGCTAACATAGCCTTGAGTTTGAATGATAGAAAGCATCCTATTTGAATACATTGCATCGTGGTTTGGCCTCAGATATAAAAGTTTGAATATACATATGAACAGATTCAAGACAGCTTCTTCTCCACAGTTATCTGACTTTTGAACAGATCTCTCAAATGTTAATTTTGATCTCTCTCTCTGCATCTTCTCTGTAGCTGCAACTCTGTATTCTGCATTTTGTTTTGCTACCCTGATGCACTTTGTATGTATAGCACACAAACAACACTTTTCACTGTGTCTCTGTATATGTGACAATAATAAATCAAACCAAACTCAAACTAAAAATATTCAATTAAACCTCTCAGCCAATACAGATAAAATGTTTAATTTATACTTCGTAAGGAGGTTAATGTAGTAACTTATGTTTGATAAAGTCATTTCTAAGTATGGTGAGCATCATGACATCCAGTTCTATATTCAATTAATTACTGTGATACAAATCTGATAAAAGAAACACAAATTTTACAGTCAACTAATGTGATACAAGGATTATGGTGATGTCACTATAAATCTCTTCTTTTGTAATGTTACCCATCTCACAATAACAACAATTAAAAATAATTCTGAAATTGGGAATAAGTTGTGCATTTTAACCTGCATTGAATGCAAAGTCAAGAGGTTGTGTTAAGTTCCATAATCAGCCTGTAAACTCCACAAAATTGTACAGATAATTTCACCACCAATATGCTAACATAGCCTTGAGTTTATTCTTACCTTCATCTAAAACACAGGAAACGTCAAATAGTTCAAAACTGTCACTGAGTTTCAGTACAACATCTTATGCTGACTACAAAGGAAAAAGAATCTGATAGAGTGCCAAGATAAAGAAGATCTATCTCTTCATGTTGCATACATTTTCCTGCATATACCAGTACATCTATCTATTTTGAAGAGGTAGCTTTATGACCATGTCTGAATACTCAATACATTTGAGGTGGAAGTACAGATATAAATGGACGAAAAGTCAGATGCTCACATGATTATCGAACAGAAACAACGTGCTGGAGAGACTCAGCAGGTCTGGCAGCATCTGTAGAGAGAAAAAAAGTTAGCATTTCGAGTCAGTGACTGTTTGTCAGAACCGTCCTGATGAAAACTCATTGGACTCAAAATGCCAACTCGGTTTTTCTCTCTACAGATGCTGCCAGGCCTGCTGAGTTTCTCCAACACATTCTGTTTTTGTTTCAGATTTCCCACGTCTGCAGCTCTTTATGATTGCCTCCCATACGGTGAAAATGCAACTTATCCTAACGTCTTACTAATAAATGATTTTCATTCTCTTTTTGCTTTGTTTTCATCCATGTAGTCATGCTAATTCACCAAGTCCCATTCAAAGTAAACTGACAGGAAGCTAGATGTTAGATAATTTGCTCCTGTCTGAAAATTGTCACACTATCACAATTCATTTTATTCTGAGAAAACTCACAACCTCATTATTGCTTTTTCAAATTTCCAGTGCCTTATTTGACTTTAGAGTTTGCACTTTCAATGGCAGGAACTGCATTGCTCATCTGTTTGTTTCTCCCCATTATGTGTCTGCATTCTATTCAGGTTCCATTTCATTTTATTCTGATCAGTAAAGATAGTTGTGCTCTAATATACTGTCCCATTAAATTATGGCCTATGTCATATATAAACATTTTTTTTGAAAATAATACAGCAGGTTTATAAAAAAAATCATACAACACTCTTGGCTTCATAAATATCAATATCAAAACAAGATTCTCTGATAAATCTGAGTAAAATACTGGTTTTAGCTCACCTGCAGTAGTGTGCTCGGTTCTGGGCACCATACTTTAATAAGACTTGAGACAGACTGCACAAAAGACAAGAATATTTCCAAGGATGAAGGTTTCATTTATACGCCTAGAATGGAGAGGCTGAGGTTGTTCTCAGAGAAGCAAATGTTAAGAGGAGATTTGATAGAGATGTTTAAAGGCATGAGGGATTAGACATTGTTAACAGAGAGAAACTGATCCCATTGGGAATGATAGAATTGATAAAGAATCAGAATGGACTGATTTAAGCCAACTGGCAAAAGCACCAATAGTGGCATGTTTTTATTTTCTTTAGGAAACACTTTTTTTACGCAGCAATTGTTAGAGTTTGGAATGCAGATCCTGAGACAAATTTAATTAGGTATATTCAATTATTAGAGAATTAGATCAGCCCCATAAGATTATGGATTATTCGCGGATTACAGGGAATGGTCTGGGCAATGATAGTTGCTCAGTATCACTTACAGAGGGCCAGCACTAACACAACAGGCTGAATCACCTCCTTTCACAAGAGCAATTCCTGCTGCATTACAGAGCATACGGTCATGTTTAAAGTTTATATTGTGGTGTATATCAGGTGCATAACTGGTTTAAACATTCACTACCCAATGTTACTAGCCCGCATCAAGTGTTATCAGGTTTCCCTCTCCTCTTCCAGAAGCCACTCGCTACTCAGTTTTCACCACTATTAGTTCCATTGAGGAATATTGGTTAGTTCACTCTGCCAACAGGGAAGTGTATGAGAATTCCGCAGCACAGGATGACACATGGCTCAGTGGAAGCCCAAATTTCATTAGCTTCCAATGTTCATCATAATGCAGGGGTAATATGCAGAGTACCATGCAAGGACTGTGAGAAACACTGCACAGGCCAAACCGGAACAAAATTGACTATGCGGACACATGAACACCAACTGGCCACCAAGACTCACAACCAATTCTCACTTGCCTCATTACACATGAACAACGAATTTGACTGGGACAACGCATCGATAATTGCACAAGCCAAACAGAGACATGCCAGGGAATTACTGGAGACCTGGTATTGCAGCCGGAACTCCATCAACAAACACATTGAATTAGACCCTGTGTACAAACCACTGAGAAACAAAACTGGAAGTACTGCCAACCACCCAGGTAAACCAAGGCATATGAATAATAAGTGGGACAGAACACCGATGTTTCACCGGAGGTGCACTGACAATGTTATCAAGCAGGGTGACAAAAAGTTTGCCACTAAACCCATTGACTCAGCGGGAATGTCTACAACCTCACCCACAAGCCGAGCTACAAATCTTCTCGAAAACCGTAAGGTTCCGAGTTACTGTATGTTTATGGCAGCATCAGAGAGATATTGTACTCAGTATACTCCTGATGCACTGTCTCAATGTAACAGGTTAATCTTTCTCTAATTTCTCGTGAAATAGTGCACACTTGAAACATTGCCACAGAAGGTGACAAATCAGCTGAATACCTCAAGCATTTTCTTCTTTTATTTCAGAGTTCCAGTATCCGCAGTATTTTGAATTTCTATGTTTTTTTATGTATTCTGGACACTTGGCGATGACCCTATACAAATGCCAAGCATGCTGCCAATACCAGATCCTGCACGCTGCATTCACATGCTCACATAAGTTGGCTGCCAGCCTAGCTACTTAAATGAATATATCCTCTTTTACATACCTTAAAACAACAAATGTCCTTTCTCACAGG
Source organism: Stegostoma tigrinum (assembly GCF_030684315.1). Lineage (NCBI taxonomy): Eukaryota > Metazoa > Chordata > Chondrichthyes > Orectolobiformes > Stegostomatidae > Stegostoma > Stegostoma tigrinum. The sequence continues at coordinate 73,797,429 of NC_081361.1, read as the reverse complement.
CTTATATACACTAACAGGCAAAATATATACATAACTAAATCCAGAATTTTCAGACTGGAAATGGGTTCATTGTAACTATGTTCTCTGATTTTTTCTAATGAAGAAATTGAGGATTTTGCCAATGTTGGAGGGTTTGAGTTATAAGGGGGTGCTGAATAGGCCATTTTCCCTGGAGCATCAGAGGCTGAGGTGTGGCCTTATAGAGGTTTGTAAAATCATGAGGGATATGGATAGGGTTAATAGACAAGGTCTTTTCCCTGGGGTCAGGGTCCAAAACTAGAGGGCATAGGTTTAAGGAAAGAGGGGAAAGATATAAAAGAGACCTAAAGGGTAACTTTTTCACACAGAGTGTGGTGTGTTTTAAGAATGAGCTGCCAGAGGAAGTGGTGGAAGTTTATACAATTACAACTTTTAAAAGGTATCTGGATGGGCCAATGAATAGGAAGGATTTAGAGAGATATGAGTCAAATGCTGGCAAATGAGATTAGATTTATATAGAATAGCTGGTCGGCTTGGACGAGTTGGACTGAAGCGTCTGTATCCGTGTTGCATATTTCTATGACTCTATGACTTGGAGATTTTGAATGCAGAAGCAATGGAGGGAGTATCATTATGGATCCAAGTCAGTTGGTGAGACAGGAAAAGAAAACATATTTTTTTGTAGATCAACTATAAATGGAGAATGATTACAGAATACTGAGGCACAGTGGGGCCTGGGTGTCCCAATACATAAATCATAAAACGTTAGCTGCAGGTACAGCATGCAAATACGAAGGCAAAATGAATACTGGTATTTCTTGCTAGGGGAATGGAATATAAAAGGAGTTAAGTTTTGTATAGAGCATTGTGTATAGTTTTGGTCTCCTTATTTTAGGGAAAATATAAATGCACCAGAATAGTTCAGAAGAGATACACTCTGCTGATACCTGGGATTGGGAGACATTAACTTACGAGGAAAAATTGGACCACTGGGAAATTTTGAAGAATGAGCAGTGATTTTATCAAAATATATAAGATCCAGAAGGGAATTGACAAAGAGGACGTTGAAAGTGTGCTTACCCGTTGTGAGACAGACTGGGTGCGGGGGGCATCGCCCATTTGAGACAGAGATGAGGAGAATGTTTTCCTCTCTGACAGTTGTAAGTCTTTAGGCTTGTCTATCCCAGAGACTGGTAGAAATGGGGTCATTGAATTGTTTTAAGGCAGAGGTAGAGTTTTGATTGAGAAAGCAGACAAATATTGTTAGAGGTCAGTGTGACCGTGTATTTGAGGACACAATCAGATCATTTCATTAAATGACAACTGGGCTAGATGGACTGAATGACTAACTCCTCCTCCTAATTTGTACATTCATGTAGTCATATATATGTATATTTTGCTTTCACTGCTGAGAGTTTGCAGACAAGAAGATCATGTAAATAGGTGGGGTGCTGGTGAAACTGAATCCTTCTCTTTTACTTCCACCAGAATTATGCTCTGTGGGGAATGCCTCATTGTTAAGGTTCTTGCTCCAGTGTCAATTAAGGACAACAAAAGGATTTTATCCCTCCATGACTCGTATTAGCCCAGCTGTCAGAGAGCCTGTCACTAGGTCACTGCCTGACTGATGGGTGATTTGGTGGGACTTCTTGGAAATAGGCATGGCTGGCTCCTTGTATCAGAGATAATGGGAACTGCAGATGCTGGAGAATCCAAGATAACAAAGTGTGAAGCTGGATGAACACAGCAGGCCAAGCAGCACCTCAGGAGCACAGAAGCTGATGTTTCAGGCCTAGACCCTTCATCAGAGAGGGGTCCATCTGATGAAGATCCAGCTTCACACTTTATTATCATGGCTGGCTTCTTGTCAGCTTTCCAGTGCCAGGCAAGATGGTAACAAGATTCAACCATTTTTTTCCATGTTCACTGTTTCACGTCATTCAGTGCAGCACTGTAGTCCAACCCTGTCAGCAAAATGAAGGAGCTGGTCATGGAATTCAAGAAGGGGAGTGGAGAAAACACCCATTATCAATGGTGCTGAGGTGGACATGTTCAAGACCTTCAAATTCTATGAATAAATATCACCAACAATCTATTCTGGTCTATCCACATTGACAATAAAATCAGGAAAGCACACCAATATTTGTACTCCCTCAGAAGGATAAGGAAATTTGGCAGGTCCACAATGACACCAGTTTTTATAGATACACAATACCAAACATCCTATCCAGATGTATCACAGCTTGGTATAGCAACTACTCTGCCCAAAACCACAAAAAATTACAGAGAGTTCTGAATGCATCCGAGTCCATTACACAAACAAGTCTTCCATCCATTGGCTCTGTCTATACTTCCTGCTGCCTCTGGAAAGCAGTCTACATAATCAGTTATGTAGACTCAGTTATACTCTCTTCCACCCTTTTCCAAGAGGCAGAAGATATAAAGGTTTGAAAACAGATACCAACAGATTCAAGAACAGCTTCTTCCCCACTGTTATCAGTGTTTTGAATGGACCTCTCATATGGTCAAGTTGATCTTTCTCGGCACCTGTTCCGTAGCTGTTATGCTGTATTCTGTGATAACACAGTGTGGAGCTGGAGGAACACAGCAGGCCAGGCAGCATCAAAGGAGTTATTTTCTGCATTCTGTTCTATTACCCTGATGTACTTACATAAGATATGATATGTTTGGACTGCACGCAAAACAAAACTTTTCACTGCATCTCGGTACATGTGACAATAATAAATCAAATCAAATCAACCCATGGCAGCATGTCATGTAACACTCAGTCTATAAATCATAAGGTATGTCAACATGCTGCAGTTTTAATGTGATCAGAAACCAGGAGATTTTGTCTTCTCTTTGGAAGTTTAATTGTGACTAATGCTCATTTTTAAAAGAAAATTAAATATCCATATTGTTGTACACACAGACATATGGATCAGGAGCAGGAGAAGGCCATTCGAGTTGAAATCATGGTTGAAATGTGGTATTTTACATTCTTGTCCACTCCGATGATCCCATTGCTTAACAAACATCCATCAACATTTGCCTTAAAAATATTTAGGAACTTTGCTTTCACCACCTGTTCAGAAAGAGAGTTCCAAAGGCTCTCAACACTGAGAAAAGAAAAATCACTCGATGTCTGTTTTAAATGGGTGATCCCCAATTTTTAAAACAGCAGTCTCTAGTCATCAATTCTGCCATAAGATGAAACATCCTCTCCACATCTACCCTGTCAAAAGCTCTTAGTACCTTATATGTCCTAATCATATCATATCTTCCAGAGGATACAAGCAGCGCTAGTTCAACATTTCCTTTAAGTGACAGCACTGCCTCTGCTACTCCAGCTTAGTTGGCTGTCCCTATTATAGGCAATGATACTCAACAATCACTAAAGCTAGGCCATTAAATTTCGCCTTACTTCTGACAGGTAATATCAAGGCTGTCGATACCTGCTTTAAAAGTTTAATTGCTGCATGATGGTGGAATGAGTTAGAATTCTACTGTGTTGTACCACCATACACTGTGTTGAGAATATGTGTCATAACTATGAGTCTCCCCAGAGTGAATTCTCAATTGAAGCCACCACGAGGTTCCATCTGACAGTACAGCTTTTTGTCGTGTGTTATTGTGAGACCTCACTCTGTCTAATCTTGTCACAGAGCATTGTTCATCTAAGATACCATAAAATGGAACAGTATACCACAGCTTTGTAAAGGGTTGTTGTGATGTAGTAGTAGTATCCCTACCTTTAAGCCAGGAGGCATGGCTTCAAATGTAATAACATCTCTGAACAGGTTGATTGGAATTTATTTTTAACCACAGCTTTGCAATAGTGATTCCTCATAGTGGCCAACAGCATGACCATTCTACCAAAGAGCAACACCAAGTAGATACAGAGAGTTAATTAATGGGTGAGATATGTCAATGTTTTGTACGTCCCAGATCAAGAGTGACATTGCCAGAGGCTTGGGGCCTATGCATACAGCAAGTAAAAGAAGTGGGAGAAAATGCTGTAAAGTGAGAACTTGTTGGTATGCTTTTAAAATGTCACTAATTTCATAACCTGCGACATAAAGGCAATATACAGTGATAAAAAGACAATTATCAAAAACTAGATTATACTTAATGCTTCTGCATTCAGCCTACACAAACTAGTTAAAAAGGGAATTCCTCACTTGTTTTTCAAAAGTTGATTATTCCCACTCAACTAGTGGGAAAAGATGGGCAACTAAAACTCTGACAAAGGCACTACTTGATGCTGCTGGCAAAGGCCCAACTGACTCATCAGGCTGTGTATAATAAAACGCCTTCCTTCCATTATCACAGCAGTTTTGAATTCTGCAGCCAAAACAATGGAAAATTGTGTATCTTAAACTGCAGATCTCCTGGTAGCTGAAAACACTGTTTAAAGAAAAGGTTGGTGACTGATAAGAGGGTGGGGGAAAGTCTCAAACGTGGCACCAAATCCCTCTGAGCCTATGTGGTGTGTGAAATAAAAAGCCCTTCCTCTGTACTGAAAGGGCACCACTTAAATAGCGGCTAAATGGAGGCATTATTGAAAGAATCCCACCATTTTCCTTGTTTCTATTGTGCAGAGCAGTTCAATAAATGTCTCGTGAAGTTTTGGCATTTGTCCACTATCCCTTTCAACTGTTGCATTACAATGTATCCTTTTCTCAACTATTCATACTGAACAGTATTTGACAAATTAACTGTTCTGCCACTGCATTCCTTACTTGTTGATTTTTAAATATTGCCTTTTTCATACTTCTGTCTCTCCCCAGACCAGAAGGAAAACTATAACCTTTCAGTCATATCTGTTGTGGCCGGCTCCTAAATCGGGCCTTCCCAACATGGGGACAGGGGCCCCAAGTGGGATCACAATCTGAAAGTTTGTGCTTGCAAGTTCTGAGGCAGAAATGGCCACTATGAAGCTCTGACCGAGTTATAACAGTTGTATTCTGAGTCTAACAGGCTTGTATTCCCACAGCTACCTCACATCATTCTCTCAGTTTCACTGAGGGGTCACAATGATTTTCAAGCCTAACAATGGGATTGCATTGGAGAAAAATGTTTGAGAAACACTGGCCTGAAGTGTCTTGATTTATTTCGCCAGTCTTCTGTATGGCCAGAGAAAAACTGACTGCAGATTCACACACTACCATCTTATCTGAGGCTTCTTCTCTCTGAACTGCACCATTTTACAAAAGCTCACCATTAAAATGCAGCCCAGTCTTTCCTAACAATTCAGGCATTGATAGGATTTATATGCCTCGTTTCATTCTCAAGAAGCAAGTAGACAAGCAGCTGAAGGAGTTGAACCAATCCATTCAGCCGTTTGTTGATACAACTTCCTCTTCCTCTGATAATGCTGCTCTCAACTGTCACTGATTTGAGAAGGGAACTACCAGAGTGGAATACTTTAATAGACAACATTAATTTTCCTTCTGCAGTATTCATACAGTACTGACACTCGATTGAATTGCCCACTTTGGAGACTGTTCAACTATAAGAACATGTGGAAGTTGGAGCGGATAAAACCATACCACCTAAAAATAAGGACTATTAACATACTACTGCTTATGAAATGTTCCTTCTTCACAATTACCCACATAATGCGATACACACACTGATGGATAACATTTTATACAGGCACTGAAATTCCTGAAGGGATATTCACCCTCTATTCAGCAACAGATCAGCTACTGGTAGCTGTAACTCATTTCCCAAACTGCAATGATGGAGTTATTTGAATGACTAAGGTGGGTATGTATTGCCAGCAAGCATTGTTTTGCCACCTGCCTCAAAGCTGCTGAATGTTGGAGGAGCCCTTTGTAAGAGAAGGTCTAACAAGGGCCCTTAGTAAAGTATCTTCAAGGGCTCTCCTATTCTCAAATGAAGAATTGAATCCCTTGGGAAAGTAATCAGTTTGGTCATATCAAACAGCTCACAGATCACATATCAGGATCAGCAAGTGTGGAAGAGCAGGAAGGTGTTCTTTCCACAACCATCTAGTCTTTGGAGAGCCTTGTGAAATTGCACAACTATTTGATTCTGTAATTAATCGGCTGCTGCAAAGTGAGAAAAACTGTTCAGATTTCTCATTGTACTAAAGGAAATGAAAGTGATTTGCTTGATTAATTTGTGCAATCCCATTTATCTAATGTTATAGAGGTCCCCATGGTAACCATTGCCTGGATGAGCGCAGCTCCATAACTCTTTAGAAGTTCAACACCATTCTGGACAAAATAGCTTGCCTGAGTGGCAACCCATCAATACCTTCACTATTCGCTGACTTCATCAACAGCACACAGTTGCAGCAATGTGTGCCATTTATGTAATGAAATGCACCAACTCACCTGAGGCAGCACCTTCGAAAACCTTGACTACAATCACCCAGGAGGAAAACAGAAGCAAATGCTTTAGAATGCTACCACCAACAAGTTTCCCTCCAAGTAACATACCATCCTGAATTGAAACTATGTTGTCGTTCTTTCGCTGTCACTTAGTCAAAGGAACTCCTTTAAGAATAGCACTGTGAATGTTCTTACACCATATGGACTGCAGCAATTCAAGAAGGCAACTGACCACCACATTCTCAAGGGCAGTTAGGGACAGAGAACAAATGCAAGCCTATTGAGCTAGGCTGCATAGAATAATCTGTGAAAGAATACAAAGAAACTGGAATCATTTAGTTGCATATCATTCGGAAAGATTTGTCACTGTTACACTCAGTGCTATCCTTGTAACTGAGATCATTGGCAATTCCATTTCTAGTGTTATGAAGTTATTTGCGATACACATGAATTGGAAGGCAGGAAGTTAGAATTTTTTTGTAAAAATGATAGTGGGGAAAAGCAGTGTGTGGTCCCTTTAAAAGATTGTGCTTTGTTGTGCTTGGGCACTTGCAATTACTGTACTGACAGCATCAAAATGAAACAAGTGTATCAAAAGGCCTTACAATGGCAGGCAAAACAGCAGTCTTGTTTTGATGTTTTGGCAACAAGCTGGACTCAGCCAATTAATTTAAACCATGCACTCAGTGATTAAAAGCCAACTGAATTTTAAACTGTTACAGAGATAGTAGGAACTGCCAATGCTTGGGAATCTGAGACAACAAGGTGTAGAGGTGGATGAACACAGCAGGCCAAGCAGCATCAGAGGGGCAGGAAAGGTGACATTTCGGGTCTAGACCCTTCTTCACCCTGATAGTTTTGACAACCTGAAACCAATCATATTATAAGAAATTGATGTGTCATTGGGGTATATAAGAAGGGGGTTTTTGAAAATCAGCGTGAGAGCCAATTGCCATCAGAAACTAAAGCAAGAAATAAACGTAGCTCTCAGACAAAATCATTAAGCTCTCTAAAAAAAAAGCACCATCAAAGGTATCATGGCACTTCTAGCTAAGCTCCTGAAGAGATTACAAAGGAAACATCCTGACAGCAGGATCAGTAGAAGAAAGGTTGGAGAGGCAATGGAGAAGGCAAAGAATTCAGGAAAACGCATTCAGGAAACGAACTTTGACAGACTCTGTTTTAATTTATTATTTTCTTATTATGGGTAGTTCTGCTATAATGCATGCTTTGTTCACGTGAATTGACTATAATGCAATTGATGAATAGCAGATGCTGTTTGGATAACACAAACTTTCTGCTGTACAGGTATAGTGATTTTCTATAGCGATTTCTCTAAAACATGATTTTCTTTGGCAATTTTCTATAGCGTGAGGTCACACAAGAATGCAACTACCACATTATAAGAGAACTACCCATAATTGGATTTATATAAGTCGGACCTGAGTAAATTGGAACAACATACAATTAGAGCCTTGTTTGAGTAGGAAATAGTTAGTAGTTTGAGGGGAATTGTTTGGTTTGTTAGTAGTTCTGTTTAGTTGTTCACCGTTAGGGTTAAATAAATAAATTGTTACTTTTTGCTTATAAGGTCAGGGATTCCTTTCAAAAAATTATGAGGGGTGAGGTGAACTTCTCTGGGTTTTTTGGGTTTAATTATTAAAAGGTAAACTTTACTCCCGCCATAGCAGATTAGGGCTGGTGTTTCGGGTTAATTATCAGAGAGGTTCTACCTTCCCTCACTTCATAACAATAGTTATGGTACAGCTTTTCCATTGCATTTCTGGTAAACAACAATACTTGTTCACTCCAAGGCCTGGCTCTGATGGAGCTGGATCAATGTCAAGGACTTTCCAGGTGTAAATAAAGGGCGATTTGATGGTGGGATACTGGCCTTGGTTAAGTTATTTCAGTGGCTACAAGAGGAAAGCACACTCTAGAAGAAATTCACTCACAACATTGTCTTTAAGTTAGGATAAGCATTTCTGGTATAATGCCATTCTTTGGGAAGCTTGATTCATTTGATCTTGTCTTTGAAGACTGGGCACATAATGTGGAAAGAAATCCATTATATTTTCCAGGCAATGACATTGGGGCAAACAAAAAGCAACAAGTAATCCTCTTGGCAACTTGTCGTCCCGCTGCTTTTTCAGATATTAAGAGCCTAACTTGCCCTGACCATAAGACCACAAGACCATAAGACATAGGAGTGGAAGTAAGGCCATTCAGCCCATCAAGTCCACTCCGCCATTTAAATCATGGCTGTTGGGCATTTCAACTCCACTTCCCTGCACTCTCCCCATAGCCCCTGATTCCTTGTGAGATCAAGACTTTGTTGATCTCTGCCTTGAAGGCATCCAACGTCCCGGCCTCCACTGCACTCCGTGGCAATGAATTCTACAAGCCTACCACTCTCTGGCTGAAGAAATGTCTCCTCATTTCCATTTTAAATTTACCCCCTCTAATTCTAAGGCTGTGCCCACGGGTCCTAGTCTCCCTGCCTAATGGAAACAATTTCCCAGCGTCCACTCTTTCTCAGCCATCCATCATCTTGTAAGTTTCTATTAGATCTCCCTTCAACCTTCTAAACTCTAATGAATACAATCCCAGGATCCTTAGCTGTTCATCATACGTTAAACCTACCATTCCAGGGATCATCCGTGTAAATCTCCGCTGGACACGCTCCAGGGCTAGTATGTCCTTCCTGAGGTGTGGGGCCCAAAATTGGACACAGTAAGTGTCAGTTTCAGTACCGGATACTGAAACCTTTCACAAGTGGTCAGATTTAGTTAATTGCCCGATGCCTCTTCTAACTCTGAGAGGTTATTCGTTTTACTTGGCACTTCAAGAGCACGGGAATCTGTTTTGGGATTTTTGGCTAGGTTAGGATGACTGGAAGAGGCATGTGATTTTGGGTTAACCCTTAATGAGATGCTGAGAGACCACTTGGCATGTGGAATTAATGATGTAACCATGGAAAAATGCCTACTAGCTGAAGCCCAACTGGACTTTAGACAGGCACTAAAACTGGCTTTGTCATTGAAAAGTGTACAAGTGAAGCATATGAGATGCAGGATATCAGAAGTGAACACGCTCGCCAATCCAACTGAGCCTGGGGAATACCACATGAGGGAAGGCAATTGCACAACTTCACTCAGGGCATATCCTGAACAGACAGATTCTAGGTCAGTCCACAGCTAAACCCTGAGCAAAGCCAAGATTTGGTTAAACAGTTAAAATTTTTTTCAGGATCCAGACTGGCAAGCCATTGTAGTTGCTGCCAGTATGCAGGCTCGAGACAGGAAAAGAGTCCCACTGGACCTGAATAGAGAAAGAGAACTCATAGGCCAATACCCAGGAGCGTGCACACCCTGGAATTCCACCTACATCTGGTTTGGAACAGTTACACTACTTAGCAAAAGCCAAATCAGAATCAATCAAAATAAACGTCTGGTTAAATGGAAAACAAAGGAACAGCTGATGCAGTAAATCAGAAACAAAAACTAAAATTGCTGGTAAAGCTCAGCAGCTCTTGCAGTTAATCAGAGTTAACTGGTGTTCTAAGGAATAGTCACTTGATTCGAAACATTAAGTCTGGTTAAATAGTCTGGACTCCAACCATTAGATTTGCGCAACACCTTGGCTCAACTGAGAATCTATACCGAGAAACCTTTACAGCATAAGGGTACAACTGCGGTTCAGGTTTCTTGTCAGAAGCAGCTGGTTCAGTTACCAGTGACATGATAAAACAATTGGGCGAAGCTTGAGGGACGAAATTGGTTGAAGATGCACATCGATTGGCTCATTATTTTATGATTAAAAAATGGCCGCCTGAGTGAACTCCAAATTAAATACCCTGAAGATTTTCAGGAAGGTCTAGGGACTATCTTGCATGTTGACTAGGAAGCAATTCAATGATACTGACAAGGCCGCTCAGTGCCATTTGCCTTACAGGCAAAAGTATTTGCAGAAATTAGAAGGTTGGAAAGTGAAGGGATCATCAAACGAGTTCAGTTTGATGAAGGGACAGCATCGGTTGTATTGAGCATGAAGCCCAAAGGGTTGGTTCACCTTTGTGGAAATTTTGAACAAACAGTAAACCACTTTTCGCAGCTGGATAAATAGCCAATCACTCACACAAAGAACTTGTATGCAAGCCTGGCAGCGGACTAACCTACAAAGCTGGACATTAGCCATGTATACTTGTAATTGCAGTTGTTCTCAGAAGTATGCTACAATTAATATCTTCAAGGGTTTGTACCAACATATGAGACTGTCATTTGGGAAATCGTCAGCCTGTGCAATTTTTCAGCGGACGATGGGGAACATTTCACAAGGTCAATCCAAGGCACCATTTATTTGGATGACCTGCTAGTAAGAGGGAAGACCAATAAGGAACACTTAAAGAACTTGGGCATAGTCCTTAAAGGTTTCTTCCGGGTGGACATATGCCACAGGAGGGAAAAATGTGTGTTGCGGGCAGCCCAAGAGACCTACTTGGGTTACAGAGTCGACAAGACCCGATTACACCCGTTGGAAGAATAAGTAAGGGCAATCAAAGATGCCCTGGCTCCCACCTCAGTCCTGGAGCTTAGGTCTTTCTTTGGGCTAGTGAATTAAGGTTCAGGTAGGTGCAATAGTCCTGAACAAGTGCATGAACTATATGAAAGCTGCAAATGGTGCGGGAGCATAATGGGTCTGGCTCCTCGACTGCCTTTCCAACTCTTACAGAGCCTATGGGCTCTCCCTCTCTGTCAAATAATAAAGATACCTCAGAATCTGAGGAGGACGCAGCAGATGTCACTGCCTCAATGCCTTTGCCACCTGAGGAAGGAAATGAATCTCTTCCAAGATGGTCCAGGCCCAAGAGGTGAGCTGCTGCGCATTAAATGCTACTTGTATTAGAGGCTCATTTTGAAGAACCTAAACCAGGCAAAATAAGTGCCTGCCCACTTCCTTGGACTCAGAGTGGGAGGGATGTAGTGACAGTAATGAAATTAGCCAGGTGGACCTCATAGAATATGAGTTCCCTGATTGGACCAGACCGATTAGGGAGCCCTAGCAATGCATTTAAACAGAAGTGTCATAGGTTCTGCTCATTCTAGTAGCCAGCTCTGTACTAGATCTATTAGTGTAATGTACAATGCGCATGTAAATATAGGGTGACTTGGTCTCAGGATAGTGACCTCTGTGGAGTTATTTCAGGAGGGACAAAACAGGGCTGATAATTTTAAGATCAAAACATTACATAACAAGGAGCCAATGTAAATTAGGCAGCTCAGGATGAAAGCTTGGGTAGAATGTGTGAAAGCAGCCACAAACACATTTGGCAGTTATCCAGTGGTAGCAAAGTCATGAATTCATCTCTCGATGAGGTTGAGGGAAATTAATATACTATTCCCAAATTGTGGATGACCTTAAAATAGGTGATAAGCCAAATGGTGAGGATAATGCAAACTATCAACAGAGGGATATAAACAGGTTAAATGAGTAGGCAAAAACTTGCTGGATGGAATGTACTTTGGAGAAATGTTAGTATTTTGGCAGGAAAAGTAGAGGAGCTGAATATTATTTAAGTGGAGAGAAACTGCAGAAAGTTGCAACAAAAGGATTTGATGATCGTTGTTTCAGAATCACAAAATCTAGCATATAAGTTCAGTAGGTAATAGGCAAAGCAAATGGAATGTTGGCCTTTATTTCAAAGGGAACTGAAATTGAGAAGTCTCTCTAAAACTACCCTAAGTACTGGTTAGACCACACCTAGGAGGCTCTGAGCAGTTTTGGTCCCCTTATCTAAGGAAAGATACTGTGGCAATGAAGGTAGTCCGGAGAAGATTTAGTGAGTTGATCTGCGTATGGATGGATTTTCTCATTAGGTGAAGTTCAGTAGTTTGAGCCAGTACTCACTGGAGTTTTCTTTGGAATGAGACGTGACATTATTGAAGCATATAAGATATTTAGAGGCCTTGACAGAGTCGATATTGAGGCACTGTTTCTCCTCATAACACAGAGCATAATTTCAAAGTGAGGGGTCGCCCAATTAGGAAAATGACGAGGAGAAATTCATCTGAGGAATCTCTGAATTTACGGAATTCTTGAACGCAGGAGAATGTCAAGGCTGGATCAGGGCGTATACTCAACACTGAGATAATTTTTTTTATCAGTAAGGGAATTGAGGGTTATGAGCATTAGGCAGGAAAGTAGATTTGAGGATTATCAGAGCATCCATGATCTCATTGAATGGTGCAGCAAACTCAATAGGCCAAAAGACTTTCTTCTGCCGCTATTACTTACGGCCTAAGACAGGGCAAAATGGATGATAGAACAGAGCTAGAAATAAGGAATTTTAGTGGCAGGCTATGTGGTGAGCTGTGCATCTTGAGTTAATCAGGATAACAAAACTGCAAACAAATTGGTTTACTCTCATGTTGTTGACAAAGAGATGAATGAGTCCTTGGCTGACAAGACCATAGGGGCAGCAAGAAGGAAGGGGATGTTGACAAGACCAAAGGAGCAGGGGGAATTCTGGCCAGGCCAGAAGAGTGGGCAAAGGGAGATTGTCACAGGAACAAGGTGGACTTGGGCTAATAAAGTCAGAGAAGTGACATCAGAGGATACTGCAGAGGCCCAGAGGAACAGGGAGAGTGGGTGAGTTGGGACACAGGTGGGTGCGAAAGGTCCGGGAATGGGCAAGAGCTTCAATGTGTCAACTGAATCAATGGTACAAGTGAGTGCGTCAGCTACAAAAAACTATGAGCATCACAACATTGCTCATCAAAAATTCCTTACTTATATTCTGCTGCCTCAACCTCAGCTACATGCTAATCCCTTAAATGACAACCTTACTCCCAACATACATGTACAAATACAAACCGTTGCCTGCACATACTGAGAATCCTCTCACGCCAACCCCCTTCTACTCAGAAGCCCCTTTCCCCCTGCACCTGAACTATACTAGTTAAGCCCTCCCCTTCCTCCCACCTACTTTTTTTTTCTATTCCATTTGTAGAATGTGAGCATCACTGGCTGGCCAGCATTTCTTGCCCATCCCTAATAGCCCTTAAGAAGCTGGTGGCAAGCCACCTTCTTGAACCGCTGCAGTCCTCCTGAAGGTAGTCCGGAGAAGATTTAGTGAGTTGATCTGCGTATGGATGGATTTTCTCATTAGGAGAAGTTCAGTAGTTTGAGCCAGTACTCACTGGAGTTTTCTTTGGAATGACCCACAATGCTATCAGGGAGGGAATTCCAGGATCTCAACCCAGCGACAGTGAAGGAACGGCTGTATATTTTCAAGTCAGGATGGTGAGTGGCTTGGAGGGGAACTTGGAAGGGTGATGTTCCCATACGTCTAATGCCCTTGCCCTTCTAGATAGAAGTGGTCATGGGTTTGGAAGGTGCTGTCTGAAGATCCTTGGTGAATTTCTGCAGTGCATCTTGTAGATAGTACACACTGCTGCTACTGAGCATCAGTTGCGGAGGGAGTGATGGTTGTGGACGTGGTGCCAAGCAAGCGGGCTGCTTTGTCCTGGATGGTGTCAAGCTTCTTGAGTATTGTTGGGGCTGCACTCATCCAGGCAAGTGGGGAGTATTCCATCACACTCCTAACTTGTACCTTGTAGATGGTGGACATCATTCCTGAACATTCCACCGTCTTAGACTTTCTGACTGCCATCACTGGAACTAGAGGCACATGGCATGCAGCTCTTGATAAGCCAGATTTTTCCAGTCACTGGTCTTCCAACCTAAGTCTTCTTTGGAAATCACTTTATTAATTCTGTTAGTGAGACCATGGAGCAGGAGTGGTTGGCCCTAATCCTCCACTGAACTAATCCAAAATCCTTACATTAAACATGTACCGATGGTATTCATCTGCTGTCATGTTATTTATTTGCATACTAGTGAATAACAGTAAGGCAGCTTTGAAGAAAGCTCAAATTGTATGAGGACCACAAACCTATATGTTGTAAATGATGCACATTTATGACATTAAAGTATGTTTGGGCAGTCTTTCACATCTGGCCTATCCTCTTCACACCTCTATCCCAACTACGGCCATTGAGAGAAATTTATTCAGAGTTGGAATGCATCTTCAAAGTTGTTGTCTGTAAAGCTGTTGCAAAGACCAGGAAATAACTGAGCACTGCTCCAATTCCAATTATTTCACTGGAAGTGAAGTGGAAATCCTGTTTATTCCATACTTTTGCTGAAGAATGAGAGCAGCTCCTAGAAATTTCCTGGCTATGGTGTATTAAGCCATTTGGGTCAATATTCTGAGTCCTGACTGTAAACAGCACCAGTATTGTGCTGCTGCTTTCAGACAACATTATGAGATTGGCTGCACTTCAGCAATATAAAAAACAGAACTCTTGATCTAAAAACATTTGCAACAAAGGGCCTTAATTTTCCACAGCAAAGGACAGGATTTTCCTTTATAAGAATTATAACCTGCCATTTTCAAATGTTTGGAATGGTATTTTGTGGTTATCTTGAATAAACAGTATTCCCTGTTACTGAAGTGAGGCCTCAATGTGTAGACACACTGGACTGATTACAGGGGCTCTAGCAAGGATCCCTGTGCATGTTGTAAAGCTAAATTAATTCAAGGTTGAGGGAGAGAACTACCCAGTTTGATCAACAACAGGCAAAAACACTCTATAACTTTAGTTAAGATTAGAAATATTCTGTGTTTCATATGTTCTCACCTTTCATGCAAAGAACATAAACACGTGAAATCAGCATCACATTCAGCTGCAAGAGAAATACCAATTAACATTAACTGTACTTTCTTTTTCAATACCTTGCTTCTTCATCCATTCAAACACCACTGGGCCTAGGTTATTTCAGGATACCTGAAATTATGTGAATGTTGTCAATATCTCTCATATTCAATAGCAACTTATCAACAGTCAACTATTATGTGCAACAGCAGGTTGAGTCAAGTTAAAACTTAAGGAAGATTTTCTCAGATTAAGCTGTTTAAAATAATTTGCAAAGGAAGCAAATGAATGTGAAAAAATACTTACTTACATGGCAAGAAGTTAGAGTTTGGAATGCACTGCCTAGAAATGTGGTGGAGGCAGGTTTATTCAGGGCATTCAAGAAGGTTTTGGATGTTTATTTGAATACAAACAATGCACAGGCTTATGGGGAAGAAAATGGCACTAGGTCATACTGTTCATTCAATGAAACAGCAATGACACAATAGTCTGAATGAGCTCCTTCTACAGGGCAACAATTCGAAGAAAACGTGAATCCCTTGAATTGCTACAGCTTGAGGCGTTCCATCCTTCTTCAAGAGTAGGCTCATTAGATATTTAGATATTTTAAACTTCATTATGCCAAAGTCAGAAACTCATTTTGGAAATGTCCTGACTTGGTAGACCAGTGTCCGTATCAATAATCTGTGCATGTAAAATTTCCATTGCAGGGAGGTGATAGTGTTATCATTGGGAGTTGGTGTAGTAGTGGTTTGTCACTGGACTAGTAATCCAGATATCCATGGAAATGCTGTGAGGACATGGGTTTGAATTACATCATGGTAGATAGTGCCATCTGAAATCAATTCATAAATCTGGATTTAAAAGTGATCTCCTGTTCTGAATACTATAACAGTCAGATTGACATGTCTGCAGAGTTACAAGAGCTGGGCTTGTTTTTCAAATGAGGTTTTTAAATGGGTATTTCTTTTAGTACACTTCAAGGCTCACCATAGTTATTACATAGTTTACAGGCTCTTTAGTGCATTCAGGGTGATTAGGCACAGAAGATGCAGGATGAAGGTGGAATAGGGATGCTGGACATGGCATCAAAGGATTGTAAGAGATTAGAGGGTGTGAATGGAGCGCATGAAAGGGGTGCAAGGCTTGCAAGACCATGAATAAATTCTTTTTAGATATATCTTCCAAAATCCAAACCATGGTTGACGACTTCCCTGAAAGGCTGTGAGTCACATGTCATTGAGAAACGGATCAATTACATAAAAATTGCTGGGGTGTGGGGGAATCAGGACGATGGTAGGGAATGTTTGTCCCCTCAGTAGAATTGCTGAGCTTAAGAGTGCTGGCTGTAGACTCATCACTAACACCCACATCCTGCTCTGGCAAAAATGTCCAGCAAAGGAATGGGGAGCAGGAGTCAGCTCAAGTCCACACAAATCCAACTTTGTCCAAAGTTAGAAAATACACTCAAGTAATCAACAGAAAATATTTCTGAGCTGGACTTAAAATGTAACCCCCTAAACTGTTCACTTTTGAAACAATGGTAATTTACCTCAAGAAGATATATAAGAAGCCATGGAATTTATATAATCTTGAGAACTATTACATTATATATTCAAGATGTTTACTTTATGCCCTGTTCAGAGTAATGAAGTATCTTCTGTTTAAAATTTGCAACAATTGGTAAGGAATTATGAAACAAGATTTGAATTGAATGGCCGTCCTCCATTCAAAAAAACGGGCATCATTTTCAATTGATTTCTGCTTTGAATCAAGATGCCAGCTTACTAGGTGTTGTTGTTCTTGTCAAGTTGGAAAAGCTGTGCAAGAATTTAGACATCTAACTTGAATGCAAATCTTGCCATCACCATTTCAAATACAAGTTGTCTTCACTATTCGAGTTATGCATCAAATTACTTGGAACTATTTAACTCTGCTACTGTCTGTGGCCTCGAATTTCAGCTTCAAATCATTGCTTGCAAAGACAGAGCATTAAATGCATACAAGACCCAATAAATAATTTTCCAATAAAAAAATTAACTAAAGACAGTTGAAAAAACCAAAATAGCAGAGATCAGTCGGCACTAGCCATCATTAAAGAAACAAAGGGAACTAATTAAATTCTCCAAGCATTCTTGATTCGGCTTATGAACATACTTAAAGTCAGCAATTTATTTCCTGATCTGTAATCGTCCTTGAATCCGGAAATGCCACACTCCAGCTGGAGCAGTGAAACATTCACCACCAGAACAATGGGCCCAACTTCCCTGCAACATTTATAACTGACAAAGCGATGGCAGCTTATTGCACTGCCATGGTAGAAATGACCCCATCAAATGCCCAATCTACAAACGAGGTCCATCAGGGAAATTTACCAAGCCACTGCAACTGAGTGGCATCCTTCAAGAGCACTCTCTTGTTTCTATCATTTTATTTCTTATCTCTCTTGATTCTCCTCAGGCAGCACTGCTATATTTCACCCAGAGTAGTTTGGCAATGCCTCCCTCTCCTACGACCTTTACCATCAAGAATGAACAAAAGCAAGTACTCCAATTTTCCCTTCATATCCTACACTGTCCTGATTTATAACTGGTTGTATTCCTTTATCTTTCCCAAATTGGAATTCTGCACATACATCATCAGAAAGACTATAGTAGTTCAAGAGATAGCCCACCACCAGCTTCAGAGGATAAGCAGGGATTCCAAGAAATGCTATCATAGCCACAGCTTCTGCCTACCTAAGGTGAGTCTTTTGGGACATTTTGTAGTCCTGTGATCTACTGGACATTGAGTGAGCCAGGAAATTTTTAGTTTTGGTTTTGCTGAGACCGGGAGATACAGGGGCTGCAAGCCCAACGCTAGCCCATATGCATGCTTTTGCAGGTGCAGATCTGGCAGATCAAACATAACAACCTTTATTTTAGTGATGGAATGGGGGCAGAAGGGATTGTTACAGTACACATGATCTGAAAAGTACATGGCATGCCTTGGAGTCAGTTGTTACGGAGTCCTGGCTGTTTTTATCAACAATGTTTTATTCACTTATCTGTTATCAGTGTATTACCCAGGCCTGATCAGATTCACTGCCTTGCCAGAAGCAAGAATTCAGCATGTCAAGGCCCCAATCAGATGCACGTGGGAATGGTTTCTGTCAGTCAGTTAGAGAGGGGATAGGCATGAATTGGGGATGCTTGGAGGGAGTGGGTTGGGGGAGTAGTGCTGCATGGGGAGGCAGTGTCTTGCCATGATTGAGGGATGAAAAGATCTCAGTGCAAGAGTGGCCCTATGCTTCCTAAGAGGAAAGGGAGACTTACTGGAAAGCTAGGGATAACTCTTCCTGGAGGAGCATGAACAGAGATGTGATGTTTTTTCTTTCATCCCCATAAAGAAGTAAAAGAAAAGTTAATAACGACTTTGTTTTCACCTGCTTTTGACCCTGACCAATCTGACAGACGATTCTACTTTGAAACTGTCTGCATAGCATCATCCTGCCAATGTGAAATTCCTAACCACTGGTCATCTGATGCATTCTACCCATTTGGTGTATGATTGTAAATGTTGGAATGCAGTTGTCACTACCTGCTGAAGTCAGAATATTACATTCTCCATATTAGCTTTGACCTGCCCCATTCCCAGCCCTTGTTAAAGTCAGGGGGAAGAGTTTGTTCACATCTGAATTTCAGCTAATTTGCATATATTTGCCTAGTTAAACCCTTTCTATCTTTTTGAGCAAGGTTGTTGCCTCAGCACAATTTGCTTATTAAAAGAGGATTCAAAAATTGGGACTGCGCTTTTATTATCTTTGACCCAAGGTTTACTTTCAACAGCCATCAGGGTCAGTGACTTCGTCTCCTTGAATTCTGCAATTTTTTTTCACACATTCCATCGCTTCTGTAGTGTGACCATCTTCTTATTTTCAAAATCATTTGTAAAAAATCAGAATTTTGTTAACTTTCCCATTATACATTCTTCCTCCATAAGTCCATTGTGGATCCAGTTTGGGAGGCCCAAAGATACTGTCTTCTGACTTGCTTGAAGGCACAGAAAGATTCAAAATCTTAGCAACAAATCCTCATTACAACTTGCTACGAAGAAGCCTTTGTTAGTAAGCTGGTGCAGAACTGCTACATTGAAAATCTCCAGGAGGCTAGCTCAGCAGGAATGTGAGGAAATGCCAGCCTGCTCATACCATCGATCCCACACTGAGGTTTGCAATGTTGGAGAGCAGATAAGGAACAGCAGGCCTTTGATGGTGTACATGGGAATCTGTGGCATTCCACCACGAGTTTCCTACCCCCTTGAAACCTGAAACATCCATGGTGGTCATGGTAGGCTGGGGGTGAAAATAAGGAGACACTCTCTCCCCTCCTTACCACCACAAAACAATCTGACTGTCAACTTCACAGGCCCCCCCCACTTCCAGCACCCTTTAGTGGGGGTGTATTGACAGGGAGTTTCCATTTGTAGGGACTTCAGAGAATAGCTACTAATTAAACAGGCTGCCTCATGAAGCAACCTGTCAACAATGTGCTCAGACCATCCTAAAGGCGGGAAGGCACTGGGGAGAAGTCTTGAAATGGTATTTCCACTATTTTTCCAGTTTCCTCAATTTCAAGTCCATCTCCAAAATCATGGCCTTAGAAACTCAGCTCAGGATTCCCTGCCCTTGGACCTAACTGCCTTACCCCAATCTCTGTCCCCATAATGCCATTCCAGAGTCACTGGGCACAAGACCAGCACCAAATTTAAAAAAGCATTAGCCTGATACAGGCAGCACTGAGTCCAGCTGCATTTAACTTCTTTATCTCCCTCTCTCTCTCTCTCTCTCTCTCTGGCAAGGGCTTTAAAATTTTCACTTTAAAAAGATGCCCAGAACTGAGATAACTGCACAGAGGCCAGATCCTGTCACAAAGTCATCCTATATTTACTTGTGCACAGTACACTGACTGTGGCTGCTAGCTCGGAGTCAGTCCCCTAAACTGAGGAAATTTTAATTCCTCGTTAATTTTTTCCCCTTACTTCCAACATTACTGCGACACAGCAGTAGTGTTTATTGGAGATAATGGGAACTGCAGATGCTGGAGAATCCAAGATAATAAAATGTGAGGCTGGATGAACACAGCAGGCCAAGTAGCATCTCAGGAGCGCAAAAGCTGATGTTTCGGGCCTAGACCCTTCATCAGAGAGGGGGATGGGGTGAGGGTTCTGGAATAAATAGGGAGAGAGGGGGAGGCGGACCGAAGATGGAGAAGTGTTTATTATTCCTTACATCGTGCGTGTGTGTGTGTGTGTAAGTGCAGGGACTCTGTGAAGACACCATTGTGCCAATCGCTTCAGTCACTATTTCCACCACCAGGAAAAACACCCTTGTGGCCAGGAAACCACAAGGGCTATAATTGCATGAAAAAAGTGAAGGTGGTGGTAGGGATTAAATCAAAATAGAATTGAAAAGAAAAATAAAGCATCCCATCCCAAGCGGTGCCCACCTCTCCCTAAAGGCATCGAGAGCATTAATGGACACCGTGTACTCCTTCTCCAACGACACCCTGGCTTGAATGTAGTCACAGAAGAGGGGCAGTCAGTTAACCAAAACAACCTCCTCCCTATGTCCAGAGATAGGTAGGTCAGTCCAGGGAGGATGGACAGGTCAAGGAGGTGGAATGAGGTTAGTAGGTAGGAAATGGAGGTGCAGCTTGACGTGGGAGGAGGGGATAGGTGAGAGGAAGAACAGGTTAGGGAGGCGGGGACAAGCTGGGCTGCAGTGGTGGGAGGGGACGAGCTGGGCTGGTTTTGGGATGCAGTGAGGGAAGGGGAGATTTTGAAGCTTGTGAAGTCCACCATTGTGCTGCAGGGTTCCCAAGCGGAATATGAGTTGCTGTTCCTGCAATCTTCGGGTGGCATCATTGCGGCACTGCAGGAGGCCCAGGGTGGACATGTTGTCTTAGGAGTGGGAGGGGGAGGGGGAGTTGAAATAGTTCGCGACTAGGAGCTGCAGTTGTTAATTATTGTTCTAAGAATACTGCAGACATCTCAGCACCAAGGTCTGTTTTCGTCAAGGACTGGTGGCAGGTTTGATGTCGCATTTGTCAATGTGGGGACCAGTGTTAGTTGGCCAACCCCAGAAATTGTAACAGAAAGAGAAACCAAAGATTGAACTGGTTTTGCCAGGGTTTCGCTGGGCCACAGGCTGTGTGCTTGGGAGTTGCTGGATAAAAAAGCTGTGTTTTTGAGTTTTACTCTTTTTTTGTTTTATAACCAGTTCAAGAATTGTTAAATGTTCTGACAAAAGAATCTGAATATATGAGCCATAAGTAATTACTTCTAGGAGTCTGCTAGAAGTAGTTTGTACTGGCTGGTGACTTTGGAATTGGAGCAAAGTGCAATCCAATGTGCCTAAAATATTCATCATTCAAGGATTCCATAAAGATCAAGTACTCATCATTGAAACAGTTATTAAAATGGCCAGTTACAACTTTTATATTTTTTCTAATTTATCCTGTAAGTCTGTCTGATTGTCTGTCAGTCTAGGTATGCAAGTGGGGTATATGATCAAAGAAGATTGAGTTTTAATCATAGAGATTAGTCAAAATACATGTTGTTAGCTTTGTTCTGATAAATTTACAACATCAAT
Source organism: Stegostoma tigrinum (assembly GCF_030684315.1). Lineage (NCBI taxonomy): Eukaryota > Metazoa > Chordata > Chondrichthyes > Orectolobiformes > Stegostomatidae > Stegostoma > Stegostoma tigrinum. The sequence continues at coordinate 73,775,740 of NC_081361.1, read as the reverse complement.
AAATAATTGTTAATTCTTGTTTGAGTTATAAACTTGGTGTCTGATACCTTATTCTTAAAATCTGGTTGAGAACAATTGGGCAATTTTCAATGTCATCTGATGTTTTAATTTCACTGTGCTGACAGTTCTTTATTAGCAAGTCTGACTTGGCCTGGTTTGCTATCCCTGTATCATATTGGTGCTGAATATATAATAACACCCATTTCCTGCACATGACTTGGAAGGGTACACTATTGTACTGTGGATTGGTGTCAGACATAGCTTGCTGAGGTTCCATCATGAAAGTTTCCAATGGCTGCAGTATTTTCAGGCTCTCAAAGAAGCATCCAAACAGCTGAAGTACTTATGCTTCAAATCTGTCCTGATCAATTTAGTTTCAACTGCATTATTTTGCCATGTTTATCTTCCTCTAACACGCAAGCGCTTCTCACAGTCTTGCTGCAATAACAAAGAGAACAGCATTCTTTTCTCCTATAAAAATATATCACAGACCTTTCTTTCTCGCTTCTCTGCCTAGAGGCAGGTGCAATCTACAGCACCACAATCTCCACGGCAGGGAGGACAAGGAGGCAGGTCCCAGAATGGGATAGTCATACCACTGTGCTGCAGAAATCATCAGTACGTTGAGGTCCCATTCTATTAATGTCCTGGTGAACTGTAATCAATGGCACAATGGTATTTACCTGAATACCTTACATCATGAATGAACACTGTCTTAACGGAATGAAAACTTCAAGGAAGACTTTTTCTGTTTGTTATGTACAATGAAATCATCAATTTGTGTTTATGGAAAAATCAAGCACAATTTTGGTATACTTAATTGTTGGTCAGTTTCTGAGCACTCAACAGATTTTGTGAAACTGTTATATGCCAAACAAACAGCTCCCTTTACAGTAATTTCAAATAGGTGATTCTACTGAAGATTTTGACTAAAGACAGTCATAGAGTCAAACGGCATGGAAACAGACCCTTCGGTCCAATTTGTCCATGTCAACCAAATATCCTAAATTAAATTACTCCTTTTGCCAGCATTTGGCCCATATCCTTCTAAGCCTTTCTTATTCATGCACCCATCCAGATCCCTTTTAAATGTTGTAATTGTACCAGCCTCCACCACTTCCTTTAGTGGCTCATTCTTTCCATGAACCACTCTCTGCATAAAAAAGTTGTCCCTTACATCCCTTTTAAATATTTCCCCTTTCACCTTAAACATATGCCCTCTAGTTTTGGACTTCACTACCCTGAGGAAAAGACATTGGCTATTCACTCTATCTATGTCCCCTATGATGTTATAAACTTCTATAAAGTTACCCCTCAACCTCTGCTGCTCAAGGGACAACAGCCCCAGGCTGTTCAGTCTCTCCCAATAGTTCAAACCCTCCATCCTGGTAATTTCCTTGCAAATCTTTCTGAACCCTTTTAAGTTTAACAACATCCTTCCTATGGTAGGGAGAACAGAATTCAATACAGTATTCTAATAGTGGCCTAACAAATGTGCTGTACAGCCTCAACATGACCTCTGAATTCCGATACTCAATGCACCAACTAATAAAGGCAAGCATACCAAACATGTTCTTCACAACCCTGTCTATCTGCGACTCTACTTCCAAGGAACTATGAACCTGCATTCCAAGATCTCTTTGTTCAGCAACACTCCCGAGGACCTTATTATTAAGTGTAGAACTCCTGCTCTGATTTGCCTTTCCAAAATGCAGAAGCTCCCATTTATCTAAACTAAACTCCAACTGTTACTCCACAGCCCATCAGCCCATCTGATCAAGGTCCCATTGTACTGTGAGGTAACTTTCTTGGCTGCCCACTACACCTCCAATTTTAGTGTCAACTGCAAACTTACTAACCATACCTCCTATGTTCAAGTCCAAATCATTTATTTAAAATAACAAAAGGTAGTGGACCCAGCATCAATCCTTGTGGAACACTGCTGGTCACAGGCCTCCAGTCTGAAAAATAACTCTCCACTACCAACTTCTCTTTCCTAACTTCATGACAGTTCTGTATCCAAATGGCTAGTTCTCCCTGTATTCCATGTGATCTAACCGTGCTAAACAGTCTACCATGCGGAACTTTGTCAAACGCCTTCCTGAGGTCCATATAGATCACATCCACCACTCTGCCTTCATCAATCCCCTTCATTACTTCTTCAAAAATATCCATCAAGTTAGTGAGGTACGATTTCCCACACACAAGGTCATGTTGACTATCCCCAAGCAGTCTTTGCCTTTCCAAATACGTGTATATCTTGTCCCTCCAGATTGCTTCCAACAACATGCCCATCACTGATGTCAGGCTCACTGGTCTATAGCTTTCTGGGTTTTCCTTACACCTTTCTTAAATTGTGGTACCCCCATTAGCCAGCCTACAGTCCTCCGGCACCTTACCTGTGGCTATCAACGGTACAAATATCTCAGCAAAAGGCCCAGAAATCACCTCCCTAGCTTCCCACAAAGTTCTAGGGTACATCTGTTCAGGTCCTGGAGATTTATCCATCTTTATACATTTTAAGATGTTCAGCACTTCCTCCTCTGTAATATGAACATTTTCAAGATGTCACTATCCATTTCCCCATGTTCTCTAGCTTTTATTTCCTTCTCCACAGGAAACACTAATGCAAAATATTCATTTAGTATCTCCCTATCTCCTGCTATTCCACACATGGGCAGCATTGCTGATCCTTAAGGGGCGCTATTCTCTCCTTAGTTACCCTACTGTCTTTGAGGTATTTGTATAATCCCTATGAATTCTCCTTAATATTATATGCCAAAGTTATCTCATGTCCACTTTTTGCCCTCCTGATTTCCCTCTTAAGTATACTTCTACGACCTTTATATTTTTCTAGGGATTCATTTATCTCTACTGTCTATACATGACATATGCTTCCTTCTTTTACTTGGCCTAAACCTCAATTTCTCGAGACCTCGCAGTATTCCCTACAGCTACTAGCCTTACCCTTCACCCTAACAGGAACACATTGTCTCTGCACTCTCATTATCTCAGTTTTAAAGGCTTCTCACTTTCCCGCGTCCTTTTATCTACAAATTTCCACCCAATCAACTTTTGAAAGTTCTTACCTAACACTGTCAAAATTCACCTTCTTCCAATTTAGAGTTTAGAATTTTAACTTTTAGATCCGGTTTATCCTTTTCCACCACTATTTTAAAACTAGTAGAATTATGGTTACTGGCCCCAAAATGCTCCTCCACTGACACCTCAGTCACCTGCCCTGCATTGTTTCCCAAGAGTTTTGTCCCTTCGCTAGTAGGTATGTTCTCAAACTGTATCAGAAAATTTTCTTGGACAGTTCAACAAATTCCTCTCCATCCAAATCCTTAATGCTATTGCAGTCCCACTCTATATTTGGAAAGTTAAAATCCCTTACCATTACCACCCTATTATTCTTACAGGTAACTGAGATCTCATTACAAATTTGATTCTCAATTTCCTGCCAACTATTGGGGGTCTACATAATCCCAGAAAGGTGATTATCCCTTTCTTAGTTCTTAGTTCCACCCAAATAACTTCCCTGCATGTATTCCCAGGAATATCCACCCTAATTACAGCCGTAATGCTATCCCTAATCAAAACATCACTCCCTCTCCTCCCTTGCTCTCCTTTCTATTCTTCCTATAGCATCTACACCCTGGAACCTTAAACTACCAGTGCTATCCAACCTTGAGCCATATTTCTGTAATTGCTAATGATATCCCATTTCCATGTTCCCAACTATGCCCCGAGTTCATCTGCCTTACTGTTAGGCCTCTTGCATTGTAATAAATGCAGTTTAATTTATCAGTCCTACCTCGTTTTCTGCTTTGTCCCTGCCTGCCTTGACTGTTTGACTTGGTCCTTTTCCTAATTGTACCAGTCTCAGACTGCTCACTTTTCACGCTATCTTCCTTCATCCCAAGCCCCCGCTATTTACTAGTTTAAATCTTCCCGAGCGGGTCCAGCAAATCTCGCCGCCAGGATATTATTTCCCCTTCCAATTCAGGTGCAATCCGTCCTTCTAATGCAGGTCACTTCTACCCCAGAACTGATTCCAATGATCCAAAAATATGAATCCTTCTTCCCTGCACCAGCTCCTCACTCCACATTCATCTGCACAATGTTCATAGACCTACCCTCACTAGCATGTGGTACCAGGAGTAGTCCTGATACTACTACCCTTGAGGACCTAGTTTTTAAAATTTCTGCCTAATTTCCTACCTTCTCTCCTCAGAATGTCATCTTTTTCTCTTCCTACGGTTGTTAGTGTTAAGATAATTCTCTTTTTTTTCCACAGCAAGCACTTCGCAACACATGAGGTATGACAACAATGTTGCCTGAGTGTTCCTCATTTGTACCTGAAAGGGACCAATATAATTAAGGATCATCACATGTTTTGCAGAAACCATGTACATTTAGTCTCTCTATACCTGGATCACCCATGATGAGGAGGGCCTAACGGCCCTCCATTTCTTCCACAGCCGCAGGCCCAACCTGTCCGCCTCCACCGACGCTCCCATTCGCTTGGCGGAACTGCTTCTCACCCTCAAATAGGGGATGGCTATGGGTACCCGTAAGGTCCTAGCTATACTAGAAAGGAGAGCAAGGGAGGAGGGGGAGTGATGTTTTGATTAGGGATAACATTACGACTGTAATTAGGGTGGATATTCCTGGGAATACATGCGGGGAAGTTATTTGGGTGGAACTGAGAACTAAAAAAGGGATAATCACCTTGTTGGGAATATACTATAGGTCCCCCATAGTCTCTTTGTAGGATACATGGAACAGTCCCTCTTCCGCAGTTACACTGGCATCATCCCTCACCTCTTCCTGAGCACGTACTTTAGAACACATGAAGTATGACAACAATATCTCCTGATTGTTACTCATTTGTATCTTAGAGGGATCAATATAATTAAGGATCAACACATGTATTGCAGAATTATGGCACCTTAATTAGTGCGGCCTGAGAAATATATTGCCAATGTAGGTAACTAGTAGAGGTAGCAGACATATTCTGTGATTTTGCTTGATTTATATTAAGGGCAGGTGAAAACTTGGTAAAACCTTTCATTTGTAAGGGTTTGATTCTATGGTAATACAATGGAAAGATCATTTGTGGTAAGTTTAAACTTTTCATTCTGTCTTATCAGTTATTTAATTGTAGGCATGAGTAATTTTATGAAGGACTTCAGTGCCCTCTAGCAGCTAGACTGGAATTGTTCATATAATCTGATAAAATTGTAAAACAGGACAATACAGAAGCAAACAATTCAGCACATCAATGATAATGGGAACTACAGAAGCTGGAGAATCCAAGATAATAAAGTGTGGAGCTGGATGAACACAGCAGGCCCAGCAGCTTCTCAGGAGCACAGAAGCTGACGTTTCTGGCCTAGACACTTCATCAGAGAGGGGGATGGGGTGAGGGTTCTGGAATAAACAGGGAGAGAGGGGAGGCGGACCGAAGATGGAGAGAAAAGAAGATAGGTGGAGAGGACAGTATAGGTGGGGAGGTAGGGAGGGGATAGGTCAGTCCAGGGAAGACGGACAGGTCAAGGAGGCAGGTTGAGGTGGTACGTAGGAAATGGAGGTGCGGTTTGAGGTGGGAGGAAGGGATGGGTGAGAGGAAGAACAGGTTAGGGAAGCAGAGACAGGCTGGGCTGGTTTTGGGATGCAGTGGGTGGAGGGGACGAGCTGGGCTGGTTTTGTGATACAGTGGGGGGAGGGTAAGAACTGGGCTGGTTTTGGGATGCAGTAGGAGAAGGGGAGATTTTGAAGCTTGTGAAGTCCACGTTGATACCATTGGGCTCCAGGGTTCCCAAGCGGAATATGAGTTGCTGTTCCTGCAACCTTCGGGTGGCATCATTGTGGCACTGCAGGAGGCCCATGATGGACATGTCGTCTGAGGAATGGGAGGGGGAGTTGAAATGGTTTGCGACTGGGAGGTGCAGTTGTTTATTGCAAACCGAGAGGAGGTGTTCTGCAAAGCGGTCCCCAAGCCTCCGCTTGGTTTCCCCAATGTAGAGGAAGCCACATCGGGTGCAATGGATACAATATACCACGTTGGCAGATGTGCAGGTGAACATCTGTTTGATATGGAAGGTCATCCTGGGGCCTGCGATGGGGGTGAGGGAGGAGGTGTGGGGGCAAGTGTAGCACTTCCTGCGGTTGCAGGGGAAGGTGCCAGGTGTGGTGGGGTTTGAGGGGAGTGTGGAGCAGACAAGGGAGTCGCACAGACAGTGGTCTCTCTGGAAGGCAGACAAGGGTGGGGATGGAAAAACCAGCCCAGCTCGTCCCCTCCACCCACTGCATCCCAAAACCAGCCCAGCCTGTCTCTGCTTCCCTAACTTGTTCTTCCTCTCACCCATCCTTTCCTCCCACCTCAAGCCGCACCTCCATTTCCTACCTACCACCTCATCCCGCCTCCTTGACCTGACCTATCCCCGCCCTACCTCCCCACCTATACTCTCCTCTCTACCTATCTTGTTTTCTCTCCATCTTCGGTCCGCCTCCCCCTCTCTCCCTATTTATTCCAGTTCCCTCTCCCCATCCCCCTACCTGATGAAGGGTCTTGGCCCGAAACGTCAGCTTTTGTGCTCCTGAGATGCTGCTTGGCCTGTTGTGTTCATCCAGCTCCACACTTTGTTAATTCAGCACATCAAAACTGCATTGGTTCACTTGAATCCAGTTAATTCCACTTCACACATTTTTTTCATCTCTTCTTGATAATTTAGTTCCCCTTCAGCACAGTTCCCTATTCAAAGCAGCCACTGGACATCATTCAGGATCTTGAGAAATTTCAGAAAGGCAGCTATAATAGCTGTATTCAAACACATAGTTATGTTGATTCTGTTGACATTTTCAACAGAGACTCCCACCAGAAGTAGAAACACACACAGCCCCTTTGCACTTTCAACTCAGAACACTGCAGAGATGACTAGGCCCTCAACCTCCAGCCAAAGTGCTGCTCTCCAACCCTTGAAGATTGAAGCCACAGCAAAGACCCTCAGCACATATGGCCAATCTAGACACAAGCACTGACGGGATCAACCCACCAACCTGCAGGGCTAGTGGGCTCTATTGTCAAGCAGGGTCCTTCCGCCCCAGCCGAGAATCCAGGGATTACACTAAGACCTAGGGAACAGTAAGAAAGAAGAAAACGTATCAAAGGCACTTTGGTGGCACGGATGAAAATGGTTTGAGTGTCTCCTTCAGCTTCTGCATAACTGTTCCTGATGTTAGCCTTATTTGTTTGTGAGTCTGTTTGTGGAAACACTAAACACATCTTCACTTCATGACCACAAATGAGGCTCTGTGGATGGAGGTCAGCACTAAAAGCCCACTGTACCATCTGGAAGCAGGAAGAACATGACATTGGCTTCTGGTGAAACCTTCGCTCCTGTATGTTCAACATCTCCTAATCATTAACATCCTCATCACCTCAGCGGATCTCTCATCCATTGCCTTCAAATTGATAGTTTCGCAACCTCACATGGCCCGTTTCTATCTCCTATCCAAAATCCATAAATCTGACTGCCTCAGTCGACCCATTTTTTCTTCCTGCTCCTGCCCCACTAAACCCATCTCCTCCTAACTCGACTTGGTTCTTTCCCCTCTGGTCCAGGAACTCCCAACCTATGTTTAGGACACAACACACGCTGTCCACCTTCTCCAAGATTTTCAATTCCCCACCTCATCCTCATCATGGGCATTCAGTCTCTCTATACCTATATCTCTAAAACTCTATACCTAAAAGACCTCTGTTTCTTTCATTCCCACAGGTCCTACCAATCTGCTTCCAATGACACTCTCATTCACTTGGCGGAACTGCTTCTCACCCTCAAATATTTTTCCTTTGACTCCTCCCACTTCCTACAAACCATAGAGGTAGCTATGGACACCTGCATGGGTCTGAGCTATACCTGCCTCTCCGTAGGATACATGAAACTGTCCCTTAGAGTGTCCACAGCTACACTAGCACGATTCCTCACCTCTTCCTCCACTACATTGATGACAGTACTGGGGCTGCCTTGTGTTCCCACAAGGAGCTCAAACAGTTTATCCACTTCACTAATACCTTTCACCCCAACCTCAAATTCACCACCTCTGACACCTCTCTCCCCTTCATGGACCTCTCTGTCTCTATCACCGGCAACCAACTTAGCACCAACATCCATTTCAAACCCACCGACTCCCACAGCTACTTTGACTACATTTCCTCTCACCCACCCTCTTGGAAAAATGTGATGCATACTGCCAATTCCTCTGCCTCTGCTGCATCTGCTCCCAGGATGAAGCATCCCACTCCTGGGCATCCCAGATATCCTTCTACTTCAAGGACCATAATTTCCTCTCTCCCATGATTCATAATGTCCTCAACCGCATTTCCCACACTTCTGCTCTCAAACCTCCTTGCCCCAACAACAAGGATAGAATCCCCCAGGTCCTCACATGCCACCCAACCAATTTCCAAATCCAATGCATCATCCTCTGACATCCACCTGCAATCGGACCCCACCACCAAAAAAAATTTCCTTTCCCACCTCTATGCTTTCCATAGGGACTGGTCTCCCCGCGACTCCCTCGGCGGCTCGACACTCCCCACCAATCTTTCCGCCACACGCGGCACCTTCCCTGCAACTGCTACACCTGGAAGTACTCCACCTCCACCTACAACTCCCTCTCACCTCTGTCCAAGACCACAATCATTCCAAATCCAGCAGAGATTCACCTGTATGTCTTCTAACCTAGTCTATTGCATCCATTGCTCCTGCTGTGTTCTCCTCCTTATTGGGGAGACCAAGCACAGACTCAGTGACTGATTCACAGAACATCAGCGCTCTGTATGCTCCAATCAACACTATCTCCCGGTTGCCAGCCATTTGAACGCCTCCTCCTATTCCCTTGGCGACATATCCATTCTGGTCCTCCTCTACAGTCAAAATGAGGCTACATGTAAACTGGAGGAACAATACCTTATATTCTTCCTTGGGAGCTTACAGCCCAATGGCCTCAACATAGAGTTCACCTGCATCAAAATCTCCCCAAACCCAGACTCATCTCATGTCCAGCCCTCACTCTTATCCCCACCTCCTTGACCTCACACAACTTGTCCATCTTCCTTCTCACCTGTCCGCTCCACCCTTCCCACTGACCAATCTCCACGACCCCCTACATGCATCCACCTATCAGCACCCTACCAACTTCCACCTAGCCCCATGCCCCTCAATCTGTTTATTTCTGACCTGCTCACAACAGGAGCACAACAGTGGTGTTGGTACAGTGGAACACAGTTGGGAGGGACTTGCCCTTGGAGTTCTCAGCATGAATCCAGACCTTGTGATGTCTCATGTGATCGGGTCAAACATGATTACTGTACACTATCCCTGACTCAGCTGGTGACTCAGTGTTCCTTCAAATTAAACACATCTTGCAAGAAGTAATGAGACTGGCAAAAGCACAGAATACACTCTGGTTGGAGGGGGGCTTTCCAAGCCCATCACCAAGAGTGGCTCACTCAATAATGACGGAGCCCAGCATATCAGCACAAAAAATAAGCCTGAAGTATGTACCACAATCTTCATTCAGAACTGCTGACAGATGATCAATTTCAGCCTTCTCCAGAGGTCCATGACATCACAGGTACCAGCCATCAGCTGATTCAATTCATTCTATCTGATTTCAAGAAACAGCTGGAGGCACTGAATACTGGTGAGGCACTGGATTCTAACGAGGCACAGGGTATTGGAAAGACACTGGATATTGGAAAGGCAATGGGTCCTGACAATATTCTGGCAATTGCATTGAAGACGTGCCCACAAATTTCCATGGCACCTAGCTACGCTGTTCCAGCTACAATAATTACATCAAAAATAACATGTGGAAAATTGTCCAAGTATGTTTTGAAAACAAAAGAAACAGGACAAGTCCAACCCAGCCAGTTCATGTCCTTTCAGTCTACTCTCAATCATCAATAAAGTGATGGAAAGTGTCATCAACAGTGCTATCAAGTAGCACTTGCTTAACATGAACTTACTTATTGATGTTCAGTTGGATTCCACCAGGACCACTCAGCTTCTGACTTTGTTACTGCTTTGGTTCAAACATTGACAAGATAGCTAAATTCCAGAATTGAGGTGAGAGTGACGTCAAGGCAACAGTTGACCAAGTGTGGTACCAAGGAACACTAATAAAACTGAAGTCAATGGAATCAGGAGAAAACTGTCCACTGGTTAGAGTCACACCTGGCCCAAACGAAGATGGATATAGTTGTTGAAGGTCTATCATCTCAACTCCAGAAATTCCGCAGGATAGTGTCTTAAGTCTAGCCATCTTCAACAGCTTCATCAATGGCTGTCCTTCCAGCATAAGGCCAGAAGTGGGGATGCACGCTGAAAACTGTGCAATATTCAGCACCATTCACAACACTTCAGATATTGAAGCTGCCCATGTTTAAAGGCAGCACTACATGGATAGTACCCAGGTTTGAGTTGACAAGTGACAAGTAACATAAGCACCACACATGTGCTAGACCATGGCAATTTCCAACAACAGAGAATCTGTTTTCTGAAGATGGGTCCAGACCCGAAACGTCCGCTTTCCTGCTCCTCTGATGCTGCTTAGCCTGCTGTTTCATCCAGCACTACATCTTGTTATAACAGAGAATCTAAACTTTGCCCCTTGCCATTCATTAGCATTAGTATCACTGAACGCCATACGATCAACCTTCTGGGTGTTATCATTGACCAGAAACCAAACTGGACTAGTCATAAGAGTACAGTTGCTACAAGATCAAATCAGAGGCTCAGAATTTTGCAGAGAGTCATTCAGCTCCTGACTCCCCAAAACCTATCCACCATCTACAAGCAGGAATGTGATGGAATACTCTCCACTTGCCTGGATGGGTGCAGCTCCAACAACACTCAGAAAACTTGATACCATCCAAGGCAAAGTAACCCGCTTGATTCGCTATACATCAACGAACATCCACTCCCTCCTCCACCGACACTCAGTAGTAGCAATGTGCACTAACTACAAGATGTCTGCAAAAATTTATCAAAGATCATTTGACAGCATCTTTCAAACTCACAACCACTTCTGTCCAGAAGGATAAGGGCAGCAGATACATGGGAACAAGCCATTTGTAGTTTCCCTCTATGCTACTCATCATCTTGACATTCCTTCAGTGTTGCTGGATCAATATCTTAGAACTCTCTTCCTAATGGCATCAACCCACAGCAAAAAGGCTGCAGCAGTTCAAGCAGGCAGCTCACCACCACTTTCTCAAGGGCAATTCGGAATGGGCAATAAATGCTGGCTCAGCCAGCAATGGCCATATTTCATGAAATATTTTTGCTTTGCAAACATTTTTGCCAATTCTTCTATTGCAGTGTATTTCTGTGAGCAATGCAAGGTATCGGCCTGCTTGTGTGTTAGTAACAGCACCCAATTACGTTCTCTAAGCTTGTAAAAAAAAAGTTGTAAATTTTCCCATGCTCCTACTGGAAACCTTGTTTCCCTACAGTAACTGGGGTGAGAAGCCACATCATAGCACAACCTCTACCATCTAGAAGGAAAAGGGCAGCAGATTGGTGGGAACTCCACCATCTGCTAGTTTTTCTTCAAGCCACTCACTATTTAAACTGGAAATATAGATTGTAGAACAGAATCCCTTCAGTGTTGAAAGAGGCCCTTTGGCCCAACAAGTCCACACTGACCCTCAACCCATCCCACCCAGACCCATTCTCCCTACAAACCCACCTAATCTACACATCCCCAAACACTATGGGCAGTTTAGTATGGCCAATCCACCTAGCCTGCACATCTTTGGACTGTGGGAGGAAACTGGAGCACCCAGAGGAAACACATGCAGACACAGGGAGAACGTGACAGTCACCCGAGGGTGGAATCAAACTCAGGTTCCTGATGCTGTGAGGCAGCAGTGCTAACCACGGATATACTGTGCCACTGTGCTGTTCCCGAAAATAAAAACTGCCTCCCTTACACTGTTGTGGGTCTTACTATGCCCTAAGGACTTCTGTGGTTCAAGAAGGCAGTTCCTCATCACTCAAAACTGGACAATTAGGATGGACAATAAATGCTTACCCACTGATAGCTATTGAACTAATTAAAATAGATATATATTTATCAGATCTGTAAGTTCCCGCAGAATAATGCAGTGATATTAATTATAAATATCAAACATTAAGTTGAATGCTTTCAGACCATGACAGGAGAACATTCAGTATCCTGCATCCATTCCTGCTCTGCATATTTTCAAGAGGATCAGTTTGCATTATCTATAAATTTAGAAAGTCATTGCCCTTTAATAAAATCCAAATGTAGTCTGTTTTGTTTTTATGGATAGAAATATTTGAAATGCACATAAGGTTAAATGGTAGATATTTTTTAATCAGCCTGTTCAGGTATGCTATGACACACCTTTGGAGCAGCTAGGTCTTGAACACAGGTTTTTTGGGTCATATACCTCTGGTTCATTTCCAACAAAGATATATCACAGGAACAGGTGGGACTTGAATCTGAGTCTCCTGGCTCAGATATAGACCCACTATCACTGTAAAGAGTGTTTGTACAGGAATTTAACTGAAAACTTAATTTTAAGATTGATTTTATATGGTCATTGTATTGACTCCACTTATTCTTCCTGAAAATTTCCAAGCAGTTTTTACTTAAGCTGATTTACAAAATCAATCTTCAACTATTGATGTCTCAATCTTGTTGATCATTAATGATTATTTATGTTTTCAATCTAGTTGATCAACCCACTTGAGTTATTGTGGAGAAACATGTGATGTGAAGCCACCTTTGTTATAACTGCATAAAATGCAATATATGTTGTGTAAAGTCTCACAGTTATTATATGTATCTTCAAGAAACTTGCTCAAGATATTGGTAACTGAGATCTTGTGCACAAAGAAAGCAATGTGAACTACACAGAAGCTGACAGCCTGTGAGTTAACACCAAAGTCAGTCAATGTAAACAATCAAAGCAATGTGAAGTAGATAGAGCTGATAACTAACATGAGTGAGCATTAAGGAATCCAGCTAAGAGCTGTAACATGTGGCTGTCTTTTTCAGCACAAAAGCATCTTGTGTAACCACACAAGACGCACATCTGTTCCTGTAAACAAAGCAACCTGGTGGAAGCATTCAATCATAGACATCCCTAAGCTCCAATGTGAACTGCAGAAAATCTGAAGTGATGGTTAGGTTGGCCTGTGGACTCAAGAGTGAGAGAGGCTATGGAGCGGATGCCACCTTCTTTGGACAAAAGGTTGAAGAAGATGGTGGCTTTGGAGTGGACAGAGACATTGCTGTGAAGAAATAGTTACATGATGACCGGAACAAAAATTCACCAAGTGGTAGCTGCTAGGTACTCTCTCAATAACCTATTGGGAATTTGCATCGGCTAGTTCTTCAGTGATAGATGGAGCAATTGGAAAAGATGCAGAAATAAGGTAAGTTGCGATTTTAATGAGTTACAAATGCATGGGAATAAATAGCCATCACTCAATTCCCCACTAAAGCTTTAAGGAGAAAAATCAGGAAAGTCTTTCTTGAAGTTGAGAACTTGATTTTTCATTCTCACCATATTTTGATTTAGTTTTCTCACCATTATTCTCATCACACTACAGAGAAGAAAATTCCATTTATGGTTACATTTGACCAATATTAGGAAATAACCAGGATGCCTCAATATTCAAAAAGACAAACAGACTGGCAAAGGAGGAGGGGTAGACAAGCATGACAATTTGACATTATTGAGGAAGGATCTTGGGTCAGCAGATCGTGAAGTAAAGTCAGTATGGGTAGAGACTAGGAATAACAAGAGTTGGGAGATGCTGTTGGAGGTTGTTTTTAGCTCAGTAACAGTAGTTTTACTGTTGGATGGAGCTCTAAACAATACATTATGGAGGCATTTAACAAAAGAGAGTGTGAAGGACTTAAATTTTCATATGGAATCAAATCAACAAGCATTGTGTAGAAGTTGTATTTCTCAATGCTTTGTTACTGGTGAAATACATTGTGGAACCAATTGGGAATAAAGCTGTTGTATATCTAGTACTGTATAATAAGGCAGGACTAAATAGTAGTCTTATGGTAAAAGATCTGGAGGAAACAAATGGTTATAATAGAATCAAATTCCATGTTAAGTTTGATAGCAACATACTGCAATTATAAGTGAGAATCTTAAACTTTAACAAAGCCAATTACACAGATTCTGAGGAAAGAAGTGACCAAAGTTGATTGTGTAAGTAAACTTTAAAAGTTTGGCCTCAAACAAACAGTAGAAAACATTAAAAGAAACAATTCAAAGTGTTCAATTTAATGGCCCTGCGCTTGCTGGTGAGACCACGTTTACATATAAATAAAGGGTGACTTGGTGACAAAATACCGGCCTCTGTGCAGGTATTTCAATAGGGAAATCAAAAAGCATAGATTTATGGTGAGGGGAGAAGGTTTAAAAGTGACCTGGGAGGCAGTTTTCTTCACACAGAGGCTAGTGCCAGCAGAAGTGGTAGAGGTGGGTACAATGGCAACATTTAAAAGATATTTGGACAGGATAGGAAAGGTTTAGAGGGATATAGGCCAAACACAGGCAAATGGGACTAGTTCAGTTTTAGGAAACCTGGTTGGCTTGGACATGTTGGGCCAAAGGGCTTGTTTCCGTGCCGTATGACTCTATAAGTTTATATAGATTCAATTCTGAAGAAGAGTCATGTAGGACTCAGCACATTATTGCCCTGTTTCTCTTGCCACAGATGCTGCGAGATCTGCTAAGGTTTTCCAGCATTTTCTCTTTTTGTATCAGATTGCTAGCTTCCACAATATTTTGTTTTTGTCTCTGTGTCTTTCTTGATGCTGTGTCAGCACTTTAAAAAATGTTGGTCAGTGTTTGTTAGTTTTTATTTAGGTTAGCACAGTGTTATTAGGCCATTCAGACCGTGCTGAAGTTTATAAATCTTTTCACTGAATTAGTTGAACACCTTGTAACTCACCACCTACCCTCCATAACTTCATCAGAACAATTAAATTGAATTAATGACTTCTACCCACCTATTATTCTTTATTTATCTATCATTCCACTGAACTTGTTCAAGGCAGATGAAACATTTTGTAAATCTCACTGAGTGATCCATACACATTCACGTGTATGTGAGGAGACAGTGTATCTGCTTTATAGTCCAAATACTTTAAGGCATTGCTAATTTGCTGAACGAGGTCAAGCAGATGTACGTTTCTAAAATCTGTTGTGCAGATGTTAAGACTGCAGCCCCTCCGACAATAAATATCGTGGTATTTTATTCTGTTCTCCCAGAATATTCAGGAAATATAAAAGCTGGTTCCTCTTACTCTCCACCAACACTATAATCAAGATCTCCCATAATAAGCTTCATGTGCTGGGGTGAATTATCTGATCTGTTACGGCAATATCTGCAACTAATTAAGTCACGACTTCTATTAATATAGAGTAAAGAAAGGAAACAACTGAGAAGGAAGAAACTAGTGTCCTCCATTCTCTGTCCAGCAAAAATCCCTTTGGTGGCCCTTCACAGCTTTGGAATCTCACCTTGAGAAAATATAAATATGCACTAATACAAAATCAACCCAAATTCTCTAGTAGGCAAAAGTATTAAAATGTTGAAGCTATGAATATACATTCAATCTCTGTTTCAACATACAATCATAGTATTATTGTAATCTGGCTACTTTCCATTTCTTCTCCACCCAAGTCATTATCCCTCCGCTTCCTGCTGAACCAGTAAATTAATTCTTTTCTTTTGAATTCTTTAAATGGTTCTGCATTTAAACACTAAGTAGTACACTTTAGAAATTGATAACTGAGGCAGAATATTACTCTTCCCCCAGACAGCTTAGTTGGCAAATCGTTTTGTAAGTGGTGGAGGAGGCATGTGTTGCCCACCTATGTTGGCCCAATTAATGACTACTAAAAATCTCCATCAACACAACCATATATTTTCCCAGGATGCATGCAGTCTGGCACCATGTGAGAATCCCAGGAGTTTTCGCTGTTCATGCTGTTTTTGAGCCAATGACTTACTTCCTTCAGGGCTCTCCTGGCCCACCATACTATCCTGAGGGGCTGCTGAGGGCACTTCACTTCATTCACAAGGCTGAAAAATTGATGGATTTCAAGTTTCAGTGTGTTGTCACTCTGCAGCTTCAAGAAATAGAAGGCAGAGAGGGAATGGGTGACTGCAAGACATAAGAAGGAGGCCAAGCAGATTGTAAGGAAATCCCTCAAATAAGCTGTTTTACAGCCTTGGAAAACTGCCAGAGTAAAGGCAGTTCTGTGGAAGCTAAGGTTGTTCAGCTGCTCAGTGATGGGGAAGGAGTGTGGAAGAGCAATTGTGGTAGTGGCTTCATTAATGAGGAGAGTACACAGGCACTCCTGTGGTTGTAGACATGACTCCAGGATGTCATGTGGCCCACTGGGCGAAAACATCAAGAACACCAAGGAATCGCTGGAGGGGGAGAGGATGGATTGCCAGAGGTTGAGAGCCATGATGGTGTGGAAATGGTACAGGAAAATAAAGGTAGGAAATTAAAAAGCAGAGCTTCAAAGGAATAATTTTTGGATTACTCCTGGTACCCTCTGTCGTGAGTATAGGAACAGAAAGATAGAGCAGATGAATGCATGACTGAATAGATGGTACATGAGGGAGGGTTTGGATTCCTAAGACATTGAGGCCATTTCTGTGGGAAGTGGGGACTTCTACAAGTTAGAGAGATTACATGTGAACAGGAATAAACATAGAACATAGAACGGTACAGCACAGAACAGGCCCTTCAGCCCACAATGTTGTGCTGACCATTGATCCTCATGTATGCACCCTCAAATTTCTGTGACCATATGCATGTCCAGCAGTCTCTTAAATGTCCCCAATGACCTTGCTTCCACAACTGCTGCTGGCAACGCATTCCATGCTCTCACAACTCTCTGTGTAAAGAACCCGCCTCTGACATCCCCTCTATACTTTCATCCAACCAGCTTAAAACTATGACCCCTCGTGTTAGCCTTTTCTGCCCTGGGAAATAGTCTCTGGCTATCAACTCTATCAATGCCTCTCATTATCTTGTATACCTCAATTAGGTCCCCTCTCCTCCTCCTTTTTTCCAATGAAAAAAGTCCGAGCTCAGTCAACCTCTCTTCATAAGATAAGCCCTCCAGTCCAGGCAGCATCCTGGTAAACCTCCTCTGAACCCTCTCCAAAGCATCCACATCTTTCCTATAACAGGGCGCCCAGAACTGGATGCAGTATTCCAAGGGCGGTCTAACCAAAGTTTTATAGTGCTGCAACAAGATCTCACAACTCTTAAACTCAATCCCCCTGCTAATGAAAGCCAAAACACCATATGCTTTCTTAACAACCCTGTCCACTTGGGTGGCCGTTTTAAGGGATCTATGTATCTGCACACCAAGATCCCTCTGTTCCTCCACACTGCCAAGAATCCTAACCTTAATCCTGTACTCAGCTTTCAAATTTGACCTTCCAAAATGCATCACCTCGCATTTATCCAGGTTGAACTCCATCTGCCACCTCTCAGCCCATCTCTGCATCCTGTCAATGTCCTGCTGCAGCCTACAACAGCCCTCTATACTGTCAACGTCACCTCCAACCTTCGTGTCGTCTGCAAACTTGCTGACCCATCCTTCAATCCCCTCATCCAAGTCATTAATAAAAATTACAAACAGTAGAGGCCCAAGGACAGAGCCCTGTGGAACACCACTCACCACTGACTTCCAGGCAGAATATTTTTCTTCTACTACCACTCGCTGTCTTCTGTTGGCCAGCCAATTCTGTGTCCAGACAGCTAAGTTCCCCTGTATCCCATTCCTCCTGACCTTCTGAATGAGCCTACTATGGGGAACCTTATCAAATGCCTTGCTGAAGTCCATATACACCACATCCACAGCTCGACCCTCATCAACTTTTCTAGTCACATCCTCAAAGAACTCGATAAGGTTTGTGAGGCATGACCTGCCCCTCACAAAGCCGTGTTGACTGCATTTAATCAAGCCATGCTCTTCCAGATGGTCATCAATCCTATCCCTCAGAATCCTTTCTAACACCTTGCAGACGACAGGCGTGAGACTTACTGGTCTGTAATTGCCGGGGATTTCCCTATTTCCTTTCTTGAGAGAGAAAAATTACATTTGCCTCTCTCCAGTCCTCAGGTACGACTCCAGTGGACAGTGAGGATGCAAAGATCTTCACAAGTGGCGAAGCAATTGCATTTCTCGTTTCCCAAAGCAGCCGAGGACAAATCTGGTCCGGGCCTGGTGACTTGTCAATCTTAATGTTTGACAAAATTTTCAGCACATCAGCTTCCTCTATCTCTATCCATTCCAGCATGCACACCTGCTCTTCAAAGGTTTCATTCACTACAAAGTTCGTTTCTTTCGTAAAGACAGAAGCGAAAAACTAATTTAGGGCTTCCCCTACCTCCTCAGACTCCACACACAAGTTCCCTATGCTATCCCTGATCGGCCCTACTCTTTCTTTGACCATTCTCTTATTCCTCACATAAGTGTAAAATGCCTTTTTGTTCTCCCTAATCCGTTCTGCCAAGCCTTTCTCGTGTCCCCCCGGCTCTCCTCAGACCATTTTTGAGCTCCTTCCTCACCTGCCTGTAATCCTCTAGAGCTGAGCTTGACCCTAGCTTCCTCCACCTTATGTAAGCTACCTTCTTCCTTTTGACGAGAAGCTCCATCGCTCTCGTCATCCAAGGTTCCTTTATCTTACCCCTTCTTGCCTGTCTCAGAGGGACATATTTATTCATCATTCGCAACAACTGTTCCTTAAACAGTCTCCACATGTCTATAGTGCCTTTACCATGGAACAATTGCTCCCAGTCCATGCTTCCTAACTCATGTCAAATCGGGACATTCTATTGGGGTTGTTTGCCATTGTGTTAGGGTGGATTTACACTAGATTAACAGAGGCATGGGATCCTGACAAGCAGTTCAGAAGTGAGAGAATCTGAGGTGGAATTAGGAGTTAAAAGTGGTTTGGAAGACAGAGGAAACACAAGCTAGCTAAGAAAGAAGAGAGTTTAGGAAGGCTAAATGGAATACATTTTAATGCAAGTGGCCTGAGGGATAAGATAGATAAACTGAGGACACAGATGGGTACAGGAATAGAATCTCTTGGCTATGATCAAACTTGGCTAAAAGATGAGCAAAGTTGGCAGCATCCCTGGTTATATGGTTTTCAAATGAGATAGAAAGGGTTTGGATGAAGATGGGGTTCACAATGTTAGTGTGGCAAATAGTGAGGAGGATAGTTATAACCTGAAGGAATATATCAATGAACTGGTCAGGTGGGCATTCAAATGGAATTCAACCCAGAAAAATGTTAGGTAATGTATTTGGAGAGGGCTAACAAGACAAGGAATATACTGTGAATGGTAGAATCCTGGAAAATACCGATGATGAGAGGGAACTTGGTATGTGTATCTATAAGGTAGCAGTGGAGGTCAATATAGTGGTTAAGTAGGCATTTGAGATAATCCAGATGAGCAACGGGCAGTGTCACTGTCAGATTCTTGGAGACTGGCACAGAACTATGCTGGCTGCTGGAACACCACTTGTAATCTGAAGGAGCAGATGGCTATCCTATCCTAGGGACTATCAAGGTGTCAGCGATGCTAAATGTTTATGCAATTGGCTACTTCTAGGAATCCTGCATAAGACCTGACAATGCATTTTCTTCTTTTCTCCATTTCACATTTTACCTCTTTGACAAACTTTATGCAGTTCATACTCTTTGTTCCATTTCTGTAAAGCACTTGAGATGATTTATTAATTCAAAGGTGATAAATAAATATGGCCTGTGTCATTGATGAGTCTGTTCCTACTCTATCCTTACTTGTGCTTTTTCTCAAGGGCAGCTGTGGGAACTCCAGTTGCCTTAGCTTTGGGTGTTCCTCAAAGTTACCACCTCAAATGCTGCTTTAAGCAGCTTAAACTGGCTAGCTCAGCATAAACCAAATTCTGAGGCTTGAACATGATCTGTTTAGCTCATGCACAAGTAAAATTGTAATACGGTCAGAGTCATGCAGCACAGAAACAAACCCTTCAGTCTAAGTCGTCCATGCCGGCTAAGTTTCCCAAACTAAACTAGTCTCACTTGCCTGCAATTTGGCCCATATCCCGTGAAACTTTTCCTATTCATCTACCTGTCCAAATGTTTTGTAAACGTTGTAACTGTACCTGCATCTGCCACTTCCTCTGGCAGTTCATTCCACAAATGAACCACACTCTGGATGAAAAAAATTACCCCTCATGTCCCTTTTAAATTTCTCCTGTCATCCTAAAAATATGCCCGCTAGTTTTGAACTCCATCACCTGAGAGAAAAGACCCATGCTCATCACCCTCTCCATACCCCTCATGGTTTTAAAAACCTCTATAAAGTCACTCCTCAAAGTCCTATGCTCCAGTGAAAAAAGTCCCAGCCTATCCAGCCTATCCTTTTAACTCAAGCTTTCCATTCCTGGCAACATCTGGTAAATTTTTTCTGAACCCTCTCCAAATTAATAATATCTTTCCGATACCAGGGCAATCAGAATTGCACCACTACTCCAAAAGTGGCCTTACCAATGCCCTGTACAATCTCCACATGACATCCCAACTCCTATGCTCAATGGTTGGAGCAATGATGTCAAGCGTGCTAAACACCTTCTTAGCTATCCTGTCTGCCAGTCCTGCAACTTTCAAAGAACTATGTACCTGAACTCCATCCTGGAACAACACTACCCAGGGCCCTACCATTAACAAAAGAAGTCCTGCCTTTGTTTACTTTACCAAAATGCAATGCCTCACATTCATCCAAATTAATCTCCATTTGTCATTCCTCAGCCTGTTGGCCCAATTGATCAAGATTGCTTTGTAATCTTAGATAACCTTCTTCACTGTTGACTATACCATCAATTTTAGTGTCATCTGCAACTTACTAGCCATCCCTCCCAAATTCTCACCTAAATTGCTCAAATAAATGACAAACAAATGTGAACCCAGCTCCTTCTTTACATGATCTTAAATACATCAATTACAGCTTGTCACAATTTCTTCATAAATTGGAGTTTAAGGGGGAATCAGATGGTGTGGTGTTTAAAATGATGACGGGATTTGATATGATAAATAGGACATGACTATTCAGAGAATTGAAAACAATGGAACATAAGCTTAAAATTAGAGCTGAGCCAATCAAAAGCAAAATTGGACAGCAGTTTTTTTCAAACACAGGATTCTAAAATCTGGAACTAATTCTCCAAACAAGCTAAAACATTTGAACTTTTGAGTCTAAGTTAGATATATTTTTATAAATTAAGGCTGTCTGTCAAAGGGTTAAAGCAAAGGTGTGAAAATGGCATTGAGCTACACATCAGCCCTGGTCTGAATGAATGGCAGAGCAGGTATAAGAAACTGAGTAATCTACTGCTAAACCTAATGTTGCTATGCCTCTCTCTGAAGTCTAAACTTCTCTGGAATCATATCCACAATCTCACTGATCCTATTGTGGCAACTATAGACCTTTAATCTGGACATCGATCCCATATTCCCATCCACCCACTCTTTTAACAGAGTTAACATTTTGAGTTTGATATGACTCTTTTTCAGAAGTCAGGTTAGTTCTCAAGAAGAGTCATAGCAAACTTGAAATGTTAACTCTGTTTCTCTCTCCACAGAAGCTGCTAGACTTGCTAATTCCTCCAGTATTTTCTGTATTTGTTTGGATGATTTCAAGTTTACGAAGGGTGAAATGTGGAAAATCAGCCAGGGCGGCATTGGAATAGTCAAGTCTCGAGGTGGCAAAGTTGTGAACAATAGTTTCAGTGGCAGATGAGTTGTGGTACAGGGACAAGTAGGTGGTCACAGTGAAGATACAGATATATGGTGGGTAGCTTATCTCTGGGTCAAATTTAACAATAAGGTTGCCAACAGATTGTTTTACCTCAGACTGTTGTCTGGGACAGAGAGTGAGATAGAAAGAGTGAGAGAGAGAGAGGAGAGAGAGTTGAGAGAGAGAGAGAGAGAGAGGGAGAGAGTTGATAGCGAGGTATGGAATTTGGAACTTGGGTCGGAAGCATAGACTTTATTCTTCGCAACATTTAATTGGAGGCAATTTCTGCACTCCCAGCACTGAATGACAAATAGACAGATTGATCAGAAAAACAAAATGTATGAATTGATAAAAGTGATTCAGAAGTACAACTGGGTGTTTGTCAGCTTATATGAAAGCTGACACTTTGCTTTCAGATGATTTCACAGGCAAATGATAAACAGGAAGTGGTCAAGGATAGACCCCTGAGGAACATCAGAGGTAAGAGTAGCAAGAGGAGCAAGAAGGGATGATGATTAGACAGATAAGAATGTTCCCTTCATCATGCCAATTCTGTCAGTGTCATTGACATCCTGACCTTACACTCTTACCTGTTGGAATGCAGTATTTGCTTTCACACGTACAGAACAAACTAATGTACAGCGATGATTAGTAGACAGGTGCTAAATGCTTGGATGCCAAGATAGGCAGAACTGTGCTTTGACTCGTAATGAGATGTTGAAATGCTTGGGTAATTGTTCATCATTACATTACTACTAACTGCTGACAGGATATAACATTGTGGGAACACTATCTTTTCACCATCTGGTTTGGTTTATATCAGTTCGAGCAAAATATTCCCTCTTTAGAATGTTTTGCTGTAAACTGTGTGTTGGAAAAAGCATGATGGTGACACATATTGGAGTTCTAACGCACACCACACAGTGGTAGAACACAGGTCCACATCGACAATTCTAAGAATGGCGAGGGTCACAATCATGAGAATGAGGTCACTGAGGTCTTGTGGCACAGGGCTGAGTTTCTGCCTCTATGTCAGAAGTGAGGACAGTTGTGTTATTGTTAAGGGATAATATCACAACTATACTGAGGGAGGACATATGAGTGAGGCTATAGTGAGGCCATATGAATAGAGCTCAGGAATAGGAAGGGTGCAGTCACTTTTCTTGGGATTGTACTACAGGTCTCCCAACAGCCAGTGGGTGATAGAGGAAGAGATACATCGACAGATAATGGAAAAATGTAAAACAAATTATTGTGGTTGGTGATTTTAACTAACCCTATATTGACTGGGACTCGCTTAATGTAAAATGCGTGGATGGGGAGGGGCAGAATTTGTTCTGCATGTCCAGGACAGTTTTCTGAAATGTTACGTAAATAGTCCCACGAGGGAAGGGGCCACACTAACTTGGTGTTGGGGAATGAAGCCAGCCAGGTGATTGAAGTTTCAGTGGGGAAGCATTTCAGGATCAGAGACCATATTCTATAAGTTTTAAGTTACCTGTGGATAAGGATAAGAGTAGTCCTCAGGTGAAAGTACTAAACTCGGGGAAGATAAACTATGACAATATTGGGTAGGAACAAGGGAATGTAGACTAGGGGGTGCCTGCTGAGGGTAAATCCACATCTGGCATGTGGGAATTTTTAAAATGCTAGTTGTTTAGCATTCAGAACGAACAGTTTCCTGTGAAAATGAAGGATAAGGATGGCAAGATTCAGGAACCTTTGTTGACAAGAGAAATTGAGAGCTTAGTCCAAAAGAGAAAGGAGGCATACATAGGTTTGGGAACTGAAGACAGTCAGAGCCGTCGAAGAATACAAAGGTAGCAGGAAAGAACTCAAACAAGAAATTAGAAGGGGTAAAAAGGGGCCATGAAATGTCTTTGGCAAACAGGATTAAGGAAAATCCCAAGGCATTTTATACAGATATAAGGAGTAAGAGTGTAGCTAGAGTAAGAATAAGCCCACTGCAAGGAGGGAATTTATGCATGGAGCCAGAGGAAGTGCATGAGGTCTTCAATGATTACTTCACATTGATATTCACAAAGGAAAAGGACATGGTGGATGGTGAGTCTCAGGAGAGTATTAAGCCAGACAATATTGCGTTCATTAATTTTAGGGCCTAAACTCTCCCATGTCCTAGCTCCCCAACCCATACACGTGACCTTATTATCACATTGCCTGCCTTTACACACTACCTATTGTTAGTCATTAACAGACCCATTAACAGCTATTCACCCTCCCAGCCAGAATATTATCAACTGCTTTGTCTATCCAATTGCTCTTCTCTCTCTTTGGGCTCTATCCCTACCTATCGTTTACTCCTTACCCCCTCCACCCACCCTATTTTCTGCATATAAACCAACATTTTCTGAACTACCATCAGTTCTGAGGAAGGGTCACCAGACCTGAAACATTAATTCTGACATTTTCTTCACAGATGTGGGCAGACCTTTTCCAGCAACTTCTGTTTTGGTTCACAGGACCTGATAGGATCTTTCACAGAATGCTGAGGAGGGCAGATTAGGAAATTGCTGGGGCCTTACATAAAATATTTGCAACCTGTTTAGTCACAGGAGAGTTTCCAGCGGACTGGAGAATAGTCTGTGTTGTTCTTTGGTTTAGAAAGAACAACAGATATAATCCAGGAAATTACAAACTGGTGAGGCTTATGTCAGTGGTAGGACAATTACTGCAGGAAATTCTTAGGGACAGGATTTAGTCACATTTTGAAAAGTTTGAACTTAGTATTGATACTCAATATCGTGCCGGGAAGGTCGCGTCTCGCAAACTTTAGTGAGTTTTTTGAGGAAACGACTAAGATAGTTGATGAGGGAAGGGTAGTAGATGTTGCCTACATGGTGCATATTTTGATCTATATTTTATAAGTTCTTTGACAAGGTCCTTCATGATAGGCTGATACAAAATGTGAAGTCACATGGGATTGATAGTGAAGATACAGACGGATACAGGTAAACTGGAGGCTTGGGCAGAGAAATGGCAGCTTGAGTGATGGGTGATGCATTTTGGAATATCTAATATAGGAAGGAAATATGCAATAAAAGGCAGAACCCTCAGTAGCATCAACATACACAGAGAGCTAGGTGAACAGGTCCACGGTTCCCTGAAATTGGCAATACAAATGTAAAAGAAGGCATATGGCACGCTTGCCTTCATTGTTCAGGGCAGAGAGGATAAAAATTGGCAAATCATGTTGCAGCTGGGTAGAACTTTATTTAGGCCACATCTGGAATTTTGTGTATAGTTCTGGTCACCACACTACCAGAAGGATGTGGAGGCTTTGGAGAAAGTAAAGAAACAGTTTACCAGAATGTTGCCTAGATTGGAGAGGTTGTAAGCTATGTGGAGAAATTGGACAAACTCTGTTTGTTTCACTTGAATGTCGAAGGATGAGGGGAAGCCTGACAGAAGTTTACAAAATTGTAAGAGACATGTATAGAATGGATAGTCAGAGCCTTTTTCTCAGTGTATAAATATCAATTACTCGGGGACATTAGTTTAAGGTAAAATGGGGTAAGTTGAAAGGAGATGTGAGAGGCAAGTTTTTTTTACAGAGTGTTAATTTTCTGGAATGTGCTGCCAGAGGAGGTGGTGGAGGCTGATGCATTAGCAGTATTTAAGCGGCATCTTGACAGATATATGGATAAGCAGGGAATAGAGGGAAATGGTCTGAGTAGAGGCAAAAGCTTTTCGTTTAGAAAGGCATCACATGTCAGCACAATTTTGGTGGGCTGACAGGTCTGTTCCAGTGCTGTCCTATTCTAGTTCTTTCAAGTCAAATCCCAGTCTGCGATTTGATGGCCGTGGAAGATGCATTCACAGTGCAGCCAAACAGATTGATTATCAACGTGCAAATTCTTGTAATGCACATTAATGGCAAGTGGTAAGAGTGGGAGAGATTCCAGGCAGTTGGAAAGAAAATTGGAACATCTACCATCACTATCCCTAGCTCCAGACTACAACACGCATGTGAAAGTGCATGTTGCCACAGCAAATCAGAATCCCAGATCTCCTGTCTCTCCAATGCCTGTCACAGATGTATCAGAAACAATGGGAACGGCAGATGCTGGAGAATCCGAGATAACAAAGTGTGGAGCTGGATGAACACAGCAGGCCAAGCAGCATTTTAGGAGCACAAAGCTGACATTTCGGGCCTAGACCCTTCATCAGAAAAGGGGTATGGGGAGAGGGTTCTGAAATAAATAGGGAGAGAGGGGGAGGCAGGCCAAAGATGGATAGAGGAGAGGATAGGTGGAGAGGAGAGTATAGATGGGGAGGTAGGGAGGGGATAGGTCAGTCCGGGGAGGGTGGACAGGTCAAGCTGAGGTTAGTAGGTAGGAAATGGAGGTGCGGCTTGAGGTGGGAGGAGGGGATAGGTGAGAGGAAGAACAGGTTAGGGAGGCAGGGATGAGCTGAGCTGGTTTTGGGATGCAGTGGGGGGAGGGGAGATTTTGAAGATTGTGAAATCCACATTGATACCATTGGGCGGCAGGGTTCCCAAGCGGAATATGAGTTGCTGTTCCTGCAACCTTCGGATGGCATCATGGCGGCACT
Organism: Stegostoma tigrinum; assembly: GCF_030684315.1. Lineage (NCBI taxonomy): Eukaryota > Metazoa > Chordata > Chondrichthyes > Orectolobiformes > Stegostomatidae > Stegostoma > Stegostoma tigrinum. Next base: position 73,749,271 of record NC_081361.1, on the reverse strand, counting down.
ACAGGAGTCCCAGAATGGACATGGGCATCATTGTGGCACTGCAGAAGGCCCAGGATGGACATGGGCATCATTGTGGCACTGCAGGAGGCCCACCGCTTTGCAGAACACCTACACTCGGTTCGCTATAAAAAATCTGCACCTCCCAGTCGTGATCCATTTCAACTCCCCCTCCCATTCCTTAGATGACATGTCCATCCTGGGACTCCTGCAGTGCCGCAACGATGCCATCCGAAGGTCGCAGGAACAGCAACTCATATTCCGCTTGGGAACCCTGCAGCCCAATGGTATCAATGTGGATTTCACAAGCTTCAAAATCTCCCCTCCCCGCACTGCATCCCAAAACCAGCTCAGCTCATCCCTGCCTCCCTAACCTGTTCTTCCTCTCACCTATCCCCTCCTCCCACCTCAAGCCACACCTCCATTTCCTACCTACTAACCTCATCCTGCCCCCTTGACCTGTCCACCCTCCCTGGACTGACCTATCCCCTCCCTACCTTCCCACCTATACTCTTCTCTCCACCTATCCTCTCCTCTTTCCATCTTCGATCCGCCTCCCCCCTCTCCCTATTTATTTCAGAACCCTCTCCGCATCCCTCTTTTCTGATGAAGGGTCTAGGCCCAAAACATCAGCTTTTGTGCTCCTAAGATGCTGCTTGAGCTGCTGTGTACATCCAGCCTCACATTTTGTAATCCCTGTCACAGATGTGATGGAATAATCTTCAATAGTTTAAGTAAATGCAGCTCCAAGAACTGTAATAGAACTGAACATCATCCGGTACAAAGCAGCCCTCTTGACTGACTCCATCAACCACCTTCCAAATTCAAACTCTTCTCCACCAACGCAGTGTGGCAGCAGTGTGAGCCATCAAAAGGTGCTCTATACCAACTTAAGAAAGCTTCGCTGGCAGCACCTTCCCAACCTGCAACCTTTACCATCTCAAGTTACAAAGACAAGAAATATACAAGAACACTGCGATATAATAGTTCCCAGCAAAGACACACATAGTCTTATTTTGAAATTCTATCACTGTTACTTCAAGGTTACAATGTCAAAATCCTGTAAGTCACTTCCAAACAGCATTGTAGGTGCTCCAGCGCCTTAAGAACTGCAGCAATTCAAGTCGGCAGCTCACCACACATTCTCCAGGGTGAGTGGGCTGGGCAATATATTCTGGCACAGCCTGCAACACACACATTCCCTCAGCGAATGAAAAAAATTATGTATTCCAGAATTTAAAACAAAATCTATTTCTTTTCTGCAGTCACAGAAGCCTTTAAAATGAATATGGTGGGTTTTATTTTCTTCCTGTTCAGTCAAAACTACAAAGGAGTTTCCGTGAATTGATGGCATCCTTTGAACACAGAAAGCAAAAGAAAACTCAGAAACAAGGCAAGTTTCAACTGACAGAGAACAAGTTGTAGCTGAACACTGTGGCATTGTATCAAAGGCCTTTTGGAAGTCAATGTACGTCACACCAACAACAATTACCCTCTTCAGCCCTCTCAAAGCAGGTTTACCCCACTTTGCCTACTTAGAACATCGACTTGAATACTGTGAAGTTTTTATAGGACACGGGAACTATGATCATTGCCAAAGCGTGAATAATTGAGTCATCATGAATTTGAAGACTGTCTGCCACAAAAGTGAGAAAAGGTTGCAAAAATACTGATTGAAGAGTTTGCAATTCGTTAGACACATTCATACCAACATCGATGAGGAGCAGCATCCGGATGCCTGTAACCTTGACAGAAGGTTCCTTTAGTGACCCAGGGCTTTACTACAGTGCTATGCGCATGCCGAATTTCTTTCTCAGGAATAGATTCCTCCATCTGTTGAACTGATGAAGCCTTCTTCTCTGAAGCCCTGCGCACCTTCACAAAGTGTTTCATTTTCAAAATCAGTTACACTTTCTTTCCCCTAAATGGGATATGATGAATTGAATCAGGGCCTGCCTGCTCAATTTGGGGATGTTTTTGAGGTGAGCTGACCATCATGGGCAAGCGTGGAAAAAATCTGCTTTGTTCTCTTTGTCCTTTTACCTTGCACTTAAGCTGGTTGGAATAAGGTCTGTCTGTAACTCCGTGGGTGACTTTCTGTGTAGCCACATTGAATCAAACAGTGCTTTCATAAAAATCACAGAATCCCTACAATGCAGAAGGAGATCATTTGGCCCATCAAGTCCACACTGACTCTCTGAAGAGCATCCCATCCAGACGCAGGCCCCTAATGTATCCTCATGATCCCATGTTTACCACAGTTATGTTGAACATGTGATCAGGAGTTTACTTGTAGCTCTGTTAAAATGCTTGCTGCCTTATGCCTACAGCTTGCTTTACGTACCTTTGTATAACACCCACAAACATATACTGAAACACTGAACAACTGAACACAACAGCAGGGGATTGTGAAGATGCAGAAGGGGTACAAGATTGATTGCTTGATTAAAACTCTTTAGCTACCCTAGTAGTTTTGAATAGAATAATTGCTTTTAAGGGAGATTTATTCCAAGTTTACAAAATACTGACCTAAGTAAGTTATATGGACAAAGGATTTCAAGTGAGTAGCTCAGGGAGAAATGTGGTCATTCTCACAAATTCCATCAGATCAGAATTAGGACACATAGCAGTTCTTCTTTTCCCAAAAAATAGCAGGCCTGTGAAGCAGGACGATGGGTTATACACTGAAATATGCTGATACTCTGCTTTCTTCATTTCTGGCTAGGGTGAAGATCACATCTTGTGACTGTTCTCTGCATCCTATCCAAGACATCACAATCCCCTTTTTTTCAACATTCCATTTTTCAGTGTTTGATTGTGTGTGTCTGTAGACTGCTTCCTCTGATGATGTGTCATATGCCTGTGGGTGTTGTTACAAAGGAATTGAAAGCAAGCTGCAAGCATGAGGCAGTAGACATTTTAAAAGCATTATAATAAAATTCCTGCTCATGGAAAGAACTTGGAAAGAGATGGATACCCTGTAACAGAAATGATACTCCATGTTAGGGTCAGGATCAATAGGATTTCCTGGATTAGTTTAGACTAGCTAAAGATGCCAGAGAGGAATATTTCTGCCATTTTTCACATTACCTGGTCTGATTGTTTATTAACTCTCCCATGATATTATCTAATTCTGTGAGAATAGGCTGTGCATTTGTTGTGATGGACTTTATGGAACAGGATAGTTGGACCAGTAGCCTTTTCCTGTGTATAAGCAGAGTTATTTACAAAAACCGAAAGAACTGCGGATGCTGTGAATCTGAGACAAAATTAGAAATTGCTGGAAAAGCTCAGCACATCTGACAGCATTTGCAGAGAGAAATATGAATTAGTGTTTCTGGTCGAGTGACGCTTCCTCAGAACAGTTCTGAGGAAGGGTCACTCGACTCGAAGGGTTATTAAATGTTCCTTATGGCTTACAGCAGGGATTCCCAGATACAGTAGAGATGAGCACAGAAGCCCCAGTGTAACTTCAAATGGAAAATCTAGACCCATACTTTCTTAGAGAAACAGCAAAAACCTGCTTATTTATGTCAATTCAAAATGATAAAAACATCATTAAAAAGAATGCAAATCTACCAGCCCAGCTGTATGCTCAATTTACAGGAAGTCATAATTATTTGTAGTTCCTGGTAGAAATGTGGATGAATGCTGGAAACCCTCTATTTGTGGAACCATAAGACTACAAATTAAGAAGATATGCAAAAATTGAATGCAGAACAGATGCATACATGTTCTTATAGCCATATTGGAAAGCCAAAATTCTCCTCTGCCTACACTAAGGCTAAAGAGAGAGAGATGAAAAAGAGGCCTTTGGAAAAAAGAGAAAACAAATGTACAGTAAGAATCAATGGGCAGGTCACAAGCCAGAGCAACAGTCCATGCTTGTCAAACGCTGAGTTGCAGGGGATATTCCTTGGAGTAGTTGCAAGGAAGTGTTCCTGCTTGGTACCCTAAGCATAGATCAGTGCGAGGGTATGTTTGCAAAGAGGTACAAGCTGCCTTGAGGTTGCAGCTGTGCTAATCATATTCCATATATTGGCAGAAACTAGAGACATTGTTCTGTATCCGTCTTGCTGCTGGCCACATCACAGGGAAAGCAGTTTCTCAAGGTCAGTGTGACAACATCCACATGTTTGGAGAAGACGAGAGGGAAAAGATTTAAAGAGGACCTAAGGGGCAACATTTTCATGTAGATGGTGGTTCGTGTGTGGAATTAGGTGCCAGAGGAAGTGATGGAGGCTGATACAATTACAATATTTAAAAAGCATCTGGATGGGTACCCATTTCGTACCATTTCGAGGGCCAAATGCGGCTAGATTAATTTAGGATATCCTAGGACCTCATTTAGTGCTGTACAACATGTAACGCGATGACTTGATGGATGTGGCCAGTCAGGATTACAGTCTCATGAAGCACCCTGGGCGATTGAGTAAAGGTGCCAAAGGGCAGCTCCGGAAGTAATGGGAATTTTTCAGTCTGTTTGAGATAGAAATAAAGATTTAAAAAACTGATAACTGACAGCAAATACTAAATGGTCAAGAAGGTTCACCCTAATTGTACTCCACCGGGTGTAGCCTTCTAGCAATTCCGAGTTGTCCTTTTTAAAGCAACATTCAATTCGAGAGTGATCAGAGATAATGGGAACTGCAGATGCTGGAGAATCCGAGATAACAAAGTGTGGGGCTGAATGGACACAGCAGGCCAAGCAGCATCTTGGGAGCACAAAAGCTGACGTTTTGGGCCTAGACCCTTCATCAGAAAAAGGTGAAGGGTCTAGGCCCGAAACGTCAGCTTTTGTGCTCCCAAGATGCTGCTTGGCCTGCTGTGTCCATCCAGCCCCACACTTCATTTCGAGAGTGAGCTCAGAGGCAACAACAATGGAAAAATTTCACCTTGCTTTGTGTCTTTATATCTTTTCCATACAGCAGGCAGTATCTCAGAGAACCACACTAGTTACCAATGCTGCAGGAAAAGAAAGTTGAACATGAGTGTTTGTCATGGCAGACATTTAGCTTTATACACCCCTACTTCATTTTCTCCGTCTAGGTAACGCAACAGTACAAAACTGTATTCAAAAAACAAGGATCATACGCGATCTTTAGATGAATGTATTTAGAGTAGGCATCTTCTGCCACCCTTTGGCCATCTCATGATACTACATGTATTGTGCTAATAAAATTAATGCAGTTGAGAAAAATAAAAATTTCAAGCTTTAAAATATGCCTTTATGCAATGGAATATTCGTCTGTATTTTCTATTTACAGAAGAGATATTAATTTTGATTATCCAAACTCAAGCCCATTTCTAGATAAATAAATGGAACAAAGGAAAACAGAAAGAACTGTAGGCAGACTAATTCTCCACGATTTGTAGTAGGCAGTTGGTGGTTTGATTCAAAGTTAACTTCTCCACGATTGTTTGTAGACATTGGCAGATATTCAGGTTTTCTACAGTTCTTCAAGGCACAGGTCTGCAATGAGAGATGGAGAAACCCAAGCACCAGACACTCAGTTCGATAACTGAAGAGGAGGTGGTGCTGTATGAAATACTGAGCCTTTCTATTTTTTGATAATAAAATGTGAGGCTGGATGAACACAGCAGGCCAAGCAGCATCTCAGGAACACAAAAGCTGACGTTTCGGGCCTAGACCCTTCATCAGAGAGGGGGATGGGGAGAGGGAACTGGAATAAATAGGGAGAGAGGGGGAGGCGGACCGAAGATGGAGAGTAAAGAAGATAGGTGGAGAGACTATAGGTGGGGAGGTAGGGAGGGGATAGGTCAGTCCAGGGAAGACGGACAGGTCAAGGAGGTGGGATGAGGTTAGTAGGTAGATGGGGGTGCAGCTTGGGGTGGGAGGAAGGGATGGGTGAGAGGAAGAACCGGTTAGGGAGGCAGAGACAGGTTGGACTGGTTTTGGGATGCAGTGGGTGGGGGGGAAGAGCTGGGCTGGTTGTGTGGTGCAGTGGGGGGAGGGGACGAACTGGGCTGGTTTAGGGATGCAGTAGGGGAAGGGGAGATTTTGAAACTGGTGAAGTCCACATTGATACCATATGGCTGCAGGGTTCCCAGGCGGAATATGAGTTGCTGTTCCTGCAACCTTCGGGTGGCATCATTGTGGCAGTGCAGGAGACCCATGATGGACATGTCATCTAGAGAATGGGAGGGGGAGTGGAAATGGTTTGCGACTGGGAGGTGCAGTTGTTTGTTGCGAACTGAAATCAACGTGGACTTCACCAGTTTCAAAATCTCCCCTTCCCCTACTGCATCCCTAAACCAGCCCAGTTCGTCCCCTCCCCCCACTGCACCACACAACCAGCCCAGCTCTTCCCCCCCACCCACTGCATCCCAAAACCAGTCCAACCTGTCTCTGCCTCCCTAACCGGTTCTTCCTCTCACCCATCCCTTCCTCCCACCCCAAGCCGCACCCCCAGCTACCTACTAACCTCATCCCACCTCCTTGACCTGTCCGTCTTCCCTGGACTGACCTATCTCCTCCCTACCTCCCCACCTATACTCTCTCCACCTATCTTCTTTACTCTCCATCTTCGGTCCGCCTCCCCCTCTCTCCCTATTTATTTCAGTTCCCTCTCCCCATCCCCCTCTCTGATGAAGGGTCTAGGCCCGAAACGTCAGCTTTTGTGCTCCTGAGATGCTGCTTGGCCTGCTGTGTTCATCCAGCCTCACATTTTATTATCTTGGAATTCTCCAGCATCTGCAGTTCCCATTATCTCTGATACCCTTTCTATTTTTTATTCATTCATGGATAATGGACTTCACTGGCTAGGCCAGCATCTATCACTCATCTCTAATCGTCTTTGCAAAGGTAGGCTGCTGCTTTTTATACCATTAAAGTCCTTGGGGTTTGGTATTATACCCACAATACTTTAAAGAAAGCAAGACCAAGACTTCGACTCAGTGACAATGAAGGAAAGCTTCCGAGTCTGGATGGTGTTGTATAGCTTGTAAGGGAACTCAGAGGTGGTAAGGCTTCCATGTACCTGCTGTGTTTTCCTTCGATGTGGCAAAGATTGTGGATTTGGAAAGTGCTTTTGAAGGATCTTCAGTAAGTCAATTCTGTGTACCTTGTAGATGTAATGCACTACTGCCACTATGCATTGGTTGTGGACAGCGTGAATGTTGACAGTGTTAAATGGAATGTCAGTCAAGCAGGATTGTTTCACCCTGGATTGTGCAAGCTTCTGGCACATTGTTGGAGCTGTACTTACCCAGGTTACTCCAGCGCAGTATTTCATCACATTTTAGAACCGTGCCATGTAGATCATAGAATCCCTACAGTGTGGAAACAGGTCCTTCGGCCCAACAAATCCACACCGAGCCTCAGAACATCTCACCCAAACCCATCCCCCTAACCCACCTAATCTACACATCCCTGAACAGTACTGGCAATTGAGCATAGCCAATCCACCTAGCCTGCACATCTTTGGACTGTGGGAAGAAACCAGATCACCCAGAGGAAACCCACGCAGACACGGGGAGAATGTGCAAACTCCACACAGCCAGTTGCCCAAGGGTGAATTGAACCAGGGTCCCTGGCACTGTGAGGCAGCAGTGATAACCACTGTGCCAACGTGCCACCCGTAGATGGTGGAAAGGCTTTGAGAAATCAGGACATGAGTTACTTGCCTAAGAATCCCCAGCCTCTAATATGCTCTTGAAAGCACAGTGTTTATATGGCTGTTCCAGTTCAGATCCAGGTTAATGCTAAACACTAAGGCATTGAAAGTGGAGTTTCTTCAATTGAAATGCTATTGAGCATCTCCCTTGTTGGAGGTGGTCATCGCCTGACACTTTGTGTGATGTGAATGTTACTTATTATTATACTATTGAAGTCTTGCTGCAAGTGGACATTATCTGCTTCAGTGTCTGAGGAGTTGTGAAAGGCGCTGAACAGTGTGCAGTCATCAGTAACATCCCCACTTCTGACCATATTAAGAACAGAATTGTTGAACCAGTTGAATATGGTTGGACTGGGGAAAATACCCAGAGGAACTGAAAGGTTTTCACAGTGTCCCTACCTCTGAATCAGAAGGCTTAGGCTAAAGTCCCACCTACCTCAGAAGTCTGCTGTTACTTGTCTGAACAGGTTGATTAAGTAACTACCCCAAGGAACTAAGAGTCTTATGGTGTAGCGACAGTGTCCCTATCTCTGAGACAAGAGAACCAGGTTCAAGTGCCACATTTTCCAGGGATGTGTAATAACATCATAACATCTCTACACGGGTTGATTAGAAAGTATCTGCCCTGAGGAATGCCTGAAGTGATGTCCTGGCCTTCAACAAATACCTTTGTGCATGATATGACTCTCCTGTAGCAGATGTGGTAAGAAGGGAATTCAGTTATAGTATTTTACAGTTAGGAAGTTTTGATTGGGAAGCTGGTATTCTTAAATAATCAATCGGAGTGAGGATAAAATATCCAAGAATGGTTCTGACACAAAGAATTTTTGGAGCAGGCTATGGCTTTGGGGTAGGTGGAAAACAATTGCCTCTTTTAAGGGAAAATTTGTTAAGTATTTATATCAATGGGGAGTGTGCGGCAATGGAATTTGTTGTGGATTATGCTCACAACAGTACTGGAAATACAGGATAACAAAGTGTGGAGCTGGATGAACACAGCAGGTCAAGCAGCATCTTAGGAGCACAAAAGCTGACGTTTCGGGCCTAGACCCCTCATCAGAGAGGTGGATGGGGAGAGGGTTCTGAAATAAATAGGGAGAGAGGGGGAGGTGGATCAAAGATGGATAGAGGAGAAAATAGGTGGAGAGGAGAGTATAGGTGGGGGCGTAGGGAGGGGATAGGTCAGTCTGGAGAGGATGGACAGGTCAAGGGGGCGGGATGAGGTTAGTAGGTAAGAAATGGAGCTGTGGCTTGAGGTAGGAGGAGGGGATAGGTGAGAGGAAGAACAGGTTAGGGATTCGGGGATGAGCTGGGCTGGTTTTGGAATTCAGTGGGGGGAGGGGAGATTTTGAAGCTTGTGAAATCCACATTGATACCATTGGGCTGCAGGGTTCCCAAGCGGAATATGAGTTGCTGTTCCTGCAACCTTCGGATGGCATCATTGTGGCACTGCAGGAGGCCCAGGATGGACATGTCGTCTAAGGAATGGGAGGCGGAGATGAAATGGCTCGCAACTGGGAGGTGCAGTTTTTTATAGCGAACTGAGCATAGGTGTTCTGCAAAGTGGTCCCCAAGCCTCCACTTGGTTTCCCCAATGTAGAGGAAGCCACAACAGTTACAGCGGATGCAGAATACCATATTGGATACACAGCCTTGTTCTGTGCTGTATGCATTTTGATCCAAGGTTTTATCCATAGGTCACCATTACAGCATGCATGCAAGGAAGTGAAGACTTGAAGGCTTGAAGTCAAAGCTGTCACTAACTCTTCTTCTACTTACTGAACTGTATCTGTTAATGTCCTTGTAGCATATTGTACAATCTTGCATCTGGATGTCTAATGATCAGAACCCTTGAAGAGTATTTCTTACATTCACTCTTTGGTTGATTTTCAAGGGCGATCAGTACTGGTTGTTGAGAATGGCTCAGATGTCAGCTGTTAATCTCTGGTGTCATTTGGTGTGACTAAGACCATGGTGATCATATAATTTAAAACAGCACTGTATAAAATCCAGCATTAACATATATTAGGCCATATGACCATAAGACATAGGAGTGGAAGTAAGGCCATTCGGCCCATCAAGTCCACTCCGCCATTTAAATCATGGCTGATGGGCATTTCAACTCCACTTCCCTGCACTCTCCCCATAGCCCTTGATTCCTTCTGAGATCAAGAATCTGTCGATCTCTGCCTTGAAGGCATCCAACGTCCCGGCCTCCACTGCACTCCGTGGCAATGAATTCCACAAGCCCACCACTCTCTAGCTGAAGAAATGTCGTCTCATTTCAGTTTTAAATTTATCCCCTCTAATTTTAAGGATGTGCCCATTGGTCCTAGTCTCCCCGCCTAACGGAAACAACTTCCTAGCGTCCACCCCTTCTAAACCATACATTATCTTGTAAGTTTCTATTAGATCTCCCCTCAACCTTCTAAACTCTAATGAGTGCAATCCCAGGATCCTCAGCCGTTCATCATACGTTAAACCTACCATTCCAGGGATCATCCGTGTGAATCTCTGCTGGCCACACTCCAGGGCTAGTATGTCCTTCTTGAGGTGTGGGGCCCATAATTGGACAGTGTATTCTAAATGGAACCTAACTAGAGCGTTATAAAATCTCAGAAGCACATCACTGCTTTTATATTCCAACCCTCTTGAGATAAATGACAACATGACATTCGCTTTCTTAATCACGGACTCTACCTGCAAGTTAACCTTTACAGAATCCTGGACCAACACTCCCAGATCCCTTTGTACTTCTGCTTTGCAAATTTTCTCACCATTTAGAAAATAGTCCATGCCTGTATTCTTTTTTCCAAAGTGCAAAACCTCACATTTACTCACATTGAATTTCATCAGCCATTTCCTGGACCACTCTCCTAAACTATCTAAATCTTTCTGCAGCTTCCCCACCTCTTCACTACTACCTGCCTGTCCACCTATCTTTGTATCATCGGCAAACTTCACCAGAATGCCCCCAGTCCCTTCATCCAGATCATTTATATATAAGTGAATAGGTGTGGCTCCAACACTGAACCCTGCGGGACACCACTTGTCACCGGTTGCCATTCCGAAAAAGAGCCTTCTATCCCAACTCTCTGCCTTCTGTCAGGCAGCCAATGATCACATTGTGTGTTGCCTATAAATCATCCTCGTCTGCAAGGGACCACCAGTGATAATGATAATGATGTCCCATGGTTTCCTCTGAGAATAGATGTCTCTGTGTTCTCAGTCATCTGGTATACAAGGGATATTTGGCTCTCTCTGCAGGTATAGAAGTACAGAGACCAACAGCTAAACTGGAGCACAATTTGTGCAATCTGATTTTCCAGGAATCCTCTGGTGAGGTAACTGTGACTGCCGGCTGCAACAACTTCTGCTGAAGCTTCCTGTCTTGGGCTACCAGAGGAATTGTTTTAACACCATGTAGAGCTAGAGGAACACAACACGTCAGGTTCCTCCAGCTCCACACTGTGTTATCTCTGAGTCTAGCATCGGCCGCTCTTATTATCTTAGAGGAATTGTTTTCCCTTGTTCTTAACAGGACCAATATTAGCTCCAGAGAAGGTTCCAAGAATCTTAGCATTTAATCACAGCATTGAGCCCTAATTCTGCTTCTCCTTTTGTGTGACTCTTTCTCACACATTGTTCTGCAATTCTAGCTGTGCTGGAACAGCTTGGCTCAGGGTGGGCAATTTCTGAAAATCAAGTCATCCGTACTATTGTTAGAATATTGTCAGAGCCCATAGCCTCCAATTATTTCTTGAAATCACATGGAGTGAATCAAATTGGCTGAATTCAGGCATCTGTGATGAGGAGACCTTTGCAGGAGGCCAAGATGGATCGACCACTTGCCAACTATGGCTGAATATTGGTGCAAATGCTTTAGCCTTACCTTTTGCACTGATGTGCTGGGCTCCCCTCATCACTGAGGATGGAACCATCTGTGGAGCCTTATTTTTCAGTGAACTGCTTAATTCTCCGCCCCTATCCATGACTGGATGTGGTAGGATGGCAAAGCTTAAATCTGATCCTTTGGCTGTGGAATCATTAAGCTTTGTCTATAATTCACTGCTTATGCTGTTCAGCCTGCAAATAGTCCTGTTTGGTAGCTTTACTAGGGTGACACCTCATTTTTAGGTATGCTTGGTGCTGCTCCTAGCATGACCCCATGTGCCCTTCATTGAACAAGGGTTGATCCCCTCGTTTTACGGTAGTGGTTGAGTGGGGGAATATGCTGGTGCCATGAGGTTACAGATTGCGCTGGAGTACAGTTCTGCTGCTGTTGATGTTAATGTCAACGCCTCATGAATGCCCAGTCTTGAGTTGCTAGCTCTGTTTGGAGTCTGTCCCATTTATGTCCCATGATGATGGTAGTGCCAAGCCACTCTTGATGGTGGACACTGAAATTCCCCGCTCAGAGTACATTTTGCATCCTCGCCATCCTCAGTGCTTTCTCCTTCTGTTCATGGAGACTTGGGGCAATGTTGAAAACTCCTAGGCAGCTCCCTACTGACACTGGGCACCCATCTTTACTGGTCCTGGACTACTGGTGGGATGGACTAGCTATGGGATGATGAGGGTGGTGCCTGGGACATTGTCTGTAAGATTTGATTACATATGTATGGTGACTACGTTAGATTTTTGCTTGCCTAATCTGGGAGACATCTCTCCCATATTTGGCACCAGCCTCCAGGTGTTAGTAAGGCTGACTTTATATGGATGACAGGACTGTTTCTTTCATTGTCATTTCTGGTGCCTAGTTTGATACCAGGTTATCCATCTGGTTTCATTCCTTTTTTGTGACTTTCTAGCAATTGCTACAACTTGGCTTGCTAGGCCATTTCAGAGGGAAGTTAAGAATAAATCACATTGCAGTGGGTCTGGAGTTACATCTAGGGCAGATCAGGTAAGGATGGCAGTTTCCGTTCCTAAAACACGACAATGAACCATAGAATCCTAGAATGTTCTCTGTGCAAAAAGAGGCCATTCAGCCCAAGGACTCCACACCGACCCTCTGAAGAGCATCCCACACAAACCCATCTTGCCACCCCATTTCCACAACTCCACATGGGGTTTTCACCATGGGGTTTAACCCATCTAACTTGCACCTCCCAAGACATTAAGGGGTAGTTTTTTTTAGCACAGCCAATCCACCTAACCAGCACATCCTTGGATTGTGGGAGGAAGCTGGGGCACTCGAAGGAAACCCACACAGGCACAGGGAGAACATGCAAATCCCACACAGACAGTCAACCGAGGCTGGAATCCGACGTGGGTCCTTTGCACTGTGTGGCCATGATGAGTACTTTCACTGTCCTGTATCACAGAGAGCTGGCCACCCTAAGTCCAGGCTGCCTCAGGTCTTCATTAAAACTCACAACAGGTATGGTTGGATCCTTGAGAACAAAGGATAGTCTTTGAAGAGATGAATATTCAGCCCTCTACAGGATCTCCAGACAGAGTTTGTGAATTAATAAAATCAAAGACATGTGTTCAGTAGTGCACCCCTTAAGCAGGCCATCCAGCTTCTGACAGTACAATCTGGTGCCTGAACTGATCTGTGGTCATCCCAACTGTTCTGCAAAGATCTCAGTTACTCTAGTGCCCTGCTCTGCAGTCCATAACAGGTACACTGGGGCAGGAGTAGGGCTTTCAGCCTGTTGAACCGCACCTTGATGAAGGTGAGAGCATGTATGGTAATAGTCCATCTGGGGAGGAATAGGAACAGGAAGTAAGAAAGAAGAAAGAATTAGAGTTGGAGGAAGAATGATAGAATTGTTACAGTGCAAGGACACTGCTTGGCCCATTGTCTCTGCACTGGCTCTCCAAATGAGCATTCTGTCTTAGCGGTATTCACCTGCCTTTGCCCATCCCCTCGCACATTATTGCCCTTAAATAATCATCTCCTGCCCTCTTGAATATCCTAATTGAACTCACTTCCACCACATTTTCAGTCAGTGCATTCTAGATTTTCACAAAAAAAATTCTCATATCACATTTTCTACATTTAAAATTCGCTTTAAATCTGCTGCCTATCAATTTTGCAAATAGGAACAGTTTCTCTCAGTCTACTCTATCCAAACCTCTAATGATTTTGAAAACATCTATCAGATCTCTTCTTAGCCTTTTTCTCTCCAAGAGAAGTCCCAACCTCTCCAATGTATCCTCAGAAGTGAAGTTTTTCTTTACCTACTCTTGTAAACCTCATCCAATGCATTCACATCCTTCCTACACTGTGGTGCCCAGAATGGTACACAGAGCTCCAGCTGAGGTCTAACAAGTGTCTTGTGCAAGTTCAGTGTACCTCCTTGCCATTGTAATCTATGCCCCTTTTTTAAAAAACCCAGGATAATGTCTACTTTATTAATTGCTTTCTCCAACTGTCCCTTTATTTTATACTGTCTCCACATTTCTCCACATTGGACCCCATAATTCCTTTTGAATTTCTACACAGTTCCCCTTACGTTGACAATGCTTCCAGGTTGTGTACTATATACAAGCTTTGAAATTGTCACCTGCACATCAAAATATAGTTCATTAGTTTGTATCAGGAAAAGCAGGGTCTCAGTACTGACTCCTGCGGAACTCCAGCCCAATGAATATCCATTGACCATTACTGTTTCCTATTGTTCCACCATGTTACTACTTTTCTTTTTATTCCATAAGCTACAATTTTCCTCAAAGTCTCTTATGTGGCACTGCATCGAAGGATTTTTGAAATCTCATGTACATATCAACAGCATTACTCTTTTCAATCATTTCTGTTAACCCTTCAGCAAATCTCATCAAATTAATCAAATATGACTTCCTTATGGAAATCCATGACAGCTCACCCAAAAGAACCCACCATTTTCCATGAATAATTCTATCCTGAATAATTGTTTCTAGAACAGTTTTCACCACTGAAGTTAAACTCGCTGGACTGTAATTGCTGCGCTTATCCTTAAAACCTTTTCCAAATGAGAACAAGATCATACTGGGCAGAGAAGTACCCTGCTGCATAACATGGTGCCCTCCTTCTATCACCTTCTACAAGGAAGATCTCCCAGCTTAATACCTTAGCATCAGCACAGTGACGGCCACCATAAGGACCCTGAATGAGAAAACTTCAGTTCTCACTTCCCACCTCCTTAAAGAAAATTCAGCCTATAGTCTGTCTTTTAATTCCCATCAGCATTGGGACTCTGAGGTACAAAATTACCATTCAAGCCTCGGAGAATTGCTACGCCATTCAATATGATCATAGAAAATTCATCACAAATTCAATATTCAACATGATGCTCAGTACGAGTGATGTACCACAAGGATCTGTTCTGGGTCCTCTTCTATTTGTGATTTTTGTAAATGATTTGGATGAAGGAGTGGAAGGGTGGATTCGTAAGCTCGTGGGCAATACGAAGGTGAGTCAAGTTGTGGATAGTGCGGAGAGCTGTTCTCGGTTACAAAGGGACATTTAATCCTGAAAAATGTGAGGTGATTCATTTTGGAAGGACAAACTTGAAAACAGAATACAGGGTCAACATAAGATTCTTGGCGGCGTGGAGGACCACAGAGATCTTGGGGTTCATGTCCACAGTTCCCTGAAAGCTGCCACCCAGGTGCATAGAGTTGTCAAGAAGGCGAATGGTGCATTAGCTTTCATTAATAGAGGGATTGAGTTCAGGGGCCATGAAATTATGGTCTAGCTATACAAAATCCTGGTTCGGTCACATCTAGAGTGTTGTATTCAGTTCTGGTCACCTCATAACAGGAAAGATGTGGAAGCTTTCGAAAAGGTGCAGAGAAGATTTACCAGGGTGTTGACTGGAATGGAGGGAATGTCTTACGAGGACAGGTTGAAAGACCCAGGGTTTTTCTCTTTAGAATGACGAAGGATGAGAGGTGGCTTGATAGAGGTGTACAAAATGATCAGAGGTGTGGATAGAATGGACACCCAGAGACTTTTTCCTCGGGTGGAGGTAGATATTACAAGGGGGCATAGTGTTAAAGTGAGTGGAGATAGATATAGGGGAGACATCAGAGGTAGGCTCTTTACTCTGAGTGGAGTGGAGTCAACCTCATTAGGGGCATTTAAGCAGCTCTTAGATAGGCATATGGATGATAGTATAAGGTAGGGGTGGAGATTAAATAGACCTTAGGATGAGGGTAAAAGTTTGGCACAACATCGTGGACCGTAGGGCCTGTGATAGGGTTAAGGTTATGTCTATAGCACCTTTATTTAAACAATTTTAATATTTCACAGTGATTCATTTCATTAGTAATAAAACTGGAAGATGACATTGAAACATTTAGCTCCAAAATGGCAGCAGAGCAGGGCTCCTGAGCCAGAACTCATCCACTCTGTTTTTCTTTCTTTTCTCGCTTCTGTCTTTTGTTTTAGTTTTTCTTTTCTCTACATGCCTTCTGGAGGGAGCTCTGTCATGGAGACAGTGGCAGCAACTCTGACAGTCAGCTGCATTGCATCTTCTTTGAGGTCCAGAGTGAGACACTGGTGGGCATGCAGGAGCAGGCAGCCCGAGGCGGCCGGCAGCGAGAGCAAGAGCAAGCAACCCAGTGTGGCCAGTGGCCAGAGCCACAGCAGGCAGCTCGGGGCGGCCAGTGGCAACAACAGGAACAGGCAGCACAGGGTGGCCACATGAGAGTGGGAACAGGCAGCCCAAGACAGCAGCAGAAGCAGAAACAAACTTCCTCTGGCGGCAGCAGTGTCAGGAATAGGCTTCAAGGTGACTAGAGGAGGCATCCCAGGTTGACAGTGAGGGCCAGGGTTAAACCTGATGCAGGGGCGGTCAAGCCCTTGAGAGGCATGTGAGCCCAGGATGGCCAGATGCTATGGATTGGGTGTTGAACTGTTATAACAAGGTGTAGAGCTGGATAAATACAGCAGGCCAAGCAGCATCATAAGATCAGGAAAGCTGATGTTTCGGGCCTGGACCCTTCTTACTGTTTTTCCACTTTTTAGTAATAAGGGCTGTAATGTTTAACTTTTTAACTTTGTTTTCCTTATTTTTGTTCTTTGTACCTGAGATTCTGTATCTAGATACCTTTATACCCAAGATTAGTGGTGACATGTAAACTTTCCACTGTACTCATGTGGGTACATGTGATAATAAACCCAATTCAATTCAATTCATGAATAATTTAATCAATTGCAACTCTTGGACGTTAACACTCACCTGCCCTTAGCAACATCACAATACACAATGATGATCTGATCCTTCTGGAGGTGTGACCGTTTGCTGCACAGAGTCTGGCATTGTTAAAGGGACCACCGCTATTCAGTGAACAGCTCTTAGATACCGAATTGGAATCCCAGCATCTTCACCCCCACCCCCCGCCATAAGTGCGCCTTCCCCTTTAAATGTTCCTTTTCGAGATTACCATTAAGTTGGGCGGGTACCGCGCGGGCGCACGCGCATACTCAGTACCGCTGGATCGGCGCGCGCTGTTTTGAAAGTTATTCGGTTTGGTTATCGCTGTCGCTGCTGACGGGCTTCTGTGCGTTTTATTTGGTTAGTGTGAAAGAATGGCTCAACATTTCGGGCGGCTGAAAGTGGGGCTGATCGTAAAAATTCAGCGCAGCAATGGTAAGGAATTCTTCACTTTTCAGGCGATGTGAGTATTACGCGTGCTAAAACTAAATAAGCTGAACTCTTCCGTTTTAAAGAGGAGTGGGCTTGGACTCTTTTTTTTTCCCCATGTTCGAGTCATGGTGCCCAAAGAGTGTTTTATCACCGTTTTTCGTTTGCACTAGATTAGTTGGGGGGGTGGTTTAAAATAATCGAAACGAACAAAAAACGGTGTATAGGATGCGGCAGCGCACATGCGCATTGGTGCGGTGGGTTTTTTGAACTAACCCGCCGTGGGGACGTCACCGAGCTCAGTTCGCCTGTGTCTGGCTGCCTGGCGCTGATTGGTTGCCCCCGGCATAGTGACGTAGGTACCGACACGCGATTGGGCAGTGATTGCTTATTGATCATATTAACAGTTTGAATGGGTTGCGTGGGTCACCGGGGATACTGTAATAATTGTGAGACGATCTGCAGATTCTTCAACTTTGCACACTAATTACTTCACGTTTGCATTGATTTTAAAGTACACTAGCCTTCTAAATCTCGAAATAAAATCGAAATGCTTAACGAGCCAACTTCTATGTCACAGATAATGGGAACTGCAGATGCTGGAGATTCCAAGATAATAAAATGTGAGGCTGGATGAACACAGCAGGCCAAGCAGCATCTCAGGAGCACAAAAGCTTTTTTTTTATCAGAGAGGGGGATGGGGGGAGGGAACTGGAATAAATAGGGAGAGAGGGGGAGGCGGACCGAAGATGGAGAGTAAAGAAGATAGGTGGAGAGGGTGTAGGTGGGGAGGTAGGGAGGGGATAGGTCAGTCCAGGGAAGACGGACAGGTCAAGGAGGTGGGATGAGGTTAGTAGGTAGCTGGGGGTGCGGCTTGGGGTGGGAGGAAGGGATGGGTGAGAGGAAGAACCGGTTAGGGAGGCAGAGACAGGTTGGACTGGTTTTGGGATGCAGTGGGTGGGGGGGAAGGGCTGGGCTGGTTGTGTGGTGCAGTGGGGGGAGGGGATGAACTGGGCTGGTTTGCTCCTGAGATGCTGCTTGGCCTGCTGTGTTCATCCAGCCTCACATTCTATGTCACAGTAGTGATTGCGCAAATTGTTTGCAAAACGTTTTCGGACGTGTGGATGTGAACAGCGCAATGTCATTTTCGGTCTGAAAATTGCCAATTTGACTTGCGACTACTATAACTGTTTGCTTTTTTTGCGGATAGTTCTTTACAGCTCGTGATAATTTAAGGTTTATTTTTAAAGGAGCAGTTTGGCCCTTAATTCACAACTGCGTAAAACGCTTGCTTTGATTTAACACTTACTGGGGGAGGGGGTAAATCTCAGAAGTATTACGGAGCTAAGCGCGCCTGCGTCAGCCTGAATCGAACCTCATCGACTCCTGCCAATAGTCTAGTTCCCACCAACCACCCATTCCCTTATAAGATAACAAAGTGTGGAGCTGGATGAACACAGCAGGCTAAGCAGCATCTCAGGAGCACAAAAGCTGACGTTTCGGGCCTAGACCTTTCATCCTCTCTGAAGGGTCTAGGCCTGAAACGTCAGTTTTTGTGCTCCTGAGATGCTGCTTGGCTTGCTGTGTTCATCCAGCTCCACACTTTGTTATCTTGGATTCTCAGCATCTGCAGTTCCCATTATCACCCATTCCCCTAGACACTCTCTGTCCAAATAATAATTATTCAATGCACTCTTTAAAAAAATATTCAATTGAACATGCCTCCACCACACATCCTGGCAGTACATTTATACCCTAACTACTAGCTGAGTGAAGAAGTTTCTTTACATATCAAGCTTGCTTCTTTTGCATGTCGTTTTAAATCTATGATCTCCTGTTCTTTTTCATTTTGTGTCGTAACAGCTTCTCCCTATTTACAGTTGTTCACGTTATACCTTAACAGCCAGGAAGAAGAACTGCGGGCATTGTTGCAAGTTTGCAGGTGGCTCCAAGGTAATGGTGAGGCAGTTGGTGTTGAGGATGCAGGGAGTTGCAGAAGGATTTGGTTTTGCCAGGAGACAGGGCAAAGAAGTGATAGATGGAATAAATATTGCAAACTTTTGGGAGGAAGAATTAAGGTGACTTCTAAATGGGGAACTGCTTTGGAAATCTGAAGCTGAAAGAGAGTTAGGGGTCCTAGTTCTCTTAAGGCTAACATGCAGGTGCAGTTGGCAGTTCAAAAAGAAAGTGCAATGTGATTATTCATTTTGAGAGGGCTAGAATATGAGAGCAGGGATGTACTTCTAAGTCTGTATAAGGCTCTGGTCAGATGTCATTTGGAATATTGTGGGCAATTTTGGGTCCCATGTTAAGGAACAATGTGCTACTGTTGGTGGGGAATCCAGAGGATGTTCACAATGGTCCTAGGACTGAAGGGCTTGTCATGTGGAAGAGTGGAGTTTAGAGACATGGAATGGATCTCGTTGAAACTTGCAGAACACTGAGGCCTAGATGGGATTGGATGTGAAGATGATCTTTCCATGTTAGGAAAGATCGCAGCCTCAGTGAATGGGCAACCCATCAGAATTGAGAGGAATTTCTTCAGCCAGAGGATGGTGAATCTTTGGAACTCATTGCCACAGAAGGCTCTGGAGGCCAAGTCATTGAGTGGCTTTAGAGACAGACACGTTCATGCCTTAACAGGATCAATAGTGGTGAAGGCAGGGGAATGGGGTTAAGAAACGCACGAGTCATGATCAAATGATGGAGCAGACTCAATAGATTGGCCTATTTCTGCTCCAGCTTGTTCATGATTTTGAAAATCTCTGCTAAATCCTTCCCTCTTCCTCTTCTCTCTCTTTCCCACCCCCTAGCCGTTTCTGCGAGGACAGTCCCAATTTCATCAACCCACAACTGAAGTTTCTCATTCTGGGAACTAACCTTAAATCACCATTGCACTTAGAGTCATAGAGATGTACAGCACAGAAACAGTCCCTTTGGTCCAATCTGTCAGCATTGACCAGGTATTCTACATTAACCTAATCATGTTTGCCAGCATTTGACCCTCTTAAACCCTTGCTGTTCATATACCCATCCAGATGCCTTTTAAATGTTGTAATTGTACCAACCTCCTCCCTGGCAGCTCATTCCATACTTGGACCACCCTTTGCATGAAAATGTTGCCCCTTGGGTCCCTTTTAAATCTTTTCCCTCCCCTCTTACCTTAAATTTATGCTTTCTAGTTTTGGACTCTCCTACCCTGGGGAAAAGGCCTTGACTATTTACCCTACCCATGCCACTCATGACTTAAAAGCTTCTATAAGGTCACCCTCATCCTCTAACACTCCAGGGAAAATAGCCCCCATCTCTTCAACCTCTCCCTATAGCTCAAATGCTCAAACCCTCCAACCCTGGCAGCATCCTTGTACATTTCTTTGAACCCTTTCAAAGTTTCTCAATCTTTCCTATAGCAGGGAGACTGGAATTGAATGCAGTATTCCAAAAGTGGCCGAACCTATATTCGGACCAACTGCAACATGACTTCCCAACTCCTAAATTTAATGCACTGACCTAAAAGTCAAGTGTGCCAAATACTGCCTTTCCTACCCTGCCTACCTGTGACTCCACTTTCAAATATCAATGACCTGCACCCCAAGGTCTCTTTGTTCGGCAGCTCTGTGTAAACTACTGCCCTACCAAAATGCAGTGCCTCACATTTATGTAAATTATACTCCATTTGCCATTCCTCTGCCCATCTGCTCATGGTCACTGCCAAAAAAGTGGCATCCCCAATGATGTGCAGTATTCTAGCTGAAGTTGTTCGTGTGTTATACAAGTTCAATATCGTCTCCTCACTATATGCACCTACTAATAAAGCCAAGGACACTATGCTTTATTAGCTTTCTCCACTTGTCCTGCCAGCTTCAATGATGTGTGCACATTCAATAACATTATGGCCAATCTGATTTTTAACCTCAACTCAGATTCCTGCATTCCTCTGACTCTTTCATCTTTTTAGTTATCTGCCTTTATTTAAAGATTCTGCATCCACTGCCTTTGAGAATTCTGAAGACACCCAACCATCTGAGTGAAATGTATTTTCCTCATTTCTGTCTTGAATAGGTGACCCCTTTTTTGCTTAAACAATGAAGATTGTGAGCAAGAACATAATAATTGTGTGATGGTGTTGAATTCTAGCAACCGGTAGTTAGACAACCAAATGTCACAGTGCATTAGAGAACAATGCATACTTCTCCCAGTCGGCATAAGGTCACCAGACCAGGATGAGTTGTCAAACTTAAAAAGCATGTGTTGGACATTGAAGAATTAGTCTTGTTACCTCTTCAATTGCTTATTTAATTATTGAATTGATGACACATTTGTATAAATATATTTGGGTTTTTGTTAGAAAACTGGAATATTGCGATCAGTACATGCTCTAACTCATAGAATATGGCTTTCCCAGGCATGAGTTTTTATTGCCCTTGATCAGCTTTGAGACAAGTTCCTGATATCATCTCTGTACCATAACTTGTCTCCTGACAATGTGAAGACTCCTTTTGCTGTCTTGCATGGGATCACTTGAAGCATTGCATACTACACTAAGCATGTCCCACTGTTATAACCTATTAACTTATTTTTAGACCAGACATGATACATAGCTAATTGTAATAAAGACTGAATTCTTCAATACCACAATATCCATGCCTAGCTTATGTCACAAATGATCTTGCTGTCGTTCCCTCCATCCCCATCTTCATATTGACTTCCACGTAGAGACAGTACTGTCCTATGTCAGGCAAGGTTGGTGGGAGCAATGCCAGGCAACTTAAAATTAAGGTGTAAATCTCAAAAGGTGACTGTTTGGCCATATGGTTGCTAAGTAGTATGCAATGTAGTTTAATTCATTCCAAAATAGCTGAAAGCATTGCTTTGGTCCCAACAAAATCCCTGCAGTTAATGAAGGCTGATTATCTTTAACTAGCTGTAATATCACAGTACAGTTAAAACAGTTATCTACCCAACAATGTGAAGAATTGACTAGATCTGTTATGATATACAAAGGCCAAATCCACTTGGGATCAGTTAATGCATCATCCATCTTTTATTGATCATTATTTTGTAATGGTAAATGTCATGATAGCTTGCTGACTTTGATTTGGCAGACATCAATATGTTCTTCATCCAAATGCTGATTGAAAAATCACAGGTGATACTTTTATAGCCATTGACATCAAGACAACTTTTTGACTGAACACTGTTCCTAGAACATCAGCCCTAGAAAGACTGATTTCCATAGAACTCTGGTGAGATGGCTCAGGGAGTTGAAGTTTCAAGTTAAGCCTATCCCAAAGGAAGATGATTGGCCAATTATTATTGCAAGAGTTTATTAGAATAATTAAGTCATCCTGCTCAGACATGACTTGCCTCTGGAGTAAGTGCCATTTGATCTCTGACCTCCAGGCCCATAATAAATAGGGATGCTACCACTGTCCTGCAACAGACCTAAATTCCTCAGAATTGACTGGAAATATCTATCTGTACAAGGATGTTATTAGACCTCTCTAGAGCAGGTAAAACTTAAACCCTGGTTCTCTGGCTCAGGGATGGGGTGCTATCTCTCTGCCGTAAGAGACTCGTAGATGAATGCAGATATGTTTTCTGTATCAACCTGTTCAGAGATATTATTACATACCTCTGGGGTCGGTGGGGCTTGAACTCAAGACTTCCAGCTCCAGCAGGGACTGCACCACAGCATTTAGGTTCCTCGGCACTTATTTTAAACAACCTGTTCAGCTATGTAATGAAGCAACCAGAGCAAGTGTGACTTGAACCTAGACCTCCTCGCTTGGAGATTTTAAATGGCCCAGCTCTAAACTATCTCTTTTCAGTATTGGATCTGAAACTGAAATCATAGTACGCTTTCTTTCATAACTATTGCCAGGTTTTTCTGCAAGATATTGGAAAATACAAACTGCCTTGCTGTTACATTTAAAGTAATCTTCTAGAGATTGACATAATGGATTCATTTTTTTAAAAACATTGTAGTGTGGATTTCATTAAATTCCAACCACTGATTGCTACACCCCATTAGCTGTTCTAGTTTTAGAGAGTTAATTTGCTGACACCCTAAAACTACTAGTACTTTTGCATTTATTTTGGGGATTTTAACTACAAATGGTAGTAAAGTTGTTTTACGATGTCACAATAGCTTCCTTGTAATGATGTGAAGATTATGTAGCTTGTGTTGTCAGTCTGCACCTGTCATCCATCATTTTGTAATGCAAGCTTGAACTTTTTTCATTTTCTTAATAGCTAAAATCTTTGTGAAACCTTGGTAAGTGGCTGTCTAGAATGAGTGGGAATACTAATAAAATTTGTGACTATTTGTCTGTGTGCAAAGCTATTCTAATATTCATTCCAGAGCTAATTTATTAAGGCATAATTTACAATTTCCAATCTGAGTGAATTGAGTTGTTGAAGCGAAGCTTTCCAATTTAGTTTACATGTATTGAACATGTATGTTGATCTGAGTTGTAGTGTTAACCAGACAATGTTGGAATTGATTGTCAGCCTTCTGCATTTGCAGTCTAAATGAAAACACGACTTGAAATGTGATTTAATTTTTTTCTCCCCCCCCCCTGCTTGTAAAACAGTTCCACTATCTTCCAAGTGGAATTGTTTTTATTTGACTGGACCTCAGAATGGCGTGGAATTGAATTGTTTGCATTCTTGCTTATAAAGAAATATTTTAATGTACCATTCCTAATCAATGGTGTGCATAGTACTAGAAAATGGTACCAATTAACCACTATATAGAAAATAAAGGTGCCTAAAGTTTTAAGTTTCAAATCTTCAATTGCTTTGCAAGCCTGTAAAGAATTTTCGTTGAGGATGTCTTGAGTGGTAGTGACTTCAAGGGCAGAATGGCCTTTTTAGTACTGAGATTCTGTGAGCATATTATTCCTAATGTTCTGAATATGCTGTTTGTGGTAGAGGATTATGCACAGAAAATCCAGCTCTTGCAATAAAAGTGTGACCATGATATGGCACTTGGACACTCCTTAGTGTAGGCTGTTGATAAACTTTTGCTTATTTTTGATGTAAGGTTGTAACTGAAATTTGAAGTGATTTAACTCAGTACAACAAGCTTTGTTTTAACCAGCACCTTATGACTGGCAATCCCAATAAACTGGCAAAAAATACATACCTTAAACATTGAAGTTTACTGTATTATTTTGTCCAATTATTATAGCTTTCTAACTTATTTAACTTGGTGAAAGTATGCTTGCTAAATTAAATGGCCACACACAATATCAACAGTTGATTCAATTTCTCCTCAAATGTTACGAAAAACACTGAGCAGTCAGTTGAGGGTTTGTTAGAATGCTCTCTGCTGGTAAGTTTTTTTTTGTTTTGAAGCAAAGTTGTATTTGTTATTTAAATGATTTATGCTGTGAATGTATAACGGTGATGTGTATGTCCTTTGCACTGCATTTCTATTCCGTTTGTGTGTTTTTATTTTGTGTTGATTATGTGGACCTTTTGATCTTCAAATATTGAATTAACTGGCACAATCCTAATCCCTGTTGGTACCAGTTAATAAAATTTGCTGCATTTACATTGAATTAACTGAAAATATTGTCATGTGATATTGGAATCCTAATATTTGGAACAGATTTGTTACAGATGGTGACTGAACTGCAGCTTCTTGTAACCCACAAATTCGAGGGGAATATCTTTTTCGTCACTTATAAATTATAATGCCACAATTCATAAGTGAATAAGAAAAGAAGCTTGCCCATTATGTATAAACTTTAATTTTGCATGAGGTCTGATATTACTTGACATCCACTGACATCACTTAGGTAACAAATCAGCTAACTGTATCAATTTTCTTTCTCAAAAGTGAGAGTGCTGTAGAAATTAGGAATTTTTTTTGCATTTCTGTAATAAGTGCTGTTGAATTCTTGTCGATAGTTGTACGTAGTCCAGCCATGCATTTGGATAAGTTTGTTTGTTATTGGATGTATATTTTTTTTTAGAACTACAAGCTTAAAGTATATTACATTTTAGTTATCCATACCTTCAAATCTTTGTATAACGTAGGCTTTGGGGATAAATCTGTATATAGGAAGTGTTGCCTGGAGTAGGGGAGAGGTAGATAGCTATTTTGTTTACATTGTAGCTCATTTTCAATTTATTAGCTCAGTTTCTCTTTTTTATAGGGATGATACAAGATGCAAGTATAACTGAATTGTTTACAGATAAGTCCTGTGTAAGAGCTGAGTGGCTAGAGGACACCGTAAGTAAGGCCAAAGAGGTAAGGATGTCTTCTATAAATGCAAGCTTTGAATTGTATCCTAGTTCAAAGGAGACTCTGGTCTAGATGAATATTTCATTATAAATAGCTAGACTCTTGCTGTTTTAAACTGAAACTAAACTATTATGATGCAAGTTGTCCATCACTGACTTTATTTTACATGTAAACTTATGAAAATCATATTGGTATTTAAAGTCTGATAATGAAACAGTCTATCATTTTCCCTCAAGAATACTTCCTTCCAAGTATGTCAGGCTGGCTTCTGATTTGCCTGCCTAACACTCTCTCACAATCAAAAATCTCAAGTAATTATATTGTTTGGTATTTGAATTTAAAATCACTTAAACTAAAGTGGATGTGCTGTGCAATTTTCAATTGAAGTGTGCCTTGATAACAAAAAGAATGTGAACCACTGGGCTGTATTTTGCTAATTGCTAGTTGAAAAGCTACAAATTTACAAGAGTTTGGTATTATTGTTTCTACTTCCAAGAGATCCTATAGTATTTGTGGGAGTGACAGTTTAGTATCATGTTATGGACGGTACTAAATGGGGTTGAGGTGCACCAAGTTCCCCTAGCATGGAATTCTTGCAGCCAATAAATAAGGGAAATTTTAAACCGTAAGACATGGGAGTGGAAGTAAGGCCGTTTGGCCCATTGAGCCCACTCCACCATTTAACCATGGCTGATGGGCAATTTCAACTCCATTTCCCTGCACTCTCCCCATAGCCCTTGATTCCTTGTGAGATCAAGAATTTATCAATCTCCGCCTTGAAGACATTTAATGTCCCAGTCTCCACTGTGCTCCGTGGCAATGAATTCCACAGGCCCACCACTCTAGCTGAAGAAATGTGTCCTCATTTTCTGCTTTAAATTTACCCCCTCTAATTCTAAGGCTGTGCCCATGGGTTCTAGTCTCCCTGCCTAACGGAAACAACTTCTCAGTGTCCACCCTTTCTAAGCCATGCATTATCTTCTAAGTTTCTATTAGATCTCCCCTCAACCTTCTAAACTCTAATGAATACAATCCCAGGATCCTCAGCTGTTATCTATGTTAAACCTACCATTCCAGGGATCATCTGTGTGAATCTCTGGACATGCTCCAGTGCCAGTATGTCCTTCCTGAGGTGTGGGGTCCAAAATTGGACAAAGTATTCTAAATGGGGCCTAACTAGAGCTTTATAAAAGTCTCAGAAGCACATCACTGCTTTTATATTCCAACCCTCTTGAGATAAATTTTCTGTTGTTTTTTGTTTTTTTTGGATTGAATTCAAATGTCCATAATAAAATTCTAGTAGCTAATACTGTTAAGTGAATTAAGTGAATTTTTCAGGTAATTTCAGCAGGATGAGTTTGGTGAAGTAGTTTTTCAAGCTGAGCTTTTTTGAACAGTAAAGGAATTAAAGGTGATGGTGAGAGATTGTCAGTGGAACCAAGGCCACAAAGATTAGACACTATCTTCTTGAATGGTAAACTGGGCTAGAAGGGCCAGATGGCCTCCTACTGCTTTAGGTTTTTTAGTGGTAAAAGAATAAGCTGACTGATTTTCCAATGTGCTTCACTTTTGCAATAGAACTGTTTTTAAGGAGCAGTAACTTTCTCAAATGTGTTTTAATAAGTTTTTGCATTGATGCAAATTAGTTCTCTTCTTTACCCTTTAGATTGACATTGAAAGCTTACTGTTGTTAAATCCTAACTTAGCAGAGAGAATGCCACCTTCAAATCTGCCTCGAAGAAACTCCAGGGTAAGATTTAAATGCTTAACTCTCAACTTCTTATTCACACATAACTAATGTATTTCCCATTCTTGGAGCGACACTAAATCAATAATTGACAAATGGCAAGAAGTAAGTTGTATATAGAAGAAAAGCAGCCATCCCCCATTGCAGTAGATCTGAGTTGATTGCTAAATCAACTCCATTTAATACCATTTTAATCAGTCCCTTCTATCACAGTATGTCATAATCCTTTACTGCACTATTTCCCAATTTTAGGCTGTAGCAAAAAGAAATATTGTGCCAATTTACATAGGTAAAAGAATACCTGTGGGCAATATAAAAGGAAATACTGCTGTAAAATAAGTGAAAAATTTGTGCAGGAATTAAAACGGGGATTTTTATTTGTTTATAATCTGTTATGATAATAGGGAGGTTTTTCCTAGTTTACTCTGAAAGCACAATGATGGAACAGTTTCCAAAATACTTTCAAGAAATTTTTCTATGCAGTTTGCCTGCTTACTGTTATGATAAGAATGCTAGATTTGGTTCTAAACTAAAAGTAGGCCAAGTGGCTCCAGTACTGTTTGGAGGCAATTGTCAGTACACTATGATCCTAGTTTGGATTTCTAATGGGGGGGGGGGGGGGGGGGGGGGGTGCGGGGAAAAGGACAAGGACAGATTCCGGAGCAAGAGGAACTAGTTGGTCCTTCTCCAATTTAAAGGGTTAAAAACTGATTTGATCTAGGTTCATTATGATCAAAGACAAGCAAAAATGACTTGCCTAAAAAGCTGAAGCATTCTCTCTGTGTGGAGATTAGTTGGAACGCGATTATCATTTCCAGTGGTGAAAATAGAAAAGATGAACAAAAGTGTATATTTTAGAGATATCAGGTTAAAGTACGAGGAAGCTAAATAAATGAAATTCCAAGGGCAGATAAGAAAGGAAATGAGTAGCAAAGAGAATGGGATGAATCCAGCAGCCAACATAAAAAAGAATCTTAACATCTTTATGATCCCAACTGATGTCTGATCTCACACTGTAATTTGGCTTGATGAGTCATGTTTTTATTATTGAGGTGGTCTTTCACTGAAATACAAGCATACAATGCTCTAGGTTTTTTAACAATAAAATATAAAATAATTGCTTAGCAGAAACAAATCCAAACTTCTTGGCTCTTGTTACCAATTCTTATTGCTTCCCTTGTTTGAACACCCACTATCTATTAGGGGCCATAAAAGCCAAGAAAATGCCATACAGAATGCTCTTCAAATGATAGAGGGGGGGGGGGTGCACCAGTAATTTCTGTCATGGTGACTAGGTTGGGATTATGACGTTTAGTACCTCTGTTCCTGAGCTATGGGTATCACCAGCGAGAACAGCATTTTGTTTCCTGTTCCTTTTTGCCTTGTGCTGAATCCTTGCTAGGCTATTTAGAGCAGTTAAAAGTCAACCACATTTTATATGGGTATGAAGTCATATGTCCCACAACCACAGGAGACCCCCGTTACTTTGGATTGCTCTCAGCTTTGGGCTTTGAGCACCTACATAGAAATTATTAAAATATTAATGGATAAATGAATAAATATTCATCTAGGTCTGAAGTTCAGCGTGACTTGTGAAACCCCTTGATTAAACCCTTTGCTAGCATGTCACTTCCAGCTACTCAAATTGGATATTTACAAGTTCTTTTGTTGGGGTGGTGCTCCTTTTTTGGATTTCAGAGAATCAAATGCTATGTATTTATGTAATGTGCATTCTATTACAAATTAGCTCATGAGGGAAATGTTATTTAACCATGGCTTAACAAATGTACTGAGAACACAGCTGATTTGTAGTGTATTATAGCATGGTTCTGCATGCAATTTTGCATGTAAGCTGTTGTTTATGACCTAGAAAATCATTACTTTCTTTAGGTCCCAAGACGTGAATCAGTTCTCCCACGGAATGGGATTGCAAAGGAAAGTAAGTTGAATTTTATATAAAAGTTCTAACTAATGTATGGTTTGCTTGATTGTTACTTTGACAGTTAGAAAGTTAACAAACCTCAGGTTAAGCCAATTTTGTGGCTAACCTTTTTTTGTTAAAATGGATTGAATTTGATCCATGTGAGGAGGAGGTTAAATTATTCTATTAATTCATTGAATATCTTAGTTTGAGAAAACAAGAAAAATTGTTTTTGGGAGAGGGAGGAAGAGATACAGGAGAAGGGTGTGTAGTGATGGAATAGTCTATTAAATTCAGAAGACCACTCTTTAAAACAATTCATTGGCTGCTGTTGGATTGAACTAAAGAAAAACAAGTAATTTTATTTGTAACTTGAAAATGGTAGCATTGGAAGGGCTTGTATAATTTGAAAAGCGATGGAGTAAAAATAAAAAAACACAGCTGGAGTTGTGTACAGGCCCCCAAACAGTAATTGGGAGCTGTGGTGCAAGATGCACCAGGAGGCAGAAAAGTTGTGTAAAAATGGCAAAGTCACAGTGACCGTGGGGGATTTTGATATGCAGGTGGACTGGGAAAATCATGTTGGCAATGGATTGCGAGTAAAGGAGTTTGTGGATTGTCTACAAGATGGCTTTTTGGAGCAGCTCGTGGTGGAGCCCACAAGGAAACGGGCTTTAGTGTTGAGCAATGAGGCAGACTTAATAAGGGACCTTAAGGTAAAGGAATCCTTAGGTGGCAGTGATCATAAGATGATAGAATTTACGCTGCAGTTTGAAAGGGAGAAGATAGAATCAGAGGTAACAGCATTACAGCTGAATAAAGGTGGCCACAGAGGTATGAGGGAAGAGCTGGGCAAAATTGACTGGAAGAGAAGCCTAGCAGGAAAGACAGTGGAACAGCAGTGGTAGGAGTTTCTGGGAGTAATTCAGGAGACACAGCAAAAAAAATCACCCCTAGGAAAAAGAAGCATGGTATAGGGACAATGAGGCAACTGTGGCTGACTAAGGAAGTCAGGGATAGTATAGAAGCAAAGGAGAAAATATGATGTAGCAAAAGGCAATGGGAAGCCAGAGGACTAGGAAGACTACAAATACCAACAAAAAAGAAATAAGGAGGGAGAAGATTATACATGAGGGTAAGCTAGCCAGTAATATAAACGAAGACTGCAAGAGTTTCTTTAGATACATGAAGGGCAAAAGAGAGGCAAAGGTGGACATTGGCCGACTGGAAAATGACAGTGAGCAGATAGTAGTGGAAACAAGGAAATGGCTGAGAAACTGAATAATTACTTTGTGACAGTCTTCACAGTGGAAGACACTAGTAATCTCCCAAAAATTCAAGAGTCAAGGGACAGAGCTGAGTATGATGGCTATCACCAAGGAAAAAGTGCCAGTAAATCTGGCCTGAAGTGGGTAAATGACCTGGACCAGATGGACTACCATCCCATGGTCTAAAACAGAGCACTGAAGAGATAGTGGAAGTGTTAGTGGTGATCTTTTAGGAATTGCTTGGGTCAAGGAGGGTCCCAGAGGACTAGAAAATCGCTAACAAGACACCCATGTTTAAAAAGGGAGTAAGGCAAAAGACAGAAAATTACAGGCCGATTTAACCTAACCTTGGTCGTGGGTAAGATTTTGGAATCCATTGTAAAGGATGAGATTTCTGAATATTTGTAAGTGTATGGTAAAGTAGGACAAAGTCAGCATGGTTTCATCAAGGGGTGGTCATACTTAAAATCTACTAGAATTCTTTTTGAGTAAGTAACAAGCAGGGTAGACCAAGGAGAGCCAATGGATGTTATCTACCTGAACTTCAAGAAGGCCTTTGACAAGGTGCTGCACAGGAGATTGCTAAGTAAGACAAGGGCCCATGGTGTTACAGGCAAGGTGCTAACATGGACAGAAGATTGGCTGTCTGGCAGACAACCAAGAGAGTGGGGATAAAAGGGTCTTTTTCAGATGGCAGATTGTGACAAGTGGTGTTCTGCAAGGGTCGGTGTTGGGACCACAACTTTTCACTTTATACATTAATGATCTAGATGAAGGAACTGTGGGCATTCTGGCCAAGTTTGCAGCCGATAAAGATGGGTGCAGGGACGTTAGCATTGAGGAGGTGGGGAGGCTGCAGAAGGATTTGGACAGGTTAGGAGGGTGGGCAAAGAAGTGGCAGATGGAGTACAACGTGGGAAAGTTTGAGGTCGTGCACTTTAATAAGAAGAATAAAAACATGGATTTTTTTTCTAAATGGCAAGAAAATTCAGAAGTCTGAAATGCAAACAGACTCAGGAGTTCTAGTCCAGAATTCTCTCAAGGTAAACTTGCAGGTTGAGTCAGTAGTCAGGGAGGCAAATGCAATGTTGGAATTTATTTTGAGAGGACTTAAATATAAAAGCAGGGATGTACTAAGGGTCTGGTCAGGCCACGTTTGGAGTATTGTGTGCAGTTTTTTTGGGCCCCATATTTCAGGAAAGATGTACTGGCCCTGGAGTGGGTTCAGAGGAGGTTCATGAGAATGGTCCCAGGAATGGAAAGCTTAGCATATGAGGCATGTTTGAGGGCTCTGGGGCTATACTCTGGATTTTAAAGGATGTGGGGGAGGATCGAATTGAAACTTTCAGAATGCTGAATGGCCTGGACAGAGTGGATGTTGGGAAGATCCTTCCATTGGTTGGAGAGACTAGGATCTGAGGGCACAGCCTTGGAGTAAAGGGAGGACCTTTTGGGAAGAGTGGTGAATCTGTGGAATTCAGTGCCTCAGAAGGCTGTGGAGGCCAGGTCATTGAGTACACTTAAGACTATGATAGGTTCTTTTATCAAGGGTTATGGGGTGAAAGTGGGAGAATGTTCCTCAAACCCAATTAGCCATGATTGATGGTGGAGCAGACTCGATGGGCTGAATGGCACATGTCTAAATGTCTTATGGAGTATTTAAGTATTCCAGAAGATCCAAGTTCTTGTCTGTCAATCCTTATTGACTGCTGAAGCTTTATCTCAGCAGTTGCTTTTCACATTTAGATATGGATTTTTAATCTTTCATGTCACGTGCTGTACAAAGATGAGCTCTGGCTTTGTAATACCTTTATCACACTTATTAGTTCATTTTAGTCTTGCGCATGAAGCAACTTCAAGTGATTGCCTTCCCAAATGAAGTTGCATCCCATGTGAAAATAACCACTGAAAGCTGATCAATTGTATACGAGCAAACTGGATTTGGGGCAGGGATGGAAGGCAGCTGGTGAACTCTTATAATTGATCTAATGAAGCTTTTTAAAAAATTTGCCCCTGATATTTCAGAGCCTGTGCTTGATTCTGATTCTGATGACGTTCCAGGTAATATTTACTCTCTGCATTTTGTCTCTTGATCTGGATACAGAATAACACACCTAAGCATTTTGAGTGTTTTCAAATGCTGTGTGGCTTTCACTTAAAACAATAGTTTGCTTTTAAAATGTTGAGCTATCCTGGGTAGGCACAAATCTTTCGTTGATCAGCTTCTTTCAGTTATATCTAATGCTGCTCTTGAAGTATAGCAGCTTGCTGGGAATGCAGTATTTCTAAACATCTTCAGAAATCCCATGTTTATAAGCCACTTCAACTATCAATACTTCATAAAACATTAGGATATAAGTTGGGGTCGAAGGTGATCAGATAGCATGCAAAGGGCACAAATTCTTCCCATAATTGTGGGGAAACTGATGAAATGGGAACACGTGAAAAAAGGATGGTAACCAGCTTACAGTGGCATTGGGTGGGAGAAAGTTCTTGCAATAGGTTGTTTTTCTGTGTGCAGTTCTGCATTTTGAGACTAAAATTAGATTTGTTTCAAATGTCTTCATAGAAGAGGTAATCAAAACCAAGGAAATTGGCCTATCTGGTTTTTTTTTTGCAGATGTTGGCAATACATCTTATGAAAGAGGATTGCTACTTTAAAAATGAAATTGCATTTTGGATCATTTATAAGTCTTTGCATCCTAAGCCAAAAAATGTTAAAGAACTCAAACTATTTAAGGCTATTATTTCTAAAAGAAATTCGGGTTAGAATATTATTTAAAAACAGCAAATGTTGCATTTTAACAGCAAAGTTCCACTGTCAATGCCCCTGTAATCTGGTAATAGTTTTGGGTGCACCTGTTTCAACACATTGTAGATTGCATGCTGCCTATTCACTCTTGGGTAATTGAGCAGCCACTGGGTTATTTGATTTGACTTGTAAGGTTTAAAATCTTACAGCAGAACAAGAATGCAGGTGTTTTAACCTTTTTTATCCTCTTTCTTTAAGTACCACGCTCAACTCGTTCAAGAACACAAGCCACATTGGAAATGCAAATTATGCCCAATTCTAGACTATCTGAAGTAGAACCTGTAATGTACAAGAATATTTCCACAGGTAAAGACTTTTTTGTTTTAAAAATATTAACACTTTTTTTTAATGATTAACCCATTGGAATGATATTGAGATGGGCATTTAATTTTTGAGGTGAAAATGTTTGCCATATTTGTAGCTTTTTTCCTTTACTGAGTGGGTAATGTTTATATCTCAGTAAGTTCCATTACTTTTTTCAAGAAAATCTATATTCCTGTGACATTGGAGGAATTCAAATCCATGTCACCCAGAGCATTCTGCTTTTGATTCACTCATCCAGTGATAAGACCACTGCATACCCGGAACCCTACCATTTTAAACATTAGTAGATGCAAGCCTAACTTGTCTAATCTTTCCCCATATGACAACCTGCTCAATCCAGTTATTAGTCTAATAAACGTTCCCTGAACTGCTGTTGGCACAATTTGCCCATTTAAGGAAAATGTAATTAATTATGTACTCTATCTCCAAATGTGATCTCATCAATGCCTTGTATAACTAAAACACACAACCCTTTTGTTTTGTTTCTTCTGATATTGAAGGATAGAAATTCATTAACTGACTTGATCACTTTTCTGAAGGGTCTAGGCCTGAAGCATCAGCTTTTGTGCTCCTAAGATGCTGCTTGGCCTGCTGTGTTCATCCAGCTCCACACTTTGTTAAATGTGATCACTTCCTGTACCTGTGTAATCATTTATTTGTTCATTGTGCACTAGAACACTTGGGTCCCTCCACACCTTGGGATTTTACACTTGCCCATGTCATGGTGGTGAGTGGCTTAGAGGAGAACTTGCAGGTGGTGGTGTTCCCATGTATCTACTGCTATCTTCCTTCTAGATGGAAGTGGTTATGGGTTTAAAGGTGCTGTCAAAAAATCTTTTGGTGATTCTTCTGCAGTGCATCTTATTGACAATAAACACTGTTACTGAGCATTGGTGTCAAAGAAGTGGATGTCGGTGGATGTCTTGCCAATAAAACGGGCTGCTTTGTCTTGGATTGTATCAACACTTGTATTGTTGGAGTTCCAACAATACGTGTGGGGGGTGTGGTGGTGGAGATATTCTATCACATTCGTGCCTTGTGATGTAGATGGTGGGCAGGCTTTAGGGAGTCAGGAGGTGAGTTACGTTGAGCTGTATTCCTAGCCTTTTGGCTTGATGTTGCAGCCACTATTTGTGTTTCAGGTCATTGACCCCACCCCCAGTCGAATCCTTACCCACGTATATCCATGATTCATCTGATGCCTTACGCTGGTTTCATAACTTTTCAGTTTACCAGCTGCAGCTACCTCCTCTTTACCATAGACGTGCAATCCCTTTTACACGTCCATTTCTCACTAGGAAGGTCTTAGGGCTCTCTGCTTCTTCCTGCAGCAAAAACCTGAACCATCCCCCACCACTCTCCTCTGCTTGGCCAAGCTTGAGATCACCCTCAACAACTTCTCTTTCAACTCCTCTCAACCTCTTCAGGTAAGAGTAGTTGCCGTGAGTACAAACATGGACCCTAGTTATGCCTGTCTCTTCACAGTAGGTGGAATATTTCTTGTTCCAGTCCGATTCCAGCCCCCACCCACAACTCTTTCTCTGATACACTGATAATATCATAGGTGCTGCTTGCCTCTCTCGTCTGGAATTGGAAAACTTCATCGATTTCAACTCCAATTTCCACCCTGCTGTCACTTTCACTGGTTTATCTCTGACTCCCTTCTTTGCTCGACATCTGTTTCCACTTCTGGGGATAGACTGGCTACTAATATTCACTACAAACCCACTGACTCCCACAGCTACATGGACTATATGTCCTCACACAACACTTCCTGCAAAGACTTACCCCATTTCTCAGATCCTCTCTCCGTCACATATGTTCAGATGAGGCTAACTTTGACAAGGGAGCCTCCGAAATGTCCACCTTCTTCCTCAACCGAGGATTCCCCAGCCCTGTTGTCGACAGGGCTCTGAACCAGGTCTACCCTATCTCTCCCACATCCACCCTCACCCCTTCGGTCCACTCCCGCAGCAGTGATAGGGTTCCCCTTCTCCTCACCTATCATCCCACCAGCATCCACTTCCAGAAGATCCTCAGACACCGTTTCTGCCACCTCCAGTGAGTTGCCACCACCAGACACTTACCCCTCCCCTCCCTTGCCTGCCTTCCGCAGGGACCGTTCCTGCTGGGACGCCCTGGTCCACTCTTCCTTCACCCCTAAAACCTCCCCACAGCCCTATGGCACCTTCCCCTGTAACTGGCAAAGGTACAGCACCTGCCCATGTACCTCTTCCCTCCCCAGTATCCAAGGGCCCAAACATACCTTTCAGGTGAAGCAAAACTTCACCTGCACTTCGCAGAATTCATTCTGCTGTATTTGTTGCTCACCATGT
Organism: Stegostoma tigrinum; assembly: GCF_030684315.1. NCBI lineage: Eukaryota > Metazoa > Chordata > Chondrichthyes > Orectolobiformes > Stegostomatidae > Stegostoma > Stegostoma tigrinum. Next base: position 73,713,391 of record NC_081361.1, on the reverse strand, counting down.
GGTCTCCTCTACATTGGGGAAACGAAGTGTAGACTTAGTGACTGCTTCACAGAACATCTATGTTCTACTTGCAGAAAGACCCGAACTGCCTGTTGCCTGCCACTTCAACGCACTACCCTGCTCCCTGGCCAACACCTGTCTCTGGCTTACTGCAGCATTCCAGTGAAACCCAACGTGAGCTGGAAGAACAACACCTCATTTTCCACTTGGGGACCCTACAGCCCTCTGGACTCAATATTGAGTTAAATAATTTGGCACCTAAACTCTCCCATGTCCCAGCCTCCTACCCCACACACCAGGCCTTGTTAGCACATAGCCTGCCGTTACACATCCACTGTCGTTAGTGACTAACAGTCCCCAGTAACAACTATTCACCCTCCCAGCCTGGCCATTAGTTACTCCTTTCTGTCCAGCTGTCTTTGGGCTCTATCCATCATTTACTCCCTACCTCCCTATTTTCTGCATGTAAACTGACATTTTCCCAGCCACCATCTGTTCTGAGAAAGGGTCACCAGACCCGAAATGTTAACTATTTTTTTCCTTTCACAGATGCTGCCAGACCTGCTGAGCTTTTCCAGCAACTTTTGTTTTTGTTCCTGATTTACAGCATCTGCAGTTTATCCCCTTTATCAATGGTATATGTTACTCCTTCAAAGAATTTCATAAATTGGTTAATCATTAAACCATGCTGATTCTACTTGATTTTCCCTTGACTTTTAAAAAGTGCCTGATTTATAGCCACCTTAATCAATTCCAAATCTTTCACCAAGAGAGACATCATCTAATTGGCCAAAGTTTTTCTGTTTTCAGGCTCACTTCTTTCTTTGGTCAGAGTTGTATTTGTTACTTTCGGGTCTGATGGAATTTTCCCAGAATCTAGCTAATTTTGGGAAATTAGCACCTGTACATCCACCTCATTTTTGTCCACCTGTTCAGACCTTCAGACGAATTTCATCAGGACCTGGTGACTTATCAACTCTTAGTTCCTTCAGCTTCTCTAATTATTTAAAATGTTATCAATTCCTCCTCTTCCTTCAACCTCCTGATTTATAGCTATTATTTGATGTCATTCTCTGGCATTTGTTTATATTCTGATCTGTCATCTGATCTGAGATTCATCTTTATCAAACTTCAGCATATGCTTTGATTAACTTCTCTAGTTAACACTGGTTCCCCTTGGAATTTTTCATAGTTGGTATAGTACATAATCTGAAGTATGCTTTTTTAAACGAAAGTCTGCTACCGCTTCTCTATTGACTTATGCCTTGTATGGGCACGTTTTTTTAAACATGAGAATGCTGGCGCACATTCGGACAAATTGTGGTCCTTGACAGAACATAGATCCTGTTCCATTGGCAAGGAAACCCTGCCAACTGAGGATCTCCATTCGCTCACTGCCATGACTGTTGAAAGCACACCAATATCTTCTGCCTTAAATGCCATTGTTTTGAACTGAGCTTTGTCAGTTTCTTCTTCTCCACAACTGCAAGGTTAGATGGCCCTGCTGGAGTTGAGAACACCACCACTTGACTTTGTTCTCTGGATCAATGAAATGCTCTGGCGTCCCTACTACAGCAAGGTGGCAGTCCACAGAAAGGAAGATTTCCAGCAGAGATTTTCAAACTTGAGGGAACAGCTTACTGGTCATCTTCATCAATTGTTCCTGGACATCTGGGACAAAGAAGAAACCCCCACCGATCTCTGGGGTGCTGCCATTGTTGTTGTAGTTAAGAAGGAAGACAGTGGAATGTTGGAATGACCCAAAAATCTCCATTTCCAAGTAAATCATTACCCAGATCTTTGCCAGGTGCCTCTCCCAGCCTTGAGGAAATATTTCTGGAAGGTCAGTGGCTTCTGACCAAACTGGAACCATGGACATGATTTTCACTGCTTGATGGCTCTGAGAAATGCCAGGTATAACACTAACCACCTTGCTTTTTTTTGTCAATCTGATCAGGTTCTTTGCCTGAAATTAGTTGGGAAGTGCTATGGAAATCCCGTCAAAGGCAGGTCTTTCAGAGAAATTAACGAACATCCATCATTACCTGCATGACTGTGTTGGTGACAATAATATGACCAGTTGCCTTGAGGTAAAGACAAGTGAAGCAGAAACCTGTCGTCATCCCCATCCTTTTTCTCCTCCGTACTGCTCATCAAGAACAAACTTCACAATGGTGTGGACAAAATCTAAAACCTAATGCCTTACCTCTTCACCTGTTATCCATTCCAATCCCTCAATTGCCCATATCTCATCTTGGATCCACCCTCTTCCCCCACACCCTCTCTCTCTCTTCTTCCCCGCCCCCCCCCCCCCCCCAAACTGTAATGTTCAATTATGTTATGGTTGCTGACTCTTCACTGAAATCATTAATCCATCCTGCTGCACGCTAACCTGCTCTTTTGACTCCAGAATGTGGTGTTCTCATAAATGCCAAAAAGGCGTCTTAACTCCTCATTTTGGTAGTCTTTTGTCTATCTAATTGTTCCCGATCTATACTTGCAAATTAAAATCCCCTGTGATTATCTTCTACGTTTTCCAAAGGCCTTGAATATCTTTTATAGCCAAAGGAAAGGGTTGTGGAATGCTTTGGATGATGGAACTGGCATTGTTTATCAGTATTTGATTCAGTATTTAAAGCAGTCAATTTAATTCCAAACAGTGACATTTCTTTTGCTTTGAAGCACTGTTTAGATTCAGTCTTGTAGTCAGACTTCTGTTCCATCAATCTTGAAAATGTTGATGATGTTTTGTATGGTGTTGCTTTCTATAAAACCAGCTGAGTGAATTGAAATTTTAGAAGAGGTGGAATATGTGAAAACTGTGCAAGACCAACCAATTGCTGTTGAGTAGGGAGGTATTGAGATTAGTCCTGTATCTTTTCCTTTTTTCTCTTTGGGGAAAAATACCTTTTTATGTTATTGCATATGCATTAGCAAATGTTGGTTTAAAGTGTTACTAATGAGAAGATATTTACATTTCAGGCAACTAAGGTCACTAGTCTATCATCTAGCAATGAATAGGTTTTGAATTGCCTTATAGGAAGAAAATCCGTATGCGTAAGAGAAACTGAAAAGCTGAAGAAGCAACGTGAAGATAGGCGAACTCAGTTGCAGGAGATAAGAGAAAAACGTGTACAAGTAAGCACCCAATTACCACGAGTCCAAACATAGAATAAATTTCAATGTTTAATGCTTTTTAAAAATGGCTCAGTTCGTAATTCAAATCTTAGTTTCTGGGTAGTGGGCATCTGTATCAATGTTTAAAGTGAGGACAATTAATGCTGCCATTGCTCATTATCTATCTATCTTATTTCTGTCTCTGTTTTTACATTGCAAATGGGAATGTCAGGCATGGTTCTCTGCTTTTGAGTGTATTTCTTTTTAGTATTACATTGTTTGTTTTTTTTTGTGCAATTCTGAATCAGTATACACAAGCTTCACAATTTCCGAGTTGATTTTCAATTGAAGTTTGGTTATACCCTACTCCTGCATCAAAAATTGTTTCTATTTATTGCGTGTTTCCTTTTTTATTTCCTTTTTTTGCCTCACTTGGAAAAATGTTGAATCCAGGCATAATACTTGACTCTCCGACACCACCTCCTACCGCCTCCTCGATCATGACCCCACACCCGAGCACCAAACCATCATCTCCAACACCATTCATGACCTCATCACCTCAGGGGACCTCCCACCCACAGCCTCCAACCTCATTGTTCCCCAACCCCGCACGGCCCGTTTCTATCTCCTTCCCAAAATCCACAAACCTGCCTGCCCCGGTCGACCCATCGTCTCAGCCTGCTCCTGCCCCACCGAACTCATCTCCACCTATCTGGACTCCATTTTCTCCCCTTTGGTCCAGGAACTCCCCACCTACGTCCAGGACACCACCCACGCCCTCCACCTCCTCCAGGACTTCCAATTCCCTGGCCCCCAACACCTCATATTCACCATGGACGTCCAGTCCCTGTACACCTGCATTCCGCATGGAGATGGCCTCAAGGCCCTCCGCTTCTTCCTGTCCCGCAGGCCCGACCAGGCCCCCTCCACCGACACTCTCATCCGCCTAGCGGAACTCGTCCTCACACTCAACAACTTCTCTTTTGACTCCTCCCACTTCCTACAGACCAAGGGGGTGGCCATGGGCACCCGCATGGGCCCCAGCTATGCCTGCCTCTTTGTAGGTTACGTGGAACAGTCCATCTTCCGCACCTACACAGGCCCCAAACCCCACCTCTTCCTCCGGTACATTGATGACTGTATCGGCGCCGCCTCTTGCTCCCCAGAGGAGCTCGAACAGTTCATCCACTTCACCAACACCTTCCACCCCAACCTTCAGTTCACCTGGGCCATCTCCAGCACATCCCTCACCTTCCTGGACCTCTCAGTCTCCATCTCAGGCAACCAGCTTGTAACTGATGTCCATTTCAAGCCCACCGACTCCCACAGCTACCTAGAATACACCTCCTCCCACCCACCCTCCTGCAAAAATTCCATCCCCTATTCCCAATTCCTCCGCCTCCGCCGCATCTGCTCCCACGATAAGACATTCCACTCCCGCACATCCCAGATGTCCAAGTTCTTCAAGGACCGCAACTTTCCCCCTACGGTGATTGAGAACGCCCTTGACCGCGTCTCCCGCATCTCCCGCGACACATCCCTCACACCCCGCCCCCGCCACAACCGCCCCAAGAGGATCCCCCTCGTTCTCTCACACCACCCTACCAACCTCCGGATACAACGCATTATCCTCTGACACTTCCGCCATTTACAATCCGACCCCACCACCCAAGACATTTTTCCATCCCCTCCCCTGTCTGCTTTCCGGAGAGACCACTCTCTCCGTGACTCCCTTGTTCGCTCCACACTGCCCTCCAACCCCACCACACCCGGCACCTTCCCCTGCAACCGCAGGAAATGCTACACTTGTCCCCACACCTCCTCCCTCACCCCCATCCCAGGCCCCAAGATGACATTCCACATTAAGCAGAGGTTCACCTGCACATCTGCCAATGTGGTATACTGCATGCACTGTACCCGGTGCGGCTCCCTCTACATTGGGGAAACCAAGCGGAGGCTTGGGGACCGCTTTGCAGAACACCTCCGCTCAGTTCGCAACAAACAACTGCACCTCCCAGTCGCAAACCATTTCCACTCCCCCTCCCATTCTCTTGATGACATGTCCATCATGGGCCTCCTGCACTGCCACAATGATGCCACCCGAAGGTTGCAGGAACAGCAACTCATATTCCGCCTGGGAACCCTGCAGCCATATGGTATCAATGTGGACTTCACCAGTTTCAAAATCTCCCCTTCCCCCACCGCATCCCTAAACCAGCCCAGTTCATCCCCTCCCCCCACTGCACCACACAACCAGCCCAGCTCTTCCCCCCCCCCCCCCACCCACTGCATCCCAAAACCAGTCCAACCTGTCTCTGCCTCCCTAACCGGTTCTTCCTCTCACCCATCCCTTCCTCCCACCCCAAGCCGCACCCCCAGCTACCTACTAACCTCATCCCACCTCCTTGACCTGTCCGTCTTCCCTGGACTGACCTATCCCCTCCCTACCTCCCCACCTACACCCTCTCAACCTATCTTCTTTACTCTCCATCTTCGGTCCGCCTCCCCCTCTCTCCCTATTTATTCCAGTTCCCTCCCCCCATCCCCCTCTCTGATGAAGGGTCTAGGCCCGAAACGTCAGCTTTTGTGCTCCTGAGATGCTGCTTGGCCTGCTGTGTTCATCCAGCCTCACATTTTATTATCTTGGAATCTCCAGCATCTGCAGTTCCCATTATCTCTGATAATACTTGACTGTTTCATTTTGAGCTGAAGTATTGAGTCTGAATATTTTTGTTTGCATCTTTAATGGGATATGGGCATAATTGGTTAGGCCTTTTGAAGGTGATTGTGAGTGTAGGTATACCCACAGTGCTAGAGCTCTAGGATTTTGACCCAGTGACTGAACTGTCATCTAGTTCTGGTCCCGAAAGTGCCTGGCTACAGGTACATGTTAACGTGTATCTGGTTGCCTTGTCCTCCTATGTGGTGGAAGTCTTTGGTTTTGGAAGAAGCCGTCAAAAGCATTGATAAGTTTGTGGTTTATCTTTGTACATGGCATTGCTGTTATCATGCTGTGCCAATTGTACTACTTTGACCTGGGTGTTTTCAAGCTTCCTGAGTCGTGTTGGAACCACACTCATCCAGGCAGGTGGACAGTATTTCATCACACTTCTGGTTCCTGCCTTTTTTGGAAACATGATAAACATGCTTCAGGGTTCCAGAAAGTGAGTTGGTCCATAAGACCATAAGACTTAGGAGTGGAAGTAAGGCCATTCGGCCTATCGAGTCCACTCTGCCATTTTAATCATGGCTGGGCATTTCAACTCCACTTCCCTGCACTCTCCCCATAAATTCTTGATCAAGGAATCGAGGGCTATCAGTCTCCGCCTTGAAGACATTTAATGTCCTGGCCTCCACTGCGTTCTGTGGCAATGAATTCCACAGGCCCACCACTCTCTGGCTGAAGAAATGTCTCCTCATTTCCGTTTTAAATTTACCCCCTCTAATTCTAAGGCTGTGCCCATGGGTTCTAGTCTCCCTGCCTAACGGAAACAACTTCTCAGTGTCCACCCTTTCTAAGCCATGCATTATCTTCTAAGTTTCTATTAGATCTCCCCTCAACCTTCTAAACTCTAATGAATACAGTCCCAGGATCCTCAGCAGCTATCTATGTTAAACCTACCATTCCAGGGATCATCTGTGTGAATCTCTGGACACGCTCCAGTGCCAGTATGTCCTTCCTGAGGTGTGGGGCCCAAAATTGGACACAGTATTCTAAATGGGGCCTAACTAGAGCTTTATAAAGTCTCAGAAGCACATCACTGCTTTTATGTTCCAACCCTCTTGAGATAAACGACAACATTACATTCGCTTTCTTAATCACGGACTCTACCTGCAAGTTAACCTTTAGAGAATCCTGGACCAACACTCCCAGATCCCTTGTACTTCTGTTTTACGAATGTTCTTGCCGTTTAGAAAATAGTCCATGCTTTTATTCTTATCTCCAAAGTGCAAAACCTCGCATTTGCTCATGTTGAATTTCATCAGCCATGTCCTGGACCATTCTCCTAAACTATCTAAATCTTTCTGCAGCCTCCCCACCACCTCAGTACTAGCTGCCTGTCTGCCGATTATCAGCAAACTTCGCCAGATGTCCCCAGTCCCTTCATCCAGATCATTAATATATAAAAGTAAAAACAGCTGCGGCCCCAATACTAAACCCTGCGGGACACCACTTGTCACTGGTTGCCATTCTGAAAAAGAGCCTTATATCCCAAATCTCTGCCTTCTGTCACACAGCCAATCCTCAATCCAAGCCAATAGCTCACCTCAAACACCATGGGCCCTCACCTTACTCAGCAGCCTCCCATGAGGCACCCTATCCAAGGCCTTTTGGAAGCCTAGATAAATAGCATCCACTGGGTTTGCCTGGTCTAATCTACTAATTACCTCTTCAAACAATTCTAACAGGCTTGTCAGGCATGACCTCCCCTTACTAAATCCATGCTGACTTGTTCTAACCCGAGCCTGCACTTCCAAGAATTTAGAAATCTCATCCTTAACAATGGATTCTAGAATTTTACCAACAACCAATGTTAGGCTAATCGGCCTATAATTTTTCATCTTTTGTCTTGATCCTTTCTTAAACAAGGTGGTTACAAGAGCAATTTTCCAATCATCTGGGACTTACGCTGACTCCAGTGAGTTTTGAAAGATCACGACCAAAGTCTCCGCTATTTCCTCTGCCACCTCCCTCAGAACTCCAGGATGTAGCCCATTGGGGCCAGGAGATTTATCAATTTTTAGACCATTTAGCTTTTCTCACGCTTTCTCTTTTGTGATGCCTACCATACTCAACTCTGCTGAATTGTTGGGATACTACTCATGTCTTCCACTGTGAAGACTGATGCAAAGTACTTAAGTTCTTCAGCTATTTCCTTATCTCCCATCACTAGCCTTCCAGCATCAATTTGGGGCGGCCCAGTGTCTACTTTTGCCTCTCGTTTGTTTCTTGTGTATTGAAAGAAACTTTTACTATTACTTCTATTATTACTAGCTAGCCTACCTTCATATTTGATCCTCTCCTTCCTTATTTCTCTTTTTGTTATCCTCTGGTTTTGTAGCATTCCAAATCTTCTGATTTCCCAGTGCTCTTGGCCACTTTTATAGACTGTCGCTGTCTCTTTTTTTCTTTGATACATTTCCTGACTCTTCTTCCCCACCACCCCGGATAATCTATCTTCTCTTTGGGATGAACGTCTCTACTGTGTCCTCAATTACACCCAGAAACTCCCGCCACTTCTGCTCCACTGTCTTACCCGCCAGGCTCTGCTTCCAGTAGATTTTCGTCAGTTCCTCCCTCATGCCCCTGTAATTACCTTTTACCTTTATTTAACACTAACACCATTACATCTAATTTTTGCCTTCTCTCTTTCAAACTGCAGACTGAAAGTTACCATATTATGATTGCCTCCTAATTGTTCCCTTATTTTAAGGTCTTTTATAAAGTCAGGCTCATTATGTAGCACTAAGTCCAGAATAGCTTGCTCCCAAATGGGCTCCATCACAAGCTGTTCCAAAAAGCCTTCCTGTAAACATTCCATGAATTCCCTTTCTTTGGATCCACCAGCAACGTTATTCACCCAGTCCACCTGCATATTGAAGTCCGCCATGATCACCGTGACCTTGCCTTTCTGACATGCCCTTTCTGTTTCCGGCGCATCTTGTGTCCCTGGACATAATGACTGTTAGGTGGTCTGTACATAACTCCCATGATTTTTTCTTTTTTTTTCCTTTTTGTGGTTCCTCAACTCCACCCACACAGACTCCACATGCTCTGACCCTATGTCATTCAGTGCCATAGATTTAATTGCATTTTTAACTAACAAGGCAACCGCACACCCCCGCCCCACCTACCTACCTGTCTTTTCGATTTTAAGATGTAAATCCTTGGATGTTTAACTGCCAGTCCTGAACTCCCTGCAACCATGTCTCTGTGCCTACCTCATCATAATCATTTCAAGATGATTTTGTGCTGTTAATTCATCTACTTTTGTTGCGAATACTATGAGCATTTAGGTAAAGTGCCTTAATGCTAACTTTCTTATCATTATTAGAGATATTGGAAATCCCAAGATGCCCATACTCCCTTTCGCTTCCCCGCGCTCTTCTCGCCATCTCTCTCCTCCTCCTCCGCCCCCCCCCCCCCCCCCCCCCAGTCAGAAGTTTAAAGTCCTACTGACCACCCTATTTATCCTTTTTGCTAGAACACTGGCTCCAGATTGGTCCAGGTGGAGACCATCCCAATGGTGCAGATCTCTTTTCTGCACGCTCCCCCACCGTTCCAAAACAGATGCCAATGCCCCATGAAATGGAATCCCTCTTCCCCCACACCAAAACCTTAGCCACGTGTTTACTTCCCTAACTTGTTTGAGCCACGTGCCGATTGGCACGTGGCTCAGGCAGTAATCTGGAGATTATGACCCTTGAGGACCTGTACTTTAGTTTCTTTCCTAGTGCTTGATGATCCCTGAACAGGTCCTCTACCCTAGCCTTGCATATGACGTTAGTCCCAACGTGGACCACAAATGGATCCTCCCCCTCCTGCTCCAACATGGTTTCAAGCCGGTCGGAGATGACCTGCACCCTGGCACTGGGCAGGCAACACTGTGCGGTACTCCCAATCCACCTTGCATATCCTGTCTGGTCCCCTATAACAACTACCTGTCTTTTTGCTCCCCCCCTCTTGAATGGCTTTTTGCACCACGGTGCCATGGTCAGCTGGCTCATCCTGTCCACAGCCCTTTCCCTCATCCACACAGGGAGCAAGAATCTCATACCTGTTGGTCAGGGGCTGAGGCTCCTGAACTTGGAATCCCCCTACCTGCCTCACTTAGTCACATCCTGTTGTTCCTGAACACCTGTTGAGTTTGAATTACTTAATCTACTGGATGTGACTGCCTCCTGAAACAGTGTCCAGGTAACTCTTCCCCCTCCTGGATGTGCTGCAGAGTTTGAAGCTCAGATTCCAGATCATTAATTCTGATCCGAAGTTCTTCCAGCAACCAACACTTGCTGCAGATGTGGGCCACTGACGTTCACAATGGAATCAGCCAGCTTCCACATCATACTACATGGTCACCACACAATACCCAGTCTCTGACCAGTTGTTGTAGCTGTATAGATGGCTCATTTGCTTTTGTTGGGTTTTTTCCTCTGTTGGTCAATGACAACCCTGAGATGGTTAGTTCTGGAATATTCCGAGATGGTAATGCCGTTCAGTGTAGTGAGGTGAAAATTCTATTTTGTTGGAGGCAACTATTTCCTGATACATTTGGAATGAATGTTGTTTTCCACTTACCAGCCAACCATAGAAAGGTAGGAGCACGAAGAGGCTATTTGGCTGTTCAAGCCTGCTGTGCCATTCTTTGCAATCATGCCTGATTGTTCAACTCAGTAGCCTAATCCTGCTTTCTCCCTGTAACCTTTTTTGATCCGATTCACCCCAAGGGCTATATCTCATCGCCTCTTGACGCAAAAACATTGAATATATTCAACTATTTCCTGTGGTAATGAATTCCACAGGCTGACCACTCTTTGTGTGAAGAAATGTCTCCTCATCTCTGTCCTGACTCCTCCCTCCTGTGACAGACACACCCGCCATCGGGAACATTTCTCCCTGTATTCAACCTATCCGGTCCTGTTAAAATTCTGAGATGTGTCCCCCCCCCTCTGTTTTCCCCTCTGCTCCCCTGCCCATTTGTCTGAACTCTAACGAACACAATCCAAACCTAGTCAATCTCTCATACATCAGACCTGCCATCCCCGGAATCGGCCTGGTGAACCTTCACTGCAGCCCCTTGAGAGCAAGCCCATCCTTTCTCAGAAAAGGAGACCAAAATTTCACACAGTATTTCAGGTGCCGCCTCACCAAGCCATGTACAACTACAACAACACATCCCAGCTCCCATACTCAAAACCTCTCGCAACAAAGTGCAACGTACCATTGTCCTTCTTTACTGCCTGCTGCTCCTACAAGCTTACCTGCGGTGACTGGTGCACAAGGATGCCCAGGCCACACTGCACGCTCCCTTCTCCCAATTTACAGCCATTGAGGGAGTAATCTGCTGCCTTGTCTTTGCTTCCAAAGCCTGAATGTAATTCGGGCCTTGGTGCATTTGGGTATGGACTATTCAGTATCTGAGGAGTCAGTGCTGAACGTTGTGCAGTCATCTGACCTTATGAATGAAGAAGGTTGAAGATGAAACAGCAGTGGGAAATAACTGAAAATGGGGACACTACTAAGGAACTCCTGCATGAATATCACAGAACTGAGTTGATTGACCTCCAACCAAAACCCATTTTAATGACAAGACTTGAAATAGAGAGTGCAAGATGAAAACCTTCAACAAATTTGTTTTTTGTTTCAGCAATTTGTAAGTACCAATGTAAAGGTAAAACCATATTTAGATATTTTATTAATCAACTGGAGTTGGTGGGACCTGAATGTGGACCTCCTGGCTCAGAGGTAGATCATAGAATCCCTACAGTGTGCAAGCAAACCATTCAGCCCATCGAATCCACGCTGACCTTCTGAAGAGCACCCCGGCTCAACTCCCTACCCTATCCCTATATTTCCCATGGCTAATCCACCTAGCCAGCACATCCCTGCACACTATGGGCAATTTTGCATTGCCATTCCACCTAAACTGGAGTGTGGTAGGAAACCCATGTAGGCACAAGGGCAATGTACAAACTCGACACAGACACATGCCTGAGGATGTAACTGAACTTGGTGCCATGAGGTAGCAGTTCTAAACACTGAGCCACCATGCCACCCATTGCAACTTGCCACTGCACCTACGAGCACATTTTTAAAAATGTAGAGCACTTCATCCTTGAACACTGGTCATGGTTCATCTTCCCTATCGTTTCAATTTTGTTTAGCTCCACTAAAGCAAGTACAATGATATTTCTGCAAGAGTGCAGTGTGCCTGTCAGCTGGTTGACAAATAAAACACTGCTGTTTTAGAATGCACCAATTAATGAGTGGCTGAGAAATGAGCCAGAACATAGTTGTCACCTATGTTGTTGAGTTGAACCTAGTGCAGTGTTTACATGTTCTTTCTGCCTGCAAAGAACAGGCCCCGGTCATTTAATTTATTTAGCTTCCTGTACACACGTGTGCCACAATTGCAAGACTGACTCTCAATCTAAATTCATTGTCAGTGTAATTCCTCACTCTCTTGGGGCAAAGTTTGTTAACTTTTCTGATTGTGACTCCACAATGTTAGACACTTGAGTTTAGCAAATGTGTACTGGTTCTGTTCAATCAGTGTTTTATTTGTTGTGAATAACTGAATGTGATGTTTTATGATTTGTTGATCTTTGGGACATACAGCCTACATATCTTGTATCACCACTGTAATTGAAATTCACGTGCATGACTCATTTGTGAAAGAGCATGTGTTCAGCTTGACAGCAACATCCTGTCAGTGGCAAAAAAACCACTTGTTTTGCCACTCTGTGTAGTGGCAGTGTTCAAAGGCTGGCTGCTTATGCCTTACAAACCTTATTGAATTCTTTGAAGAGGTGACCAAACGTATGGATGAAGATAGAGCAGTGGATGTGGTATACATGGATTTAAGTAAGGTGTTTTGCTAAGGTTCCCCATGGTAGGCTCAAGAAGAAGGTAAGGAGGCATGGGATGGGTGGAAAATGAGGCAGGTTGGATTCACAATTGGCTGACCCTCTAGAAGGTAAAGGATGATAGTGGATGGAAAATATTCAACATGGTGCTTGGTTATGAGTGGTGTACCACAAGGATCTCTCCTGGGTTCTCTGATTTTTGGATGAAGGAGTGGAAGGGTGGACTAGTAAGTTCGTGGATGATACGAAGGTTGGTCGAGTTGTGGATAGTGTGGAGAGCTGTTAGGATGCAGAGCTGGGCTGAGAAGTGGCAGGTGGAGTTTAATCCTGAAAAGTGAGGTGGTTCATTTTGGAAGGACAAACTTGAAAGCAGAATACGGTGTTAATGGAAAGATTCTTGGCAGTGTGGAGGAGCAGAGGGATCTTGGGGGTTCATGTCCACAGTTCCCCAAAAGCTGCCACACAGGTGGATAGAGTTGTTAAGAACGTGTATGGTGTGTTAGCTTGCACTGAGAGGGATGGCATTCAGGAGCCGTGAAATTATCTTGCTCCAGCTATGCAAAAACCTGGTTCGGCCGCATCTGGAGTATTGTGTCCTGTTCTGGTTGCCTCATTACTGGAAAGATGTGGAAGCGTTGGGAAAAGTGCCGGATGTTGTCTGGAAAGGAGGGAAGGCCTTGCAAGGAAAGGTTGAGGTGCTAGGGCTTTTCTCTTTTAGAATGACACTGCCTGAGAGGTGACCTGATAAGTGTGCAAAATGATCAGCGGTGTAGATAGTGGACAGCCAGAGACTTTTTCCTTGGGTGGAGGTAGCTATTACAAGGGGACATTGTTTTAAAGTGAGTTGAGTTAGATATAGGGGAGATGTCAGGTAGGCTGTTTACTCGGAGTGGTAGGGGTGTGGAATGCATTGCTGGAGAAGGTAGTGGAGTCAGCCTCATTAGGGACATTTAAATGGCTATTAGATAGGCAGATAGATGATAGTCCCAGGTAGGGGTTGAGGTTAGAGTTACCTTGGGTTTAAGGTAAATGTTGTGGGCTGAAGGGCCTGTACTGTTCTATGTTCTCCCATTGCTTAAAGTTTTGAGATACTTTGTCGTTGTGGGGTAATCGGAGAGGGCTGAGTACTTCTAAGGTCTAAAAGTGACAGCTTTAAATAATAGTCTGAAGAATTGCACTGACAACCAATTTAGATTTGTCCATTTAGTCTTAGTCTGTCACACTTGTTAATACACAGGAACCCACTGCCCCCCCCCCCCCCAAAAAATGAACATGTACTGACCCTGTTTTGACTGCTTTTTACCAGTTAATTAATCTGCTGGTTTAGAATATAAACAATGTTGGGAATTGACTGTAGGTGCGTCCTCCATGGCAATGCCTCACCAGAGTCCACTTGCCAATCATCACTACTCTCCTCTCAAGCAGTAGAATTTTTCTTTTCCCTTTTCTCCTTTCTGGTACTTGTAATTGTCCTGATGAGTACAAGACAAACTTTTTTTTTCAGTAATACTCAAGTTCTATATTACCATGTTCCTTTTTGCTGATTTGGGGGGCATACCTGCAGTGGAGTGTTTTTTTTTTACTTCGTTGAGTCCAGTTTGTTTTGCTTTTAATGGAATTCTTTGCCACACCTCCTCCTCCCAAGAATTCAGTTCTTTTTGTCCATATTTGGACTGAGATTGTAATGAGGTCAGAAACTGAAGCCTTGACGAAACCTAAACTAAGTGTCAATGAATAAATCAATCTGGTATGTGATGCTTGATAGCACTACCACTGATATCATTTTTCCCATCACCTCCTGGATGGCCAGGACATACTTGAGCAGTTTTTTTTCTCTGAGCAGATATCACTGTTTATCAGTACGGCAATAGTTTGATTAGGCATGTGGTGGTTCTGGAGCATAAGCCTTCAATCCTCTTGAGTAATCTTGTTCCTCCACTTCATAAAGGTAGTAGGGATCTGCGTATGACTGAAACTTGTTTTAAAACTACTATTTGTAGATTCAAGCATGAATTAATCCATACTGAAGGATCCTCTATTCCTTTTCCATTGTTTTGTTAACGGGATGAGGGTGTCACTTGTTAGGCAGCATTTATTACCCATCCCTAATTGCCCAGAGGATAGTTAAGAATAAACCTCATTACTGTGGGTCTGGATTTACATGTAGGCCGGACCAGGTAGGGATGGCAGTTTCCTTCCCCAAAGGACGTGGTTTTTTCCTGACGATTGACAATGAATTTGCAGTCATCATTAGATTCTTAATTCCAGATATTTTTATTGAATTCAAATTCCACCATCTGCCATGGTGGGATTTGAATCCTGGATCCCAAGAATGTTATTAGGATCTCTGAATTAACAGTCCAGCAATAATACTGCCAGGCCACTACCTCCCTAATGACCAGTATTAGCTGAAAAAAAAATTGCAAGCCTCCTATTTATAACATTTTTTTTTCCAGTAATGTTCTGCCTCTGTTCTAGTATTGATTTCAGTTGGGCCTTTTTGCTCTCTTTTGTGGAAGGAGTGCACAGACAAGGCTAGTATTTATTGACATTGAAGAAAGTGTTGAGCATCAGTCCATGTATTGTATGTACACTTGCAATTCTGTTGGGATGGGAGTTCCATGTTTTACACCTTTATGACATTGAGGGAACAGCAACCATTTCGAAGAGACAAAAGTATCTCCTGTGGTGCTGTCCAAAGGCATCTGCCATTTTCCTAGGTAGTTATTACGGGTTTGGAAGGTTCTACTGAAGGACATCTGGTGTTGCTGTTCATCTTCTGGATGGTACACATTACACATAAACATGTTTCTGTAACCAAACCTAGAGTGTAATAGCTTAAGCAGCTAAAACAAAATGTAGGAATAAGCTCCTTGTAATTTATTGCAGGAATATGATGCTGGTAATCCAAATTGGGAATTCATGAAGATGATTACAGAATTAAGAGCTACATTAGATTCTTATCAACATCTCTCTGATTCAGATCCTGTAAGTAACTTTGCACCATTCACATTCTGCTCTGGAGGGATGATGAACTGCTCTCCCACTTCTGGAACCAACAGTTAGTTAGTTATAGTACATTTGATGCTAAGACTGAGTGCTTATCCAAAAGGAGGTGGTGGAAATGCTAACCTTGAGTTAAAACTATAGGTCCAGGATAATAAACATAGCTAATTGTTGAACATTTTAATATCTTCATTTTTGACACTCGATAGACTTATGTTCCCTTTGCAGCTTTATTCAGGATTTTAAGCTTGGCTCTGGAATGTTGAGTTGTCATTCATTGAATTTATTCTTATGATTTTTGGATTGCAAGTCACTGTTCCGAAAGTAATCTTTTATTGAAATGGAAATCCCTGTAGATACAGAACCATAGGAAACTATACTTGCAGACCTTAATTTTTATTTTTTTGTTTTTAATTTTATGTTCTACTTTGGAGCTACATGTTGAGTACTGGAAATCCAGTTTCTGGCTCACTTTCTTTTCTAAAAACTATTTGAACTGCTTTAGTCTAGATAAAGTCAAATTCCCAGAAGTTCAGTGTGTGGTGCAGGTGGCTGCACCCCTTCATTTATACTGTACCTGGTTTCATGTTGGCTCTACTTCAGAGTGGGAATTTCATTGTAATAGAGATAAATAATGGAATAACATTGACAAATCTTTATTGTAATGAACTATTTCAGGTTGAGCTTCACAAAATATGTGTCTGTGTTCGAAAACGACCCCTCAGCAAAAAAGGTATGTTGTCAGGTATTATAATTGTTTAATTGTAGACTCTCTTTCTTCCACTCTTATGTAGTACTATTAAACCCAAAGGGGTTTGAGTGCTCAATATTTAATCACGTCTTACTTTTTATCGTACACAGCACTGAGGTGTGTAGAACAATGACCAGCTTCTACTCTCTGGGGCTCTTTCAACAATCTCCTCAAAAGGAGAAGCCCGGACCGCAATCTGCAGTGTAGAATCATAAAAATGTTCCTGTGCTGTAACATTTTTACCAACTCTTCCCTTCACTAAGGAGAACAGCTGCAGTTGACCCAGTCAATCTATGTAACAAGTTCTTCAACCAGTCAATCTATAGAACAGGTTTTTGGTCCTGAAAGCAGTCTCAAATCTTTTCTGCGCCTTGACTGAATCTTACCCAAAGCGTGGTGTCCATCCAGGCACGCTTACTTGAAGCTGAGCCAGTATTATGTAGACACTTATCACAACTACCTCACACTTGAACACGCTGTCCCATATAGAAAGTGCCAGATCCTGTATACCTTAGCCTGCCTGCTGTCTTCAGTGGTGTCGATACTGGACTGTCAGCTCCTCTTATTTGTATTGGACAGGTTTGGGGAAGTCACAAGTGAATTACTCATGACACAATTCTCAAGTTTCTTGTCATAGCCACAATATATATGTAGCCAGGCCATTTGTTGCTGCTCAATGGCAAGCTTCAAATTTTCATAGTGGGTAACTTTGCAATGATAATGTTGAATGTCACTGGGAGAGTATTAGATTCTATGTTGGTGAGAGATAATGGGAACTGCAGATGCTGGAGAATCTGAGATAACAAAGTGTGGAGCTGGATGAACACAGCAGGCCAAGCAGCATCTTAGGAGCACAAAAGCTGATGTTTCAGGTCTAGACCCTTCATCAGAAATTTCTGATGAAGGGTCTAGACCTGAAACATCAGCTTTTGTGCTCCAAAGATGCTGCTTGGCCTGCTGTGTTCATCCAGCTCCACACTTTGTTATCTCAGATTCTCCAGCATCTGCAGTTCCCATTATCTCTCCCCACCCTAATAGGCTGTGCCTGCCTTTAGTTAACATTTTAAAGAATGGATTAGATGTGATTGTGCCACTTTGGCAATTAAAGTTCAACTGTAATTCTGTATTTTGACTTCCACAGAAAAGGCAAAAAGAGAGATTGATGTGATTACTATTTCCAGCAAAAATGTAGTTCTGGTGCATGAACCAAAGATGAAGGTTGATCTCACAAAATACTTGGATAACCAGCCCTTCAGATTTGACTATGCCTTTGATGATTTTGTTACCAATGAGGAGGTATACAGGTACGCGATTTCAAATTTGTTTGGATTTCATGTTTTATGTATTACGATTACTAAGCTATCACTTTAGACTAGAAGTAAGGAAGAATTGCCAGATTTTTTCCCCTACAACATAGACAATAAGTCCTCACATGAAGTTGTACTTCGTTGGAACACTATACAAGAAGCAACTTAAAGCAAATCGGATTTTCCTGTTCTAACAAATGTCAAAAACAGTAACTCTGCTTTCAGGGATGTGTTTTATCAGACAGGTTTTTGAAACATGCCATATAATTGAAAAACTGTGCACTAAATTCTGCTCTTGGTAGATGAAATAACTTCTAAAAATCTAAGATGTATGCTCAGTTTTTCAAATTACTAGCCCTCCCAGCTGTTATACATCCTATTTTCCAAACATCTTTGAGAGTTCTGGAATGGAGTTGAGACAGGAAGAGCATCTTTAAGATAGGCAAGGGGCAAGGAACAATATTGGGAACCAGAAGGGACTACCAACCAGAGGTTGGGAAATGAGGGAGGAGCTGCTCCATAAGGGTGCCAATCTGATCATGTTACCTCACATCATCCAATCTGAAGCAAGACGACTTTGAAACAAAATTTGAGGCTGAATGAACGTGGCCCTATTAATTGACAATTAAAGCAGTGATTTAAAGCAAGTGCATTTAAAATGGGCAATTGTACTTCTAGAGATCCTTTTTAAAAGGAACAACAAAATACATACAATGCTTTATAGGAAAACTTATAGAGCAAAATTTGAAACCAAAAGATTCCACTTAAGTTTGGTCAAAGTAACTTGGTAACTGAAGAGGCAACCACCAGTGATTCTGCAAATTTAATTGGTAGGCACAAGAGGCCAAACTAGAAGAGGGTAGGCACCTGAGCGTTATGATGCTGGAGGGGACAGAATCCGAAAAGAGGGCAGTGCTTGACGGGGAGTCAATGCAAATCAATAAGTGCTGAGAAGTGGGATGTGCTGTTTGTTAAGACAGAGTTTTCGATTACCTACATTTTACAGAGAGCAGAATGTAGGAGGTTGCCAAAATAATGTGTTGGATTGGTCTGGTCTGGAGGTAACAAAGACATGAATGAGGGCTCTCAGCTGATGGGCAGACATAGACATAGAGGTAGAGGTACATATCCCACTCTAGAGGAGCCAAGTCCTCGCATGAAGTTGTACTTCATTTGGAAAGCAATTAGGGAAGCAACTTGAAGCAAATCCAATTTTCCTATTCTAACCAATGTTAAAAACAGTAACTGTCTTGTGGGATGTGGCTTTGGCTTCTAGAAGATCAACAAGCTTAATCTGAAACACTCAGCAACTGGATATGATGACTTCCCTCTTATCCCAAATATTTGGCAGCAAGTTCTTATCCAGCGTGTAATGATCTGAGAAACAATCTGATAATTTAGCAACAGTAGAGATGTCAAAGCCGCTAGTGATGAGGCAGAACTGGGTGTCGTAGGCCTTAATGTGAAAACTAACACTTCCTCCAGATGTGTAACTAAAGGCAGATGAGAGAGGGGAGAACTAAGGAGCAGTGTGAGAGCAAGTTATGCAACACTGAAAAGACTTGGGATGCCTCCAGCAATGAAAGAGTTGCTGTGTGTTGGCCTTATTCTTTATCCAGGAATAGTTTGTTCATAGCTGACATAAAGTTTTAAGCTTGTTCAATATTTAAGTCACCTTTGTAAGATTTGAACCTTCGGCACCTGTCAGGTGTGTTTTTTCTGATTTTTTTTTTTTCTTTAACTGGAAAGTCTAAGTTTTTTTTTATCTTGAGGATCTTAAGCTTTGTTTCAGTCATGTTCAGATTGTGTTCTAAAGCAGTTATTAAATGTGCCCTGTGGAGTTTCTAAAACTTGGCTAGTCCATTCTTTCCATTTAACCTGTGCAAAGTTGAAGCTCACTATTTGAGCTGCATGGGTGGAAGAACTTGTTTCAAATGCAGATTTGTATAGTATCCATTTTACTGTCAGAGTATACATTTATTCATCTTGTGCTCTTCCCTCATGGGGCTTGAATTAAACCTTTTCTAACAAATCAAAAACTGGTGTACTGAAAGAGTTTTATGAACTGGAACTGACAATAAATTTCCTTGCAGAAGAAGCAAAATTTCTACTGATAATCTAATTCAACAGGGTATAGATTTGGAATAGAGAAATGTTCAGGATGTGACAACTCTTTAAAAATGTCTGTGGGATTCCACTCAAAGCAGACTCTAGGCACACATAATTAATGTTGCAAATCAGTTTATCAAAACCAGAAATTTGCCAATTATCTATTGTGTTTAATTCCTAGAAGGCCATAAGAGTTATTGACTTTTATATCTAACACTTTTTTCCCCAGTACTGTGTAAAGCTCCAGTTGGCTCATAACTAAAGAATAGAAAATCATTGGACAAACTTTTTTGTCCCCTCAGTGCAAGATTAAATTACTTCCTGCAATAATTGAAATAGCTCAGTTCAGGATCTTTCTCCAGGAAAGAGACTGGGAGGTGCCCTGATATGGTATTGAAATTGCGAAGGCGGTTGATGAGATACATGTAATGAAAATGTTTCCACTGGTGGAGACCCCAAAGCTAGAGTTTATAAATAAACCACTAATATCCAATAATTATTCAGGAAAGTGGAGAAAATTTGAAAAACATTGTGTAGATAGCAATTTCGTTGAATAGCAGGTAGTTTTTTAGTGATAAAATCAATAAGCATGAGGGGGAAAGAATAGAAAGTTGCATTGTTATTAAATGAGGATGAATGGGAGAAGTTTATAGGGACATAAGTATCAGCCCTTGGACTGGTTGGGCCAAAACAATTAAAGTTTTGACAAGCTGCAACCTATCTGTATTTATTGAAGTATTTGTTGGCATTTCCAAACTTTGTTCAATGGCAAAATAATCCATTTTTATCTTGTTTGGCATCTAACTAGGAGTTCTGAAAACAAATTGCCAGTGAATAAATTATTTCTGTTGTCGCATTTTGTATCTTTATCAGATTCACAGCAAAACCTTTAGTACGGACCATCTTTGAGAGGGGAATGGCTACCTGTTTTGCCTATGGACAGACTGGCAGTGGCAAAACTCATGTAAGTTACTGTGTTGGTTTGTTATAATAGTTATTCCTCTTGATTTGTAGTTTTCTTCATTTTGTCCACACCAAAGATTGGGAGGGGCATATATAGGAGATGGAGAGGCTGCTTATATTGGTCAAATGGCCCTGGAAATAGTTCTGAAGATTTCTGCTGTGCCCCCAGCCAGGTTGTTTCAGGGCAGAATCATCATAGAATCCCTCCAGTGTAGAACCAGGTCATTCAACCCAGTCAGTTAACACTGATTCTCTGAAGAGCATTCCACCCGGAATCAGTCCCCTATCCCTGTATTTCCCGTGGCTAATTCAACTGAGCTGCACATCCCTGGAAGCTGTTGGCAATTTAGTATTGCCAATCCACTCAAAGTGCACATCTTTGGATTGTGGGAGCTAAGACACTGACCTCTACCAAGCAATTTGGAAAATTGCACAGGTAAGTCCAGTATGCACAGAGGACACATCAACCTGATGCAGTTAGCACCCCATCAGTCTGCTCTTGATCATCAGTAAAATGACAAGTGTTCACCACCAATGCTATCAAGCAGCATTGCTTAGCAATAATTAGTTTACTGGCTTCTGCTGGGGTTACTGACTTCATTGCAGCCTTGGTTCCAACAGGAACAGAAGGGATGCACTTAGAGACTGCCCTTTTTTTTTTAAACCTCCAAGGTCACATTTGAATAAATATGGCATCAAGGAGACCTCTCAACTGGAATCAACAACAATCAGAAAGAAGTGTCTCTGGCTAGAATCTATCTGGCATGAAAGACTATTTTGGTTATTAGAGATCTGCCACCTCAGCTCCAGACAATTGTAGGAGTTCCTCAGTGTTGTCTAGCACAACCCCTCTTGCTGCTTCATCAATGACCTGCCAGAAGTGAGTGTGTTTGCTAATTTGTACGGTATTCAGTGCTTTTTGCGATTCCTTGGCTACTGAATCAGTGTCTAAAAATGTAGCAAGACCTATACAATATCAGCCTTTTGGGTTTGGGGAAAAAAAAACACAAGCAACACATGCCAGGCAGCAACCCTCTCCAAGAATAAACCATCAACACTTTGTTCAATGACATTGCCATTGCTGAATCCCCACCATCAACCAGGGAGTTACCAGAAGTTGCTCTGGGCTAGTTATAGAAGTGCTCTGGCTACAAGAAAATGTCAAAGGCTAGGAATCCTCCAATGACTCCAGTCACTTATCTCCCCAAAGTCTCTCTGCCATTTGCAAGGCACCAGAAAAGTGTGATTAGAATACTCCCCATTTGCCTATATGAGTAAGGCTCCAAAAATACAAGTTGAAAATCATTTGAGGACAAAGTAGCCCGCTTGATTGGTACCACATTTCTTGAACGTTCACTCCCTCCATTACTCATGCTGAGTAGCAGTAGTGTGCACCATCTACGAGGTGGTGCAAAACTTTACTGAGGACCTTCTGGACCTGACCTTCCAGACCCAAAACTGCATCCATCTAGAAGGAACAGGGCAGCAGATGCATGAAAACACCACAACTTGGAGGGGGGGCGGGGGTGGAATTGCTGTTCCTTCAGTGTCACAGTTCAAAATCTCCCCCACTCTCCCATACTCAAATTGTATTATGGGTGCATCAACACAAGCTGGATTGCAATGTTTCATCAAGGAGGCAGTTTGCCACCTCCTCGACAGCAGTTAAGAATGTATAATAGGATGCTTATGGTGCAGTAGTAGTGTCCATGCCAGTGTTATATGATAACATTTCAGAATGAATTGATTAGGTAATAAAGAAAAAGGTGCAATAAAAATTGGCCCAGCCAATTTAGCCCACACTTCCTGAATGACAAATCACAAGTAGGCCACATGGCACTTCATGCTTGCAGATTTAGTTTTGATCTCCCTTCCAGTTCCTGGTGGCACCTCAACCCTTGACTTTGCTGTCCATTGAAATCCATTTAACAGTCTTTAAGCACAAAATTATAAAATTGTTTTGATTAAGCAATGATATACATTCAGACAGATAGCAGAAGTAGAGGGTAACATTGTCCATTTTTGTGAATCTGTATCAATGTTGCTGCACCACAGATACAGTAGCTTTTTCAGAATTTTAGTAGCATCTTTTTGTCTGACAATGTGCTATACAACCACTTGGGTTAGTGAAAATGCCTCTAAAGGAAGCATACTGGTCTTAAGTCTTTTTTTTGTTAACACCATCTTTGTTACATCACCCAAGACCTTTGCTTTTTGGCTCCTTGATGTATTTGGGAAATGTCTCTACAGGTGTGGAAGAAACATTTACTATCCTGAGAAATTAAAATGAATGTAGCATTTCTATTAGGGAATCCTTTTCATTATTTGTAATAAGAATTTGTGTATTTCAAGTATAGCCAGTGAGAGTTCTGACCATGTTGTACGCAGTCCAAAAAATGTGCAGATTAGGTGGATTGGCCAAGCTAAAATTGTGCCACAGTATTCAGGGATGTGCAGACTAGGTGCATAAGCCATGGTAAATCCAATTTTATTGAAATGGAGTGTGGGGGCTGGGTCTGGATGGGATGCTCTTCAGAGGGTTGGTGCAGGCTCATTAGGCTGAATGGCCTCTTTCTGCACTGTAGGGATTCTGATTTGTATGTTATTTTATTTTTAATATTTATTTCTCTTTCCTTTTTTATTCAGACTATGGGTGGTAACTTTTCTGGGAAAAACCAAGACTGTTCAAAAGGAATCTATGCCTTTGCAAGTAAGCAATAGGAGAAATGCCTGTGAAATATCCTTTTTTTGAAAGCTTCAACACTTGGATTTGTTCACATTACCTAGAATTGCTGCTTCTTCTACAAACTTGTCCATTTATCATGACTGCAATATACCCATTTCGATGTCTGACCTCAAACAACTAATTCTCATCTTCACACGTTGCATGTCCAATTTGAATTTTGAACTTGGCACAATGCTGGAACCCTCTTATCTCCAGGTCTTCTACTTTGGCCAAGAGTTGCTCACTACTCTACCAATTTGAATTTTTGTTGCACCTGGAAACTGCTGTTATACCGTCCAGATTTTTCAATTGAAAACTGCTGGCATGCCAGCAATTATCTCACCTTTCTTTCTGCTCGTTCCAGACGACTATTGTTTTGAGCATGCAGCACTACCTTCTCAGAACCTCTGATGACAAATGGTACTGTATTTGGCAGAATCTGAACATGAGCCTCTTTATTGCATTTTCCCTTGCACCATGACATCTCTACTGAGCTTGGAGACAATTTCCCTGACCCCATCTACTGCCCTGTTTTCATTTAACGTTCAGTTCTGAGATCAGCATGAAATATTAGCTTTTTGCTTCTATCTTCACAAACTGTCTGAGAATTTTCAATTTTTTTTAATGTTTCTAGCATCAATGTTTTCCTTTTTTGGCATGAAATATCATTGTTATACTGGGTGTGATTGTAAGTGGTGAGGAGGATGTAAGGAGGATTCAGTGATTTAGACAATTGTGCAAATGAGCAAACACATGGCAGATGCAGTCCAGCATGGCTAAATGTAATGTTATAAACTTCTTTGTTTTACACAAAGGAAAAGTATTATTTGCGTAATGATATATTGGGAAGTGTGTCCATACAAACGGATGATATGAAGACAGGTCATTGCTTGCAGCTTACCTAGTTTCAATTAAGAAGGCAAATGGTATGTTGGCCTTCATTGCAAGAGGATTTGAGTTCGGAGGTAGGGATGTCTTACTGTTGTTATTGAAGATCTTGGTGAGACCTTTAACTGAAGCATTATGTGCAGTTTTGCCTTCCCCCTACCTAAAGAGAGGGTATATTTGCCATAGACTTGCAGCAGAGGTTTACTGGGGTGATTCTGAGGGTGGCAGCAGTGTCCCATGGTGGGGGTTTGGGGGGGGGGGGGGGGGGTGCGGTGGGGTGGTGAGGAGTTGGTTCAACTAGGCCTGTGTTCACAAGAGCCTGGTTGGACAGACTAGATACGGGGAAGATGTTTTCTCTGGTTGGGAAGCTAGAGCCACGTGACATCCTGGGATACAGGGTAAACAGTTTAGATAGACAATAGGTGCAAGAGTAGGCCATTCGGCCCTTCGAGCCAGCACCACCAATTGATATCAAGGGGAAAAACTCTTTACTGGGAGTGTTGTGAACCTGTTGAATTCTCTGCTGCAAAAGGCTCTGGAGGCCAAGCCACTAAACAAATTCAGCAAAGAGGGAGTTGGTTACTTCGATCTTAAAGGTATTTCAAAATGAGAGAAAGAGGTGAGAATATGGCATTGAGTTAGAGAATCAGCCGTAATCATTAAATGGCAGAGCAGAGTCAAAGGGCCAAATGGCCTACTCCTGTTTTATAGTTTGTTTATATGTACAAACAGCAAATTGAAATTTGTTTTTTTCTTACTTTATTTCTTCAGCTCAGGATGTGTTTTTGTTACTTGAACAGCCTCGATACAAGGATCTTAATCTGAAAGTATCTGTAAGCTTTTTTGAAATCTACAGTGGTAAGGTGGGTTCATTTTAGGTGAACATAACAGGTTGCATTGTACTTCATGAAAAATGAACATATACAAAAAATGCTAGGTCTTTTTAAAGTGTGGAAAGGCTAATAATCATTTGCAAAGATCATAGCTTCTCAGACAAAGTGTTGTAGAAAGTGACGAGATTTTTAAAAAGAATTGCTATAGTGTCTATGGATACCCTGCTTGTAAAACACTGCTTTCTTTTGTTCACTTTTCTCCAGGATATTAACACAAAAATTGCATGAAAGGCAGATGATTCTATAAATCTATGCTGCTGTAAATGTTTCTCTTTCTACCTCTGCCCCACCCAGTTTACCAGTCCCAGAGACCCTTTTTTTATATTCTTCTAATGTGATTGTTTCCAGCAAGGTCAGCATTTGTTACCAACTAGCTGCCCTTGAACTGATTAGAGGTCATGGAAATTTTGGAAGGCATTTAAGACTCAACCACATTGCTATTGGTCTAGAGTCATGTGTAGACCAAGCCAAGTAAAAACAAGAGTTTGTTTCCCAAAAGGCCTTTAGTGAACCAGGTAGATTTTAGTCAGTTGATAACGGTTACATAGTCACAATTGGACTAACTAGTAATCCCAGATCTTTTTCATTGAATTTAAATTTTGCCATCTGCCATGACCTATCTCTCCAGAAAGCTAGCCTGGGATTCTGGATTGCTAGTTCACTAACGTTACTGCTACACTACTGCCTTATCTAACATTTGATTGTGGAGGTGAGAATGTTGAGGCACTGGAAGATGTAGAACATGAGTTTTAAGCCAAATTCTACCTGAAATATGAGGTGAGTCAAATGCCCATGTGGCATTCATCTTACGGAGCTGAAAGAAATTAGTAGAGTTAGCAACACAATTTCTTTTTGGAATTCGAGATGTATGGTTTGTATCTAGAACCGGATGGTGCCCAATAACCTTTCCAAGACAGAAGGCTAAATAAACCAAATGGCAATACTTAGTCCAACACCAGTAAATAGGTAAATTTACAATTTTGACGTGGTCTAGATAGATGTGGTATAAATTGTTATTTTTTCAGAAGGTGTCCAATCGGAGCCTGGATCAGGAATATAGCATATAAGATACTGCAACATGAATTATTAGTTGGCTGGATTCGATTTAATGGATTTCACTTCTAACAGGAATTGGGTTGATTTCCCCTTTTGGAATTGTGCATGGGTGTTGAATTAGTAAGGTTGACAATTTAATGCAGAGCCAAAGGTTCAAAAGCGAGGAATGCATACAGCAGAGTCACCTAGAATAATGTTGAATGACATCCAAAAGTAATAAAGAGGTATGAGTCACGAACTATTTCAGAGAAGCTTTATTAACCTAATGTTTAAGGCAAGAGGCATGTTTTGTTTTAACATGGACTACCGGACTGCGATAGAGAGTGCTTAAGTAAAGGGAACCCAAAGTAAAT
The DNA here is from genome assembly GCF_030684315.1 of Stegostoma tigrinum. NCBI lineage: Eukaryota > Metazoa > Chordata > Chondrichthyes > Orectolobiformes > Stegostomatidae > Stegostoma > Stegostoma tigrinum. Next base: position 73,686,635 of record NC_081361.1, on the reverse strand, counting down.
TCCCGTGGATTGCAATGGCACAGGAGCTTTAAGGGGAATAATGGATAAATATCTGAAATGGAAGGTACTTCACTATGTTAAGTGAGGAATGTGAAGTTATTTATTTTGGGTTACAAATGATACCAGAATTTGACTTTCACAGTTCAGAGCACTTTAGCTATTCTCTCCCAATCAGCTTAATGTGAAGGGGGTGGGGGGGGGGAAAATTCGGCTGGAAGGGTTAATCAAAAGATTAAAGATTTTCTGCCTTTTGTTTTATTGGTCTCTCCTTCCTCCTCTTGCCAACCATCCATCCAATTATAGAGACCAGATGTCCTCTACAGCAAAATTATGAATGGCTGATTGTATGCCAACTGAAATAACATCTAAAATTCTAGGTGTTGAGATTATTAATTTTTCAATATCTATCTACTCCCACCTGCTCATAACCTAAAATAAGGTATAAGCTGAGTGAAAGGTTTTTCCCCCTGCAATGTCCAGAATTTCAGTTGCATTTTGTTACATGGTGACTTGGTTTTCTAAGTTCTACTTCATGGAAGAGAAATCTGAAAACTGCTTCAACCAAAGTGGCTGAAAACAAATA